>NC_051210.1:42028945-42358976 GCF_015220075.1 Falco rusticolus | reverse complement strand
TATGTGTTTTGAAACTCACTTGGCTTTATAGACAGATTATGCTGTCAGTGTCAGGACAACAATACTTGTACATTATTTGTCAGATCACTGTGATGAGCTCAAATCCAGTCACTGAAATTCAATACAGAGGGACAAAGTTCTGAAGCTGTCTGCAGTGCATCAGTGGCCATGGAATGCAGTCCTCAGGTATATAACCTGTAAGGGAACTCTTTGGTAGCAAGATATTTCTTTGCTCCAAAATCCTTACAAAATAAGTATATCATAAAACTTTTTGTATGATAATCTGCTACAAGACATTATTCAGTGAAGTTTATACCACTTATATGTATTTTAGAGGCATTTTTCTTACAAAAAGTTTGAGGGAGTGTTTTTTTCTCTTAACGCATAATACTGTAGCATGTCATGCTCTTCTCTGTTGTCCAAGGGCCTCCTTGTGAATTGAAGTGAGCATGGGACTAGAAGTGTAAGGGATCAGAGAGAGAAAAACAAGCAATGTCAAATGCAACAGTCATTTCTAAACATTCTCAAGTAGCTGCTAGGGTGTTGAATGTAAAAATGTTTAACATAAAGACTGTTAACCTCAGCTTGGGAGAAAATGTCTCTGGTGTCCTTTTATAACTCCACCTATAAAGAATGTAGGTGGCTGAACTTTATATTGATACTGTCCATATGTGAAAAAATAATGATATTTTGAAGATATTGTGCTGTCTGGTAGACTAAACAGATGTAAGTCTTGGAATTTAAATCTCCCATGAAAGTCTGATGTACCCGCAACAGATCCCCTCAAAGTTCTTGAGGTCTTAATTCCCAAAGTCAAGTACCTGGAAAGCTGAATCACTGACAGCTAGAGAATCAAGCCCCTTGGAGGATCTAATCTTTCGTCTCTGGTCTATATTCTGACTTAATATTAACACAGGTCTCCCTAAGAGCAGTAGAAATAGTATGCACCCACATCTAAAAGTCCCTTCTTTTCTATTTTTTTTGTGTGCCTTCACTAGCAATTGGGGAGCTGTATGAGGGACCACATCAGAGAGATGATCTGGTTGACCACAGACTTTTTTTCCTAGAGTTAATTTTCATCTGGAGCTGTTCCCTGACCTGACTCACCGTGTGAGTGCACTTAAGCCATGAATGAGTATCTGGAGATGCTGAGTAGAATGGAATCAGCTCTTTAGTTCACAGCAATGAGTTATACAAGACTAAACTGCTAATAGAACTGTGGAGCTATGTGTCTCCCACTAAAGTGGGTAAGACACTTTTGCAATTTAATGGGTAGACAGAGTAACTTAATATATATCTTTATCATTTTGAGCACATGAAATAATGCGAGAAAAAAAATTAGCTTTAGATGTTACAACTAAAATCATTGCTGAAAAAAACCCACATATACAATTTCAATTTATCAGAATCTATGTCCTAAAAAACCTGACATATAGTCTCTAGTTCCTCACTTTAATTTAATAAGCACATGAAATCAATAAAAATTTGTGGGTTTTTTTTCCTTTTATGGTTTGTTTTTATGTTATGTAAAAGCATAGCATGAAAGACACTGCTTGAAAATGTGTTTCATTAATGCACCCTTCATCTCATTAATTTTATAACTCCGTGATTTAATTGTTTATATTTCTGGTCTCCTTTGCAATAATGAATTTGAACAGGCTTTTACTGTAAGGAAGAGAGACATACCTAGAAAAAAGGCTTAAAGATCAAATACTTCTCCCTGTTCTTTAGGGAATCCTGAAGTGAATGCAAGTATATACAACTTTTTGAAGAACAGGTGCTTCTTTGTTTTGTGAGCTCAGCATTTTTTCTCCATATGTTTCATACCTATTAAACTAAATTTATATTCTGCTAAGGGCAGTCAAGTGTAGTTAGATGTGATGAGATGCATTTAATCAGATGCAATAAGGTAGATTAGACTACATAATACAATTTACAAGATTCAGTAACTAAAATCAAACTTTTTGCCTTTGCTTTTTTTCTGTGAACCACTGCAATTTTCACACATTCAAACAGAGAGAAAAAACATTTGCCATAAACCAGAAACACTGTGAAGCCACAGCCTCATGTGCCTTAGTTTTATGTTAATCCTACCATAATAAACAAAGTTAAATTTGTAAATAGCATGAAAGCACTTATAGAAATAATATTAGGCTGTCTTGGTTTATCTCATCACTGGCAGCATTGGCTGGGATTTCTTCCATTTTTGCAGACCTATCAGCTAACACAGTCCTCCAAAGAGGAGAGATTTCAGGCTTCCAGGGCTCCAATGCCCATGTTATGCATGAGATTTCTACAAAAAGATCAAAAGTTTGCCAACATTTTCTAATGTTTGTAAAATGTTTGCTTTTCTAGAGATTAAACAATGAAGAATGTAAAGTACATCATAAATATGTCATAGAAATAACTCCCTAGCAAAAAATCACTGTAATTATAAATCAGTTGACTTTATTGAATACATTTATAAAATTTCCTCTGTTATTTTCCTTTTCATTGGTCTAGACTCAAAGTATCTAGTAGGCACTTAGCAATTAATTACAGTAAGCACGCTCTTCAGCCTGTGCCAGCCAGCCCTGTCTCCTTGTTGAAAGAATGGAAAAATTTGGTACTGTATCAGTTTAAGATGGAGCCTCTTGTAAGGTGCAGAACTGGTGGCTGGGGACAGAGGACTAGGCTGGTGTTTTTTTAATATAAAATTAAAATTTAAAATTTAAGAAAAATACTTTAATGGTCTCAAGTGCAATGAAATTCAAGCAGGTAACTTGTCAAATAAACCCCAATATTTTTCTTAACCTTTTGCCATTAATGTTTTTCCCTTTTTTTGCTACTTCATAAATTTAAGTTTTAAAAGAAAATTTCAAGAAGTTTTACCAGACAAATGAAACATCATAGCAACTGTGAAACAAAGCCTTAATTAGGAAATTAAGTATTTTGACATTTTGAGATCACTAGGTTGAGTGTTTTGAGTTTACTAAGAATTTCAATCTCCTGGAACTGGTAAAAGCTGAAAAAAATGGAAATATGTCTCAAAAACTGATGACAAAAGATGTAAAATGACTGAAAAGGACAAGTTTACCAAAGACACTTCACATAAAGAGTAAAGCTACATCTTTACATCCATAGTGAAGCTAGAGAGATTTTGCACCAGTACCAACCAAGGTTAAATAAAGCATTGGCAAGTAAGCTGAGATAGAAAAAAATCATGCAGCAACCCTTACACTTTTTTTTTTTTCACTACATATTTAAGCTTGCTCAGAAAATTTGTTGGAAGCCTGTTGGCATCTGTGTTTACATCCAATACATCTCCTCTGGGCTTTTGACAGCTAAACAGAGGCCGACAGTATAATTGGAATCCTCATAGGCAGGATACTGCCTCTGTATCTTTGGGGTCAGCACTGATCACAGGGACCCACTTTTGTGAAATGGTAACAGTACCATGTTCCTTGAAAATGCCAGAGCAAACCCAGGGAGGAAGCTTACTGCTATTCTTTCCAATTCTGAGAAGTTTAGTGCTTAAGAGCCTATGGAAACATCCAAACAAAGCAAGTGACCCTTCCTTCTAAACTCCTTTTGGAGCCTAGGTGCATGCAGGTGAATCCAATCTTAATCTCAGACTCGATCAACAGTTTATGTCTAATGGAATTATCCATACATTTTTTATAATAACATTGATTTGCTACATAGATTAGTAATACTTCATAGAATTAATTCATGTACTAAGGATCTGTCATGGGTAAGGAATCTCTTCACCTTGAATAAGGAGGGATCTTTTAGTCTCAGGTGAGGAATCTGTAACCTTGAGAGGTGTGCCTGCTAAAGAGGAGAGTCACCTGGAATGTAGTCCAGCTACAGTTCAGGGAGAGCTCCAGCTGGGCTTATTCTGATGGTAATGATTATAGAGTCAAGTAACTGGCTGCTAGTCAGCTATATATAGGCAAGATAGAAGTCTTCATTTTGGCTCTAGTATTTCATTTTGCACCTTGGTTATCTTACAGGTTTGGGGTTTCCAAACCACCTTTCAAAATATTTTTTAACACCCTTTCACTCCCTTGTGTGTGAACCAGGGGTTTTCCAGCTCACAAGTAGGAAGGACATGAGATCGGTTTCTCCTTAGTCAGCCTGAAGCAAAGTACAGCTAAGAGCCACGTGTATCCATCTCAGACCCTGGCTACACATTCATATAACATTTACCGTGATGGAACCTCAGATTCTGGAAATAAGTGAAAAGTAAGCATATAAAAAAAATTGAAGCTTTTGACCTCCTGCAAAAAATTGACTTTCAGACACTGCTTCATAGTCAGCATTCATCACTATTCTGACCTTTTAAAGCACTTAAATATTTTTCACCCCTGCACATTAATCAATCATCTTTTATCATTTAGTTGAAAACATTATATTCAAATTTTCGTGATGCAATAAAAAGCTTGGTCCTACCAGGAGTAAAAATGCTGTTCTTATTTTCCTATAGGATGTGACAGGGGAGGAGGCAGTATACTTGCTCTGAAAAGAGTAGAGTTGAGCCTATGATTCATTTCTGCAGCTGGGTTATAGATCAATGTAAAATTAAATTGGCAGTGATTGGATGTTAACAGACACTAAGCATAGATCCAGCACTACTAGAGGTAAACAACTGGTATTTACAATTGCAAATATTCGTGCTGCATTCTAGATTATGTTTGCCCTGTTTACTTCTTTGGCAGTAGTGCATCAAATATCCTGTAACATAATCCTTCTCTCAGCACTTATCAATGAACTATGAAATAGTATTAAATAGAATTAATTAGAAGTTTTAATGAATCATGTCTGTCCTCATTTATTATACAATGTAATTTTCAAGGAGTGATTAATTATGAGCTACAGATGAGTGAATGGTTAATGTAATTTGTTAACCTTACTTAGGAGCTACAGTACACAGTGCAAGTTAGTTCTCCTCCATTATTAGCACACCTATGTGTTTGCCACAGCTTCAAGTGAAGAAGATTGTACTGACCATTAAGATGCAGAACTAGCTAGTTTTTGACCTTCCCTCTATATTACTTTTACAGCATCTGGTAGACCAATACCTTCTCCTTCTTTTCCTTTCAACTCTAATTTTCAAAGCAGATGGAAGCCATATGTCAAAACTCCTCCCTCCCATCAAAGTGAATTTGTATACTTAATTCCCAATATACATTCAGCCCGTGTAATATTTTACCTATCTATATGAAATTGCTAGGCTCTGTTATGTTCTCAGCATGTAATATTACAATAACTATAATTTCAGCATGTGCTTTTCCTCACAACCGGGGTTGATAACATACCAGTGGTTTAGGTATTGCTGAGCGTTTTTTTCACAGCATCAAGGTCTTTCCCCGCTCAGCCCTGCAGTAAGTAAGTTGGGGTTGCACAAGATGTTGGGTGGACACACAGCTGGGACAGATGAACTCAACACACCAGAGGGATATCCCATGCCATATGACATTGTGCTCAGCAATAGAAGCTCAGGGACAGGAGGAGGAAGAGGGAAATAACCCCTTCAAGGTTACATCATTTGTCTTCTCAAGCTCCTGTGGTGTGTATGGAGGCCCTGGATTCCAGGAAGCATTAAACATCTGCATGCCCATGGGAAGCAGTGAATTAATTCTTTATTTTGCTTTGCTTGCATGTGCAGCTTTGCTTCACTTGTTAAACTGTCATTATCTTGACCCACAAGTTTTTCTTGCCCTTCCTATTCTCTCTGCCATCTCACTGGGGGGGGAATGAGGATTACCTGCCAGATGGGATCAACTTACTACAATTACCACTTGAAATTCTTTGAAGAGAAATCACACAGCACAGGTGACACTTCTGTGGATATATGCTTGAGGCAATTCTCTTTTCCTTTTATTACCTAGGAGGGATGAAGTCATTTGCTAATGCCCAAGCTCTCAGTAACAATATAGCTTAATAAGACTCCGTATCTGTCGTAGAAACAGAAACTGAGGAAGGTCTGCTCCACTTATCCTTTTTTATTTTTTTATTCACCATAAAATTTTACCTCATTGTTTTAGAGTCTTAAAAAGGCCCATACATCTTTCTATTTACCAAATGGCATTAGCAGTAAGCTCATGAATTTGCAGAATCATCAAAATACAGGGCTTATCTTTTTAACTCTGCAAGTAGTCATAGACATGGACCTGGCCTTCAGCAGAACAGGTCTGCTTAGTATGCTTGATTCAGAAATGACTGCTTAGAATGTGGCTTGGAAGGGTGGGATCCAACCCTTCATGTCCACTGTTTGCTTGCACTAATTCTTTCACTAACCTTTCACTAATTCTCAGAAGTCCTCTCCCTACTTCTGAGCTTGAGGTCACAGCATAGGACCAGTCCTGAGCAGGACAGCTTAAGGCAGGCAAGAATGCAGGAGGCTCTTGAGGCACAAAGTAGTCATTGGGATTCTTTGTGTATAGAGTTGGCCCTACATTGAGTTCCGGCACAAAATGAATCCCAGAACTGCTTTTAACCAATAAACTGCAGAAGGCAAGAGAAGTTCATGCATTTTTGCAAATCAGAAGGAAGAAAGAAACATATTCTCTCTTCTTCAGTATACAAGGACCATGACATTTCTGAAGGGATGAAGACATTTTCTTTCTGAACACACAAAACAGAAAGCCACTCTACTTGGATTTGCCCCAGATTTACATAAGTAAGCCTTGATATTAAGTTTAAACAAAATCAGTGGAAAGGTGGTCTAAGTCCTTGCTTCAATGATAATATGAAGTGGATCTTACTCCATTCATCATCAACTGAAAATATATTATGGCTCTTGCAAGATATTCAACAGCTTAAACTTTAGAAAAACAGATATACTCCCTACTAAAATGTTTCTGTCTATGTATAAATGTGTTCAAGAGTTTTTTTACCTTAGCCATGCTAAAAGCATAGCAAGGTAGTTGTGATTCAATGCTTAAATTCCTAGACTCAGAACAGCAGACAAAAAAAGTCATTTTTTTTTCCTTTAACAGAATCAATAATTGGGGGTTTATAACAGCTTATGCATTCAGAAATATTGAGGCAGACAGGGTCATTTGTTGATACATATTTGCCCAGGTTGAATGATTTAAGTGGGACCTTTACTAGATGGGAGTCCTCAAAACCTGATTAGATTATTAACACTGAAGTCAAAAGACTTATTCATAAATAATTTCTTTTTGTGTTTGTGCATGGTATGAACATATTATTCTTAAAAGCAAAGGGACTCTATTATAAAATCTATCCCAGATGCTTCCAACTTTGCCTTCATATCATATTAATATCAAGGTAACATAGTCAGTGACAGTTTTTTTCAGTGATTCATAATTCATACCCATACTAAGGGTTATCAAATGAGTTACGCATATTTCACTGTGTATTTGCTAACATAGTCAGTTTAAAATGCCACAAAACCAAAATATTTCATTTTTTCTCAGCATTAGAAAGTTTAAAACACATGGCTTCTGGAGAAACTACATTCCCAAAATGCTCCTGGTGATCACAGAAGATCTATTTGAACTGAATTTTATGGTTATTTGTCACCACTTGTTGTGCGGTCATGTTACTGTTTAGTGTTTCCCCATGGCAATATATAATATATCTCACATGTTAACTTGGCAGAAGTCATTGTAAACATAGTTTTGAACTTTAGAAAAGTCCATCTGAAATATATTTCAATACTTAAATAAATGCAACGGAAGATAACCTTATGGCATGAACAGGATACATCAATCACAAAACTTAAGTCAGATGGAAGGATTTCATTAAAGCAGAAGAAATACCTGTGGCATGAAGCTCAATTTGTGAAGAACTCAAGCTGCAGGACTCCTGTTAAAGAAAGGCTGCTGCTGAGAAACATCAAAAGATCATCTTTATTGAAGAACAATTGCATGACCTAGTTTCCTGGTCAGCAACAGGCTTTTGCTGAAACTTCAGGAGCTGATAAAAAGCTCTATAAAGTTAGCATGTGTACTTTTATCTTTACTCCAGTAGGAAGGAGGCATTTGAAAAGATTTTCTGTCATCTTACCTTACATTTAATTTTAAAAGTTATGTAAACTGAGAAACAAAGGAACAAAAGTAGTATAAACTAGAAATTCATAAATATTTACAGTATTAGGTAGAAAAAAATTAAGATCCAGTTCATATGTGTGAAAACATTTTTCTGTTTGTGTGAACAGAAACAGTAGAACAGTGAAATATAAGGAAGGCATAATTTGAATCAACTGTTAATATTCACAGAGTTGGCTTAAATGATACAAAAATGGTAGACAAGATTCTCTGAAAGGCGGCTATGACATGTGGTGACTGTACCTAAGTATATATGTATAAAATATAGTGTGTGTGCGTGTGTGTATATACATATATATAGCATAGCACTTAAGCTATGTGAAAATAAAAGAGAAGTATGGGATTTTGTCACCTGTCTCGGGTCTTTTTGGTGCTTATACAGTTCCACCTACCCATTCTAAGATCCAGTCCATGACACCCAGCTAGCTAAAAATACCACTGAGTAACTTTATATTTTTGGATCTAACTCTTCTCGAGTAAACAAGTAGGAAGTGGATAAGAATAGAAAGCAAATTTAAAAAAAAAAAAAAAAGACCCCCCCAAAATTAGGCATTAATAAGAAAAGAACTCAAAATAATAAAAAATAAAGTTGTGTTAATTTGTTTAATCTATTTTTCATTACATTCACCAGTTCTGCATTCACTACGAAGCATGTGGTGCGTGATCTTTTCTTGGCATTAAGTGTTCATGTATTTTCTTCATGATCCTGTACATTCTTTGGCACTGGAAACACCCAGTACATTTTTCTGTTATTTCAGATAGGCTTTTCCCACCTTGTGTACAAGTAATAGGATACTTCAGAGCAGTGCTTTCAGGCATTTTTGCAGCAAAAAGTATTAGATCATCACATGGATTAATACTAGAAGTAGTAATAGATTGTGCAAGACTAATATCTTGGGAGGAAAGGCTGTAGTTCATATGAAGAAAATTGTCAGGAAGGAACCACACAATGTTAAAACCAAACAAGGAAAGAGGCTGATGTTTGTATACCTTACCATACTTTATAATTTCACTGAGGATCTCATTTGTTTTAATGAAATAATTGGAACAGAGAGGCCCGTCCTACAATAAAGTCAGACCAAAGCTCATTTTTATTACACATTTTTATTAAAGTGTGTCTATAATGAAAGTCCAAACAGGTTTTTAAAGTTCATAAATATCCCACTGGCACCACTAGGAATGTAATAACAGAGACAGAGACACCACTTTCACACCCTCCTCAATCTTTGTATAAATGGAAAGTCAAGTTTGTACCTGGCAGCCATAAACATAATGTTCCCAAAAAACATTAAACTGAATGCCTATCAGATCACACCATTTTGTCTGTCATAATCTCCCCACTAATTCCACTCTGTGTCACTGGCACACATCCACTCTGTGTCACTTTAGGGCAAGACTAATGGGAAATACATCATATTATGGTATATGGTAACATATGGGAGGTACCATAATATGGCTCATTGAGTTCAGACCTACTCTTTCCAAAAGAAAGATTGCAGAAAAATCTACAAGGGAACTGTTTCTGCCTTTATGTGGTCACAGAAAATGGGCAATACTCACACTATCATCGAGAATTCGACTGCTCACCTGTGATGATCAGACAGGGTCCACCAGATGTGCATCTTTCTTGTACCTGCAAGGAATGTTAGAAGCCATGATGGAGGACAGTCACCACCACAACCACTTCTAAGAGGCAAATAGCCACTTACCAAAAGAGGTATCAAGTTCTTCCTTAGGTAGAAAATTTTTAAATAAGGTTGGGTTTGAGTGATGGGACAAATCTTGAGTGTCCTCAGCTCTAGCAGCAACCGCCTAGGAACATGTGTATGAAAAACATGCACCACATTGTAACTCATATTAGTTCATTTCTTCCAGACTGTGGTAAACAGCAAAATATGGAATACATAAAAATTATTCATACTCCCTCACCAGGTGACAATAGCCAGTTATTGTCAATTGCTGACCAACAAACAAGTGAAACACCACTGTTGATCTTAATGATAAAATCACCCATACTTGGATGTTACTGCCTCAACCTTGGCAGGTCTACAGTTAAAATTTATAAAACAAAATATTTACAGTACCACATATGTGTCTCATGAGCCCTTGCAAGCAGGGGCTGCAGGCTACTGAGGATCAAGCAAAAGCCAAATCCTGCTGGAACTGCAACAGCACAAAGTCTTAGCTCTCAGCTCTTGCACACAACCACCAGAATGCTGCACATGTGCTTATTTTAGAAGTTAAAAGGTTGCTTCAATAACTGGACACCAAAACCACTATGAAATTAGAAAGGAAAATCAAATCAATAGTAGGTCCAGTAGGAGACTGTGTTCTATCCTTGGATCTGTTAGCAGGTGTGCTGGGTGCATACAGATTAGCTGATAAATGGTTGATTCAATAGACTTGTAGCAAACACATGCTTTGCTAGAGATGACTTTTTAAGTCGCCATACATCAAACAGACAGTGTCAGCCTTTGAGGATAAACCAGTGATGGCTTGTTGTGCTCTTTGAACCACCTCGGAGACCCAGAGACTAAAAAAGTGCCTGAATGTTCCCCTGAATCCACTGGGAGGATTGAAAGCTTCAAAGAAGAACACTATCACATCCAAGGGGAAATGCATTGATTGAAGGAACCAGTGTGAAATAGTCTTTAATAATTACGAGAATGCTGGAATCGACTAGTGTTTTGCTGAGCTATATTTTATCTTTATTGGATTAACTGTGACACAGTAGGTTATGTCAAAGGGAATCTGCATGAATATTAAAAGTAAATGTGGTGTGAATAATAGATAACTTACATTAGATGCAACAGCATGCAGCAATTTTTATTCACCTATGTAATTAGATTAAAACAAATTTGCTGAATAAAGTATATTGTTTTATTATAATCCAAATTCAAAAGTATCAAGAAGTTATGAAACAGAGATAATTGCTGGTCTTTAGAAGATGCATGTGGTTATACACATATACACATGACACAGAATGCTTTTGAGAAGAGTTCTAGATAAAAAAGTTTGGTAATGAATAGAAACCTGATTTACTCAATTTGATTTAATAAGTGTTCCATATATCTACTTAGAACTTTGGCAGCTGGTAGGCACTTTTTATTAAAAAAAAATTAAAAATCAGGGGGAATATAAGGAACAAAAATTATATAAGGCAGCTGTGCTTAATGCTAGAATAGTACATTAAATCCTGCTGGGCATTTTAAATTTGTGTACTAGGCATTGGGTCTTCCAATTTCTTAAATGTTCAATTGTATGTTCTTTAACACAATGAGTGTTTTCTTATGTATGCCACAGAAATATAATTTGGTTGGAATTTTTAAGCAGAGGGTCCAAATTTTGCAAAGTTGAACACTTGAAAATATGGAATTTAGTGATATCTGTAGAGTCACAGAACAATTTAGCTTGGAAGGGACCTCCAGATGTCATTAGACAAAGTTCTTGTTCAAAGAAAAACTAATTATATCAGGCTGTTCAGGGGCATGTCTACTGGAGTCTTGAACACCTTGAAGGACAGATATTCCACATACTCTATCCACTGGTTCTAGGATTTGATCATCCTCATGGAAAGAAAAAATAAATATCTTAACACATGAAAATCTCCACAGTTCAACTGGTGTCTGTTGGCTCTCATCCTTACCAGCATGCACCTCCAAAGAGAGTCTGGCTCCATCTTCTCTCTATCCTTACATTACATGATTACAAGACAGAAATAAGATCTCCCCCGTGCCTTCTCTTCTCTGAGCTGAACAGACACAATTGTCACAGCCTCTCCTTCTGTGTGTGTGCTTGAGCCCCCTGACTACCTTGGTGGCCTGCACTGGAGTCTTGAGTATGTCAGAATTCTTGTACTGGGGAGCTCAGAACTAGACAAAGCATTGTAGACGATGTTTCACAAATACCAAATAAAGCATCACTTCCCCAGACCTGCTGGTTGCACTTTTCTAATACAGCTGAGGATGCAAGTGGGCTTCTCTGACTCACATTCAACTTACTGTCCACTAGGACTCCCAGGTCCCCTTCTGTAGACCCATTTCCCTGCCAACAGGTCCTCAGCCTGTATTGTTGCATGGGATTATTCCATACCCTTGGCATTTGTTAAATTCCATGGGATGTCTGCCAGCCCATGTCTCCAGTCTGTCCAGGCTTCTCTGGCTAGGGGCCCTGCCCTCCAGTGTACTGACCACCAAGGACAATTTGGTTTTCTCCACAAACTCACTGAGAATGCACTCGATCTTATCATCCAAGGTGTTAATGAAGACATTGAACAGTTTTGTTCACAGTATTGATCCCTGACGGATGGCACAAGTTACTGGCTGCCAACTGGACTTTGTGCCACCAGTATCAACTTTTTGAGTTCAGCCAGTTTGCCAATCACCTATCATTCACTTAAACAGCTTGTGTCTCACCAAGCTGGTGATGAGACTGGGAGAGTGTCAAAAGCCTTCATAAAGTCAAAGTATATAACACTCACTGTCTTGTTAACAGTGCCTGTCACATCACCATGGAAAGCAGTCAGGTTAATCAGGCATTATTTACCCTTGGTAAACCTATGTTGGCATATGGCAGTAACCTACTTGATCCTCAGGTGTTTAGAAATGACTTCTAAGAGTGTTTGCTCCTTAGCTTTTCCAGGATGCCTGTAGTTGCCTAGATCCTACATGTCATGGTTTAACCCCAGCCAGCAACCAAGCCCCACGCAGCCGCTCACTCACTCCTCCCTCACCCAGAGGGATGGGGAGGAGAATCGGAAAGGAATGTAAAACTCGAGGGTTGAGATAAGAACTATTTAACAGGTAAAGCAAAAGCCACAAGTGCAAGCAGAGCAAAACAAGGAATTCATTCACCACTTTCCATTGGCAGGCAGGTGTTCAGCCATCTCCAGAAGAGTCGGGCTCCATCACATGTAATGGTTACACAGGAAGACAAACACCATAATGCCAGATGTACACACACCCCCTTCCTTCTCCTTACCCCAGTCTCTCACTGGTGGGGCCCAAGAAACCAAAAAGTGCTTGACTTAAAATAAACATTACCCAGCAACAACTAAAACCAGCCATGTTCTGGTTTCATCAGTTTGGTGTTCAACTTTGTTCTCACACCAAATCCAAAACACAGCACTGCAACAGCTACCAGGAAGAAAAGTAACTCTATTCCAGCTGAAACCAGGACACTACATCTTGCCTTTCTTGAAGGTGGTTGCAACATTTGCCTTCTTTGAGTCATCAGGAACCTCCCTTCAAAGGGTTGCTTTATCCTTTTGAAGATGACAGCCAGCCACCTCACAATGACATCATCTGGCTCCTTCATCACCCTTGGATGCTTCCTCTCTTACCCCATGGAGCTGTATAGCTCTAATTAACTTAAGGGATCCCTAATGTGCTCCACTGCCGCAGGCTTTGCTAGTAGGCATAGGGGTCTGGGAGGCAGGTGGGTAAACCTTACTGATGAAAACTGAGACTAAAAAGGTATTGGAGCATTACAGTGAGGAAATTAAGGTCCAGCTGCTTTGAAAACTCTAGCTTTTTTTAACAAATAAGTGTATTTCTGCATACATGCGTGCACATATATGGATGTGTACTGCCTGTGAAAAAGGCAGGGCAAGGATAGAACCAGTTTTAAGGAATGTCTACTATGCACAGTCTTAGCTATGTGTCTAATGCCTTAGATTTTTCAGAAAGCCATCAAATAAGTCAAAGTTGTGGCAGGGGTTTATTTTATTTTTAATTTAATCACCCCTTTCCCTACATAGTAACAGTTAAAGACAAAGTCAGTCTTTATTTACCTTTAAATAGGTCAGTGCATGCTGAATAAGTCACTTTCATTTTCAGACTTTATTGATCAAATCAAGCTATTCACCAAGTGCTGAAGAGCTAACGTTACACAGATGCTGAGGCAAACTCATTTTTGACAATGGTGCATTTGAAGTCAATGAACACAGTCCACACAGACCAAACATAGCCCATAGCTTCCTTCCAACGCTGTTCACATCACGTCACAATTAGAATGATTCAAAGTTTGACATTTTAGCTGTTAAAGGAGCCATGAAAGTGCAGAGTGGGCAACCATTTTTCTTACACAGACCGTAGAAGAAGAAATATTCCCTATTGTGTTCAAAGCTACCACTGGGGGGGGGGGGGGGGGGGGGGGGGCGGAAATCCACCATTTCCCCTTCTTCCCAAAGAGTTGATCTATGTTTAATAAGTTTCATTTGACATGTACAGTGCTATTTTTAAATATACACAGAACTCTCAAGAAGGCATAAAAGAGGCAACAAGCAGCAGAACTGTCTATAGCAGTGCAGAAAGCGTTCCTAAAGATCACCTCTTCCAGACGCAACTCTTAAAGGCGCTTCCAAATAAGGTATCTTCCATAGTACACAAAATACATGAATCTTATATGACAACAAAATGCAATTTAGGATGTCAACTAATACTTTGGAGAAATCCAAACTCTGTATTTGGCACTGTCACCAGCACAAGCATGCTTGACATTCCTGAGAAGAAGGGCACTAGATGAACAAATCAATAGCTGGCTACAGAACTGGTGCTGGTGACAGGGTTTGTGTTCTGTGACCATGGGACCCTGTTTTCAGGTCAGTGTCTGCTTGGGAGAGATGGGATTCACTTCAGAGATGGTCAAAGCTATTGTCACCAAAGAGATGGCTAACCTCATAAAGATGACTTTAAACTAAGAATGGTGGGGGAAGGAGAGAATAATCCTCAAAACACAGCAATCCTGTGAGGCAGTGACCAACAGGATTACGAAGTAAAGGGCATGAGGTGATGTGACGGAAAGGGATCACAAAATCAGCAAAATGGGGCTTTTTGCATCTAACCAAGAAAGTGCCAGTAAGGCACCATTATTAAGAAATCCCCCAAACACTTTCCAGTCACTTAACATACTGGGGTACCTCCCTAAAGCACCAGTATACTAATGCATGCAGTATGCAGAATAAACATGACAAAATACAGACTGTGTGCTGTTAGAGGGCTATGATCTTTTTGGATAACAGAGATGTGGTGGTATGGCTTCTGTGACTGGGTCTTGCAATGGAGGGACACAGGCTGTTTAGGAAGGGCAGAATGGGAAGACAAGAAGGATGAGTAGCCTTCCATGTGAAAGAGCAGC
Source organism: Falco rusticolus (assembly GCF_015220075.1). NCBI lineage: Eukaryota > Metazoa > Chordata > Aves > Falconiformes > Falconidae > Falco > Falco rusticolus. Next base: position 42,343,779 of record NC_051210.1, on the reverse strand, counting down.
AAGAGTGCTTGGAGCTCTGCCTGGGGATGGATGAGGAACTGAGACCTTGTAGATTAGGATTAGAGGACAGCTACAGGTGACATAGTGGGTGTCTACTGTAGTTCTTCCTACCCAGGAAGAACAAGTCAGTCAGGCCCTCTGCAGACAGATAGGAGTAGCCTCACATTCACAGGCCCTAATCCTCTTGAGGGACTTCAACCACAGCCCCACTGCTGGGGGTACAACACAGTAGGGCAATATCAGTCCAGGAGGTCCCTGGAGTGCATTGATAACTTTCTTCTCCAAATGATAGATGAGCCAACAATGAGAGGTGTTCTGCTAGACCTCATACCAATAAGGAGGAATTTGAAGGTCAAAGGCAGCCTTGGCTACAGGGACCATGAAATGGTGTAGTTCAGGATCCTGAGGGCAGGGAGAATGGTGAAAAGCAAACTCACAACCCTGTGCTTCAGCAGAGTAGGTTTTGACCTCTTTGGGAATCTGCTTGGAAGAGTCCTCTGGGATAAGAACACGGAGGGAAGAGGGACCTAAGAAAGCTGATTAATATTCAGAATTCACCTACTCTGAGCTCAAGAGCAGTCCACCACAACAAATACGGAGTCAGGCAAAAATGCTAGGATGCCTGCATGTATGAACAAACAGGTCCTGGCAAAACTCAAAAAGTACACAGAGCGTGGAAGCACTGACAGGTAAACCTGGGAGGAACAGGGACACTTCATCCAAGGATGAAGGTAGGAAACCTAAAGCTCAAATGGACTTGAGTTTGCCAGGATGTCAAAGACAAGAAGAAGGGCTTATATAAGTACATAGGTGACAAAAAGAAGATTAGGGAAAACTAAGGCCATGGCTCTACAAGACTGGGGATCTGCTTACACAGGACTTGGAGAAGGCTGAGGTACTGAAAACCTTCCTCAACTTAGTTTTAACTACTGAGACTCATTGTCAGGAGTTTCAGGCCTCAGAGACCTAGGGGATCATGTGGAGCAAGGAGACATACCCCTGGTGGGAAAGGGAACAGGTTAGAGAATACTTCAGCAGACAGGACATACATATGTCTGTGGGACCTGATGGGCTGCAGTCACAAGTTGCTTGGTTCCACTTCAAGGTCACTCTCAATAATTTTTGAACTATTGTAATGACTGGGAGAGGCACCTGAAGACTGAAGGACAGGAAACTTCATTCTTGTCTTCAGGAATAGCAAGGAGGACCCAGGGAACTACAGGCTGGTCAGCCTCACCTTAATCCCTGGGAAAATTATGAAACAACTAATCCTGGAAACAACTAAACCAGGAATATGAAGGATGAGATGGTAACCAGCAGTAGTCACCATGCATTCATGATGAGATGTCACCCTTGACCAACTTGATAAACTTCTATAACGAAATGACTGGCTTGGTAGATGGGTGGAGGGCAGAGCAGTGGATATTGTCTACCTTAACTTATTCATGTATATAAATACCTGAAAGGAGAGTGCAAAGAAGACAGATCCATGCTCTTTCCAGTGCTGCCCAGTGACAGGACCAAAAGTACAGCCCAGTGACAGGACCAAAGGTACAGACTGAAACTCCTGAACATCAAGAAACACTTTTTTACTGTGATGGTGACTGAGCACTGACACAGGTTACCTAGGGTAATTTTTGAGTCTTCATTGCTGGAGACACTCAAAAACCATCTGAACACTTGGCAACCTGCTCTAGGCAGTCCTACTTGAGTATAAATTTGGACCATCTGACCTCCAGATGTCCCTCGACCACTCTGTGACTCTGTCATAACCTTTTATGATGAAATTATTGGTTTGGTAGACAAAGAGAGGGAAGAACATATTTCCTACCTAGACTTCAGTAAGGCTTGTGATACTGTCTCCCATAAAATCCTTACAGAGATGTTGATGATGTCTAGGCTTATGATCAATATGACATACTGACATACGATGATAAGACAGTGAGGTAGGTTGAAAATCGGCTGAACAACTGGGGTCAGAGGGTGGTAATCAGTGGCATGAAGTCTTGATGAAGAACCAGTAACAGGGTTCAGCACTCGTTCCAGTCCCATTTAACATCTGAATTAATGATCTAGATGATGGGACAGAGCATACCCTCAGCAAGTTCACCAATGACACAAAATTGGTAGGAGTGGCTAATATGCCAGAGGGTCATGCTGCCATCCAGAGGGACTTGACAGGATGGAGAAATGGACTGACAGAAAGCTCATCAAGTTTAACAAGGGAAAGTGCAAAATCCTGCCCCTAGGGGGGAACAAACCTCTGCAGCAGCACGTGCTGGCAGGTGACCAGTTGGAAAACAGCTCTGCAGAAAAGGATGTAGAGGGAGCAGCAGACAGCAAGTTGAAGAGCCAACACTGTGCCCATGTGGCAAAAATGCTAGTTAGCATGGGCTGCATAAGAAGTCTTGCCAGCAGGTCCAAGAAGGTGATCTTTCCCCTCTCCTTGGCACTGGTGAGGCCACTGCTAGAGTACTGTGTACAGTTTGGGGAAAGACATGGAGCTTCTGAAGAGAGTCAAAGGGCTACACAGATGGTGAAGGGGTTGGAGCATCTCCCATAGGAAGAAAGACTGGGAAAGCAAGGACTGTGTAGCCTGGAGAATAGAAAGCTCAGGTAGTGATCTTGTCAAGATTTCTAAATAGATGAAGGGAGGTTGTAAAGTAGATCCAAGCTCTTTCCAGTGGTACCCAGTGACAGGGTAAGAGGCAATGGGCACAAACTGAAACAAGGGAGGTTCCTCCTCAACATGAGAAGATACTATTTTATTATGAGGGTGACTGAGCACAGCAACAGGTTCTCCATAAATCTCATGGACTCTCCATCCTTGGAGACCTTCAAAAGGTGCTTGGACAGGGCCTTGGGCAACCTGCTCTACTTGGACATGCTTGAGCGAGGACCTTGGACATGGTGACCTCCAGAGGTCCCTTCCAACCTCAGCTGTTCTGTGATCTCTGTCTGAGGCTTTCCCTCCAGTGGCAAGGGGCAGATCCTTCTCCCCTCAGAGGAGCCCTTGGAGGACCTGAGGTGGGGAGCCCTGTTGACACCGAGGAGCTCACCACGGCTCCCCCACGGCATTGCTGGGCCTTTGTGCTTGGGGCACCAGCCTCTCACCACAGGACCCAACAAGCCTGAGGTTAAAACCCACTCTCAAGGCCGCGAGAAGGTGGCAAGCAGCCTGCAGAGCAGGCTTTCCCCCTTCAAAAGGGCATCAGCCTTCCTAGCTGGGCAGCCGTCGGGCACAGCCCCTGGCACGCCTCTGACGGCGCTGGCGAGTGGCTGTGGCTGCCCGTGACCTCGCTGCTCCTCAGCAGCTGCAGGCTCTGTCCCCGTGCATTTTGTCCAGAGCTGCTGCGGGTGCACATGCCAGGCATGCAGGCTCCAGCCGGGCTTCTGGCTTCTCCTTTGAGCTTTCGTCTGGGGGAGAGCAGCAGCTGTGGGCGCCGAGCAAAGACAGCCCATTCCAGCACTCATCTCTTGAGAAGAGCGTTGCACAAGATTGCCACCAGAGCTCCCTTCCAGTTTCAACTTTTCTGTGATACAAAAAACTTAATAGCTATCAAGTGTTCTTACGTACAACTGGATCGACAGTTGCAATCATCAAGTAGTAATATTTGCAAAACACAAATTTGAAAGGTGACTACTGAAGGGCCTTCAATGTTGTGATTCCCAGTTAATGGACTCTTTGAAAGGCTTTATTCTCAGGTTTTAATGAATATGTATTTCCTTACCTTAGAGGCTTAAGTAAGGGAAGAACAAAGGTACAAGGTCTTTTTACAGTACTCTGAATATAACATTTAAATAGCCAATCAATGTGAAAAATGCTTACATTACAAAATGAGGCAAACTCATATTTTTCCCATTCCAAGTGTGAAATTGTGCAAACAAAGCAAGTGAGCTGAAATAATTCTATGATTCATTAAAATTAGTAGTCAAAAGTTGTCTCACTTTACAAGTGTGAAATAACTACAATAAAGATGTATTTTCTTCAGGTCTCCCTTACGCGTTAACATGGAATTGTCCATAACTACTCACTAAGAAAAGCATCATACTCCAGATTCATTTGTGAAAACTAATAAAATTGCCATTAGTTTCCCAATAATGCTGTTTTCATGGAGCATACGAGTACATAAATTTAAATGCTTCTGGCCCTGGCGTATTGAAATAGATCTTACTTTTAATGTTTCCCTTTGTCCTAAAAACTGATATTTAGCTGTCTAAGTAAAAAAAGACTTTATTTTGTAGCTGATCAGAAATTCTTACTAAGACTTTCGAGGTAAATTAAGTTGTTCCAAGAATGAAAGAAAGAAACTGTTGTTAAAAGTGTGTTAAAAGTGCTATTTAAAGCTAGAACAAAAACAACACAAAAGGAAAAAAGAAGGGGGGGAGGGGGGAGAAGTAAATAACTCAAATATATTTGTTGTAATATCCCCCTTCACCTGGTGAATAAAACCTCTGCATCATATCCAAAATGCAAAACATATGACAGTCTTTGTTGCAGTTCTCACATGTGCAAAGCCACAGTATGCTGGAAACACCCGAGAACTTTCAGGTATTTAAAAAAGGAAAGGTATATAAGTATTAGAGAAAGAATCAATACTGCAATCATATCCTGACTTTATATCTGATCTTTAATATCTTTACATTTCTCCTAAGGTCTAACTTAATTCTGGATAGACAGATAAGGTTCTGTGATCAAACTGTTGCATGCTTTATAAAACATGATTAACATTAAAACTTAAGTCTGTTGAAGTTTTTCATATGTGTTACAAACCTGGTCACAGAACCACACCCCACAGCCCAATCTGCACCATAAACACAAGATATGCAAACAAGCTGAAAAGTGCATAGTAATTTTACAATTGCCACAGCTCTAAAAATCTTTGGCTTACCCTTCTTAATGAAAAAAAAAAATAAATAAAAATTAAGGGAAGGTAGTGATGAGAATAGAATAGAATGCTTCTAGTTGAAAGGGACCTACAAAGATCATCTAGTCCAACTGCCTGACCAGTTCAGGACTGAACAAAAGTTAAAGCATGTAAGTCCAAATGCCTATTAAATACTGACAGGTTGGGCACAGTGACCACCTCTCTAGGGAGACTGTTCCAGTGTTTGATCAGCCTCTCATTGAAAAAATGATTCCTAATACCTGGCCTGAACTTCTCACATCACAGCTTTGAACCGTTCCCACACGTCCTGTCACTGGATCCCGGGGAGAAGAGCTCAGCACCTCCCTCTCCACGTCCCCTCCTCAGGAAGCTGTGGGGAGCAATGAGGTCACCCCTCAGCCTCCTTCTCTCCAAGCCAGACAAACCCAGAGTCCCCCGCTGCTCCTCACAGGACATGTCTTCCAGCCCTCCCACCCACCGGCTCCGTTGCCCTCCTCTGGACACATTCCAGGACCTTAACATCCTTCTTAAATTGCAGGGCCCAGAACTGCACACAGCAGTCTAGGTAGAGTTTTCACCTCTTATTACCAGCTGGTCATGCTGTGTCTGATGCACCCAGATGTGGTTTGCTCTCCTGCCTGCCAGGGCACGCTCTGACTCATATTGAGTCCGGCGGCACCCTCAGAACCCCTTCTGCAGGGCTGTGCTCCAGCCACTCCTCTCCTCATTTACAATTGTGCCTGGTGATACTCCACCCTAGGTGCAGAATGCAGCATTTGAACTTGTTAAATTTTGTCCCACTGACAATTGCCTGGTGCTCCAATTTATCCAGTTCCCTTTGCAAGGTCTCTTGTCCCTCAGGAGAGTCAACAGCACTGCCCAGTTTGGATCATCAACAATAACAAATCTAGGAGAGCATCTTTCCTTGTTGTTTTTCTGAGTGGTTCTGTCAAAAAATTACTTTCAACATACTTGAGGAACTTCCCAGACTTGCTTGTCACAACAGTATGTTATTCTCAGTTGATGTCTGGGAATTTGAGAAACCCTGAAAAAAACTGGTGTGTGACATTTCAGTGATTTGAAGATTTGAAGTAACAGTTTTAACCTTTCTTCATTCTAATTCTAAGGGCTAAAATTAGTACAGGAGTTATATGGGTATACTGAGCAATTGAACTGGATTTTCAGTTTATTTGCACTGACAGAACCCTGCAATGCAGCAGGAACATTTGCTCTTGGCTGCCCTTTCTCCATAACCATTGCCTTCTCCTGAAGGCCCCCTTTGGCATCCTCCAGTCTGATGCAGGTACAACAGATTCCAAAGAGGACCAGGTCAATTCTGGTTGCACCAGTCTGCAATTATTTCCAAAGCTAATGAGCAATGACACTCAGTAGTGGCCAGAAAACCCAAGGCCTTTCTGCCAGTGAATTCCTTTTTCAGAGAAAAGAGTCAAAACAGGGCTGAGTAATTCCAGTCTTGTTGGTTAGTGGATGATTCCCTTATGCCACAGAATAGCTAAAAAGAGATACCTAACTGACTTTGACAGTTATGCTTCAAAAGATCAAAAAAACTGTATCAGGCTTAGTATCTGGCCAATAATGTAACAAATTTATTTTGCTTGTATAGTGAAGAGCAGTTACTGTCTGTTACATTAACTGATGACCCATAATTACAGGGTTTTCATAAAATTGGTTTATTGGTCAATAATGTGTTCAAAGCGCCTGTTCTGATTACACAAAAAAAAAAAAAAAGCCCAACACCCTGTTAGGTTTTGAAGAGAAAAATAATCAATTTTGAAACATGCAAGATAATAAAATGCAAATGACTCTTGTTTACATGAATTTAAGATTATAGCAAAGGCCAATAACCAGTGAATTCACTAGCAAGGCAGAAGCATCTATTTCTAAGTCATTGTGGAGATAAAGTGGAAAGGTTCAAGGCACACATGAAAAATTAGCTATTATTTGGAATTCAGTAGATTGTGCTGCTTCTGTCAGCCTTGCAACTTAAATAGCCACTCATACTCAGGAAAACAGTCAAGCACAGCATATTTTCCCAAAAGCTCATTATGCTGCCATTTACTTCTTTCTCACTCTCCCTTTTAATCTATGTTCATTATAGAGGATATTTATGTGCAAAACAGTGCCTGCTTTCCAATCAACCTTCTTCTTCCTGTCTGATCTATTCAGTGATGACAATAACCCAGTGGCATATGCATTGAATGACAGATTATGGCACCAGAATCACCTCAAGAGTGAATCTTACAGAAGCAGTTAAAAGTTAGATGAGGACTCAGAAACACTTATACTGGTTATATTATATAAAAAGCTGGCCACTTACTTAGATATTTAAATGGGACCTGAGCTCTCTGGAGAACCTGGCTGTATAGGCTCATCTCTGCAAGACACTGAATGCCCTTCTTCCCTCCTCACCACAAAAGCAGCATAGAGGAGTCTTTTTCTCAAAAGCAGCATTTGCTGCTCCTCAGCTTAAGTCCCAGGTTGCTGTGCAACTGGTACATGTGGGCTTATAGAAAATTATTATTGATTCAGCCACACCAATGAAGATATGCCTATTTAGAACAGGCGTGGATCCAGTCCACTTTGTAAAATAAATAAAAATGAAAATTAATTATCAAACTGAAAGACTTTGCAAGGAAATTTTGAGCTCAGGGATTTTTTTTTCTATGTGAGTTATAAACCCTAGAAAGTAGCAGGTTTATAATGGAAATGCTGACACAACTTTAACTATAGCGTTGCAAATGGCGATGCTATAATTAAGCTTTGATCTTCTTTGGAAAAAAGGAAGAGGGAGGTTATTGTTCAGTGAACTGCTCTGTCATTTGCTGCAGCGATTCTTAATTGTGTCTCATTACGGCAAGATGATCATTACTCTACTTGTCTATCTGATTTAGAGACCACTAAAAGTGTCTTGTAACAAGCAGCCGTCTCCTATGCAACAGTCCTTTGGCTCTCACCCTCATTACTCAGAATCTGTCCAATTATTTGTCATTAAAGTAATAAAAAGGGCTGCAGCAGAAAATGTAGGAGGTAATTGTTGGAGGCCTGCCGAGGTAAAAATGAAAACTGTTTTCAAGGCACTGGGAAAGGGACATCATTAATTAAGTGTTAGAAAATATGCAAATCAGTCACAATCTCAAGAGGCTGTAATAAAATAGAGAAAACATTATATCATTTGAGGTAAAAGAAGGCAGAGTTACCCAGTCACTGTTAGGTTTAGTCATTTTCTAAGGACGGCAATGGCAAAAGGGGGAAGGCTCCAAACAAAATGAGCAGACTGGTGTATTTCAACATAAGCTGGCCTTCTAATGTTCCGTAGCTCAGAGCTAGGGAGAAGGCAGTGGTAGTAGTGGATCCCAGATTAGGATTTCCTATGAACAACATTTAGCTAATCATTGGATATACACACTCCATTTCCTTCACAAAATGACAGAAAAGATATTGAACAAATGTGCTTTCCTTGTTTATATTATGGAGTTTGTTGTAATTTACACTCCACCTTCATGGGTTCATTTATTTCAGCAGAGAAAGAGAGAAAGGAGAAAGAAGGGGAGAGAGAAATGGCCAGAAAGGAAGAGGAATACAAGGTGCTCTGTTGCAACTAATTGCACAGAGAAAAACATTGTGGTTTTTCAGCTAACTGTTTACACAAAAAAATTGATACAGGAGTTCTGAATCACATATTCCTAAAGGGAAGATTACTGAAAGGAACTGTAATTTGGGTGGAATGCAAGTGCACACAAAGGTGTTGCTCATCACTGCAAAACAATTGAGGCCAAAAAAAATCAATCTTCCTTTATGCTGAGCTTTACATAGGAAAAGGAAATCCAAATTTGGGAGGGAAACAGTTGAAATATTATTTAACTGACTTAATTGAACTTAGCTGGACTATGGAGGTTGCTTTCCAGAGTAGAAATGCATGCACAGGGAGGCAGCATCTCCACTCAGAAAGTCTCTCCATGACATCCTGGCAGGATCCTGTCTGGGCTGGGAAGGGAAGAGACATCTTTCAAAGCACCATAGATTCATAAAATACAGGTTGTGTAAGGACCATCAAGGAACTGTTTGACCCATGGCCACCCCATATTCAAGCTTTTGCTGAGGTCTCTCAGGTCACCTGAGAAAACCTCAAGAGTAAAGCTTCCCTGTCCCTTGCACATATCTCTGCTTTCCTGTCTGCTCATACAAGTCCTGCTTAACATGCAATTTTGAGTCTGACAGGAAAGAACCACTCTTTTGGATGTATGTATGGAAGCAAGTTGGTAGACAAGTTCTGGCTTTGGGCCAGCCTTAGCAAGGTACATATGGGCAAGTAAAATGCTGGATGTTGTGCTTTAGGAAAAGAGAAAGTTATATTTAGATTTACATAGATCAGATGTCTTCCTTTTTTACCCACTCAGGTCTAACACAGGATGATCAGGCAGAAACCATAGGATAACGTGACACTCCAGCAACAGTGGGGTGAATGAAAACTTCACCACTAAGAACTAAGCTGCAGCGAAGTTTAGTCTACTTTAGCTGGTAAGCAACCAAAGTAAATTATGCTAAGCAGATAAATCAAATTATTTTCAAATAAACATAATCCATTTCAGAGGTTTTGATTAAAAATAACTTGAAGAGAATCATATTTCTTAGTGTGAGGTATCAAGTCATACTTCCCGTGTTTGAGAGGTTCCAAGTAATGACACATGATGTCTGTGCCATTAAGTGAAACTGTTTACATGATAAGTGTGCTCTCAGGGAAGAAGAAAATTGGCTGAGCAGCTGATCAGCCACCAGCCTTTCATGTTATAGGCACTTCTTTCTGAAATGAGTTTTGAGATGATTAAATGAACATAATGCTCTCTCAAGGAAATAAGCCTGGTGATCTCAGTGTAGCTTTCTATGGGCTGCAAAGTCTGTTTCCCATTGATTGTCCATGCTGAGGAAAAGGCAAAGGTTGGCAAGGAAAAAAATATAACATCTGACTCTTTAGGGTTTATGCAAAATACACTATGTCCAGGGAAATTTATCTGTTCATTTGGCTACCATTCATTTCTTTAGGAACTGAAAAGCATTTTACAGTGGCAGCAACAGAATACAAAAAGTGAAGAGAAGTAGAAAGTAAGTTTTAGTGAATTCACAAAGGAGCAGAACAGGAATATGAAATAGTCATAGCTACCCCTTTGACACCAACATTCTGCATCTGAGCATTTAAAACATATATCATAGGCATTGTGAAAATACATATGACTAGTTACTGGATGCTTGCAAGTTTAACAAAAAGCAGTGTAAAGCAGATATTAACTCACTAAGCTTTGAAGCTGTCTTCCTGTAAAGGAAAATAAAATGTATAAACAATGTATGTAATTTTAAATTGCCATTGTGGGCAGCTCTCCAGATATGTACAACTGGAATACTTTATCCTAGGACGGAGAGGAAATTTCCATCCTACAATCAGGTAGGATGGTGACTGCAAAATGCACAGAATATCTATAGGATACAAAGCTAATTCCTGAAAACAACAGCAAGTTGACATCAGGATGTTCTCTGTAGTAGCATGGGAGGAGAATAGATTTTTGGGGGGTTGCTTTTTTTTTTTTTTTTTTTTTTTTGCTTATGTTGCTGAGGTGTCTAGAACACGTTTTGGCAGTCTTTTCACAAATTGCAAAACTATCCTGAATGTATTTGATTTGAATGGACGTTCATGCCCATGTGAACTCATTTTTATACGGTACATGATGAACAAAACCCCATTGCACACAGTCAGAGTTTTTAGAGTCTCACATCTCAGTCAAATCAAAATTAGTTTTGTTGAGTGACAGCATTCAGTGCATTTCAGTTTATCCCTTATACATCCCACACACCACTTTCAAAATCTCAGATATTTTATAGGTGTTGTAGTAAAGACAGCAAACATAATTCAGAGACAGAGGAAATGTTTTATCTGTCTGTTCTGCTCTAACACATACTGAAACATTTTTCTGTCCTACCACTCTTTAAAGACTCACAAGGAGAGCTACACCTAATACCAACAAATTCAAGAACACAACAAAATAGGAAAATTTCCAAAAATAATAATAAAAGAATTCTTATCTATGTAAATTACAAAACATTAAAATATATACATGTGTCATGTTTGTAATTACTTGTAAGGAATAAGCACACTTTTTTGTATAGTCCATCCTGGCTTCCTTCTAAAAGCTGCATTGCACATTTTCTCTCTCTTTCCAGTTTTCAAACCCAACTACAGGTTATAAAAATTAAAAATAAGAATATAAATATAATCAAATCCTGAAGTTGTAGTATAGTAAGCATAATTTGATTTTTAGGACATGTTAAGTATCCTTTTTCAGTGTATGCTAAATTACAGGAGGTGGGGGTTTTTTTCAGTTGGTCAATTCTCACAGTGTAAGGTTACGATCTCCAGTGTAAAGGTAGGCCACTTCAACCTAACGCTTGCCTTTCATGTGCCATTTCTCTGCCTCTCATCCTTTGCCTTTGTCCCATTTGCCTTCATTATATCCTTTTTATTACTATTGTTTTAGGCATGGTGTAAAACAATGCACACTAAAGGTACAACTCTCTATCCTCCTGTTTTCCCAAGACGACTTTTTTCAGCATTAAGTGGACAGCACACCAGTATTGCAGCCAATGTCATCTGCAGATTGATTTTTTTCTAGTGCTTGGAAACTCTTAGAGGAGGCAATTTTATCAGGCCTGTGAATTCTAACAATCTGAAAATAAGAATCTCCTCAGTCTCTAGTCTAAGCTTTTCATTAGACCCAAATCCCTGGCTTCCTTCTGAGAATTAAATGAAGAAAATTGGAAATACTGATATCCCATTTTGTCTTCAACAAGTTAAAGCGCAAAGTTTGCATATTCACTCTCTGAGATCTATAATTTAAACTTGAGTATGCTGGATAGAAGGTGCATTTACTCTTTGTCTGAATACTTTTGATAAGCCTAATAAAAATGGAAAATATTGAAGCAAGTTTCTGTTCATCTACATATTGCAAATATTTTTCACTACCTGTTGCCCTTTTGTTTTTTCAAATTAAGTATATAATTAGTTTGACTATATTCTTTCTTTGAAGATAGACGGGGAAATCTATGACTTCTGAAGGTGGAAAACAAAGAAATCAATAGGTGTCTGTGTCAGTGGGAACCTGAGGGAATTTATAAGTGTGTCAGTAGGAGCTGCCGGTTGAGCTATCTAAGGAGCTATTATACATTCTCCATTAATTTTACTGAGTTTGTCACAGATTATCTGTTGATTCTGATTGAAGAATCATTAAAAAAAAATAATAAAACAAACTCTGCTCACTTAGACCAGAGAGAATACACTGGGAATCTACTCAACCATGTCTCGTCAATGAGTTTTGATACATATTCATCTACCCAAACAAATACTCCCTACACCCACACAGGCTCAAGGACACTTACCAGCTTATGTACAAAGTAGGCTGGAAATGTTAACTATGAAAGGGTTGGGAAAGAAAGTGAAGGAAACCTTGGGTAAAAGAAAGGCTCTGTCAAACTATTTGTCAGTTTTAACTCTTGGCACATATTACTTCTGATCATAATTTTTGCTGCCTTATTTTTTTTTCATAAGTACTGTGCATCTCAGAAGAATTTGTTATACATATTGTTCTTTAAGATTAAAATGTTATCTTTCAGTAAGTTTTTTTTGGCACAACTATACTTTCCTATAAATTAGTAGCCTAAAGGCAGTAGAGGAAATGAACAGTACGTTTTATTTGTTTCTTTGATTTACTGTAGCAAAGAACTAGCACTCCTGGGTTTTAAGCAGAGATCAATTATTTGATTCTATAAGAAAACACTATTAATTAATGATAGGGTACCTTACTTCAAACACAATTTTATAAATCTTCTGTCAATTTACATTAGAAATTAGGTCAGCTTTGAGATCTGAACAGGTCCAAGCCCACAGGATACACATATCCAGAGCCAAACTTTTTCTGGACAAACATTCTGTTCCAGTTATTTGCTGATCCCAAATATCATGAAAGGGATTCTTTATATTATGTCTGGGAACTGTAGCCTGGGCTAGTAATCTGCATTCTTTTTAGTCACAGGTTTACTAAATAATTTTAAAATGCAAAAGAATAACTGTATGGAAAAGATTAAATAATGCACTAACTTCTTGCTATGGGAAGACACCTACACTCATCTGGAAGGGATCTTCTGGATCGTATTTAGTTATTTTTAATTGATAGCAGGCTCTACAATTTTAATAGTAACATAAAACACTCCTCAACTTTTCTAAAAAATAATGATAAAATTAAAGCATGGCCCTGATGATGAACATCGGCTGGACCACGTGTCTGGATAATAATGAATTTTATTTAAAACACATGTATAACCACCATTGATAGCAACACTAAACTGAAAAAAATAAATAAAGAATAACATAAACAAGGAGGGGCAGCTTGATCAATTAAAAGACTTGCTGAGCTGGATAGGAAGTCAGCAAGATTAAATGGAACAGGCATATGAAACTTCAAAAGCTAAGAGAACCATGAAAACTGGGATAGTGAAACTGAGTGGTGATGAAGAGTAGGAGAAAGATTGTCACACTCTCACAAGGATGCAATGCATCTGGCCCTTTACAGTTATTTTCTAGCATTCCTACATGGGCAATGTACTAGGTGTGCACAGAAAAAATCATTGCTATTAGTAGCTATAAATAAGTACTCTCAAAAAAACAACGAAAACAGAGCCATTCCCCTCTTTCCTCCATTACTACTCCCTTAACGTGCAACTAACACATCTTCAGTGATCCCACATCTTCAGTGAGATAGCTGACAGGAGTAAAATGGCAAAAAAGCATATTGCCAGGTTTTTGGACCCTCCACTGCTACCGCATACTGTTAGCTGTGAGACTTAAACAGTAAGTTTCAAGCAGTTACATATATAAATTTTTTATGAGATCAATTTTCTGGTTACAGCCGGTTGTTATTATTGCGTCTTCCATAAGTCTAACAGTAGGTTACAGTGTAATTATCGTACTCTTATGACCTATTCCCATGAGTACTGTCAACAGAATTTGACCCAAGGAGTTCTTGTTGTTCACACCATTTTGCAGTAAAACAGGAGTCATTTAGAAATACCTAAATGCTTCTTTTGCATTGTAAAATTGAAGATAACTGTAAAAGGCTTCTATGTGCACTTTTATGTACATATTTATGAAAATAGGAACCTAAATAGCATAACAAGGTGTCCTCCATATATCATGTTGGAAAAACTCTGATGCCCTCATGTGGGAAAAAGATATTTTAACACCTGCCAAGTTGGCTGAAAGTTCATGCTGGGAAAAAAACCAAAATGTTGCACAAAATATGTGGATCATATTTTGATATTTAGGACAGAATTAAATTTATTTCCATTTAAAATTGAGCAGGAATATACTCCAAACAAACTAAAATAAAGACACAAAAAATATTTCATGCAAAAAGTCTTTCAGAATCTTGAAAAAAATCAGGTAACAAACACACATAATATGCAGCATTCCTATGAAAGGCTTTACTTCCTGTAATTTCCTAAGTGTCAGGCTATAAGTGTTGTGATTTAACCTCGGCTGGTATTTGAGCCCCCACGCAGCCACTCACTCACTCCCCCTCACCCAGATGGATGGGGAGGAGAATTGGAAAGGAATGTAAAACTTGAGGGTTGAGATAAGAACAATTTAATAATGGAGATAAAATAAAAATGAAAGAGCAATAATAATAACAATGATAACGGTTATAAGAGTAATAGTAATAATAACAACAGTTATAAAGAAAAGAAGAGAGGGTGAGAGGAATGAAATCCAAAGGGAATGGAGAAAAGAAGGCTAGTGGTGCACAATAGAATTGCTCACACCCACCGACCAATGGCAGCCAGTCCCTGAGCAATGACCAGCAGCCCTGGCCAACCACCCCCTGTACACCCAGCATGCCGCCCCATGGTATGGAATACCTCTTTGGCTGGTTCAGGTCAGCTGTCCTGGCTGTGTCCACTCACGACTTTCTGCACCCCTCCAGCCCTCTCGCTGGCAGGGCCCGAGTAACTGCAAAGTCCCTGACTTAGTGTAAACATCACCCAGCAACAACCAAAACCATCCCTGTGCCATCAACATGGTTCTCACACCAAATCCAAAACACAGCACTGCAACAGCTACTGAGAAGAAAATTCACTCTATCCCAGCCAAAACCAGAACAGTGTCCTGAATTGTGCTTTAGTTATCTATTTAACAAAATACTAATGAAAAATAAAATCTGGATTTATTTTGTTTAAATTCACTCACATCTACATTCTGAGGCAGAATAAAATTGTAAAAATCTTGCCATTCTGCTGATTATCTGCCTGTAGCTTATTCTTCATGTCATACTGAACATGAATAAAAAGCAGATCTGTTGACACCGATTATGCCTGGATTTGGAAATTTACCATTACTACATAGTTATGCCAAAATTGTCAAGTTTTTTGGGAAATAACCTAAACTTCTAGACATATTATAAACCCCAGAGAAAGAATTCCCCATACATCAAAGACTACAGAATTCCTATATTCATATGACCCGATTACATCAAAGCCTATGAAAAAGAAAGATATACGTGTTATATGATTTAAACTGATGGCCATTCCTTGAGTTTTCTCCCCAAGATTGTCTAGATAAATGTGATTACATTGTCTATGGAACCCCTTTATTTCTTTTTCCATGATAAAATATATATGGCAAAAAAATTAGTTAAAGAACTCAGGCTTTTTTTTTTTTTTTTCTGTTAAATGGCCCGTGCACAGTCTATTTTCTGAGTGTATTCATTATTTCACCATAAATACTTCACGTGAACATATCTGCCCAAGGGTCTACTGCAAACTATTCACTTTGGTTATCATATTTCTTTGACCATTTTTTATCCATTATTTGTGCTGTGTGACTAAATCACATGAGTTACATGGCATTGTTTCTGCTTGACAATTACTTGACTGAAGAAAACATTTGTAAAACAGAAGGCAGATCATTTCAGCATGAATAGCATATTCCTAAACAAATGTCATTAGTTTTATATGTATATGAATATTCTTCTGAAGAATAGCAAATCCTCTAAAACAAAAGCCTCTTCAGAGCTCTCTACAGAGTTTACATCAAAAAACAAAAGAGTAAACAGAAGCCTACATTTTGTCTAGGCAAAACCTATCAGAATTTTAGGCCATGAGCATACTTTTTTCCCATTACTTGCTCAGCTTTGGTCTCTTTGCTTAAACAAATGCTAAGGAATTAACAAGCACTACAATCTCTAAGTCAGAAAACAGACAAATACAACACAAGAAAAATGCAGTGATGCTGCAACCAGCATGAGTAAGCTCTTCAGCTTTATGCACAAGTTTTAGACTGGTCTAAAGTCCATTTAGACTTTAAGTTCTCATTTGTAATAAGCAGGAGAGAAGACCATTAAATTCTTTTTTTTCCTATGGGTTGCATGATTTCCCATTTGAAGCAATGCTAGAGACAGTAATGACAGCAGCTGATCCATCAACAAACTGCCTTAGCCTGGGGAGGACGGTTACCTGTAGGAACAGAAAGCTTTACAGTCTATGCAATTTGAAATTTTACAGTATTTCCCACATTTTGATTTTTAAGTTCCATTTATCTAATACCATTAGAAGGTGCATCTCTTCAAAGGATTATTGTAGACCCTACCACCCAGTGAATCTCAAGAAACAGATACAAAGAAATTGAATTTTGTTCCAATAGCCAGAAGAGTGATGTGGCCTAAAAGGTAGCTTTTGAAATACCGCACCTATTGTCTCCACATTCACAGAAGCTTGTACGTGCACATTGTATGGCCAGGGCTTTATTTCTTTGCAAAATTATTGTCAGACAGTGAGGCAAAATATGGAGGGTAAAAAGAAAACCTGCAAAGCAACAAGTATGTTAGAGCAAAACGATAGGATTATCCTTTTAAGAGTAAATATTGACACTGTCATAGTTTAATTCCTATAGAACATTTTTTGCATATCGGGTGAGTTTCCCTGTAAGGCTAAGGATGACACATGGACAGATAGAAACATCCTCAGAATAAAATCAATGAACCATGCTCTAGTTTTGAAGACAGGCTTCCCAATTCACACTGAAATCTCAGAAAATTTCAGTACTCAAGATGACTTCTCTTTAGCACGTTTTTTCTGGATAGCTACCTGGCTTTTACTTTGGCTGTCAAATATCCCAGGAAAAAGACTGTTCCTCCTACATCATGAGGAGGTCTTCACCAGCTTAGGACAGACCCTAAGATGACAACAGATCTAATCCATAACATTCACACATTGCTTTCTGTCACAAAGGGGCCTACACCTCCTTGCTTACAAGCAACTTGATAAATGTTAGAGTCTCCAGCTGTTAAAAATAGTGCTTTTCTTAATGACCAATATAATTTTATTACATCCCCAGATCTGACACATTTTTTATTTGCACTTGTGGTCTTTGTTGCAAGACCTATCTTGTTGTTCTATCTCTGCACAGTGCAAATAGTTCAGTGGAATTCTGGACTTTCAATTTTGAGTAGTTCAATGTAATAAACTACACTTTAAGAGTGAAAGCAAATCTTCACAGTGTTGCATGTAAGTTACACAGCAAAGGGAAAAAATGGGCCAGGGAAGAAGGTATACTTACCAATAGCACTATATAATTACAAACAAATTAGATTCAAGTAAGAGGATTTTACAGTCTTTCAGACACCTGTGAAATCTATCAGTATATTATGTTATTTGGGACAACTTGCTTCATATTCTGTATGGAGATCTGTCCCATGCCCATAGAGAAGAAGCACTTTAAGTTTGATAAACATCTAAAGGACATAGCTATGAGAAAGTTGCATGAAATATTAAATGCAAGATAATCAGCATATTTAGCAGGAGAAGGTCTTAGTTTAGGGTAGCTAAAAGTACTTTTGTTTGAGAAATATTGTAACATTAATTAAGAAACTCAAATGTGATATAGGAGCAGAGTTGTGTCATGAGAATGAGACATCCAGCTCTCAATACACTTCATTATTTCCATTACTAATAGGGCAGATTGCATTAATAATGCCAATCGTGCTCTAAGAAATAAGATCTAAAGTTGGGAAAGACAGAAAATACTGTTAAAGTCACCACTGGAGGATACTAAAATTTAGAACTTCAGTAACAGCAATAATATAAAATTTAACAAAGATAACAAGTAAAGCAATTCATTTAGGAAAGGAGAAAAAAAAGCAGATAAATTGGGCTATACAAACTGGCTGGTAGGATTATAGAGTGTATCGACTAATACAAATGGATTAAAAATAAATTAGTATGAATATACTACTGAAAAAATGTCAAGTCCTACACTGCTGTATAGTTCTAAGAATTGTACAAATAAACAAATAAGCTAACTATCGCATTTTGAATTGGTTAGATCTCAGCTAGAGCATTGGATTCAACTGTGGGTGGTTCCTTTTTTTATTGCCAAATGCTCAGACAAAAATAAGAAATTTGGAACATTCAAAGGAAAGTAAGAAACAGTGTAAACTGCTTGGAAAATATGATACAACAATGAGAGCAATGAGTCCACAGAAGGTGACAATAGAAGATGTAGTAACTACCAGAACATAAATAAATGTTCTAAAGTGAAGGGCAGTCAATTATTCTCATCAGCTAATGATGATGGAACAAACATTATCTTAAACACTGCATAAATAGCAAGCTTATAACTGTTAGTACTATAAGGTTCTATGGGAGTCTTGAGGAGGTGTGAAGTTACTGCCTGTAGAAATTGGACTGGACAAGAATTGCCTTATAAATCACTAAATCAGTCTGTTCAAATGCAAACACATTAGACTAGAGCCATCACCAGTGTTCTGTTTTTTTAATGGCCGTGAGCAACAATGCATTTACCCATGATCCACAAATGCATTGCTACAGTTGTAAGTATGCTAGTGTTTGCACAGTTGGTGTAAAAGGCTATTTGAGCAGCTATTTTGCAAAGACATTCTAGTTCTTTAATACATTTTTTTTTCAAATAAAGCTAACCTATTTTAAGTTACATAGTGACAAACACTTATGCAAATGAGATTAAAGGCAATTTAACAAAGAGCACTGGTGAGTTTGGTTTCCAAAAGATGTTTACAAAATGATTAATTTACTGTAGTGCATCAAGAATTAACATATGGTCTTTTATTATGAATGAGAACTAGTAACTACCTGTCTAACTCCATGTGTACTGTCCTGAAAAAGTATTTCAAAGCTCACAAAGAACTCTGCTTTCAACAGAACAGAAATATGATTAAGTCTTGGCTCAAAGATCTCTTGAACTGCTGTCCAACGATTTTGCTTTGAAGTACCAGCCTTCAGATAGAAATGTATAGCGTGAAGAAGCTAATGCCTTTCAGAAACAAACAAAAAGCTTCCTGAGCTCTCTAAGTCTTTGTTCTGAACTTCTGCATCTACAAGGAGTTTTGGATCATGGTTCACTTGGAAAAGGAAGTAAAACCAAATATTGCTTGTGTTTCTTGTGTCAAACATCGCCTGCTTGTTCACATGCCCCCTTCAGTGTTTCACTGAGGAGTCTCACTACACTTCCTCAGAAGTTCATTTAAAATCACCAGAAAAAAACACCAAAAAGCACCTGAAACAAAACAGCAAAATAGCCCAACTCTCCAAAACAATGCAAAAGTTATCCTGTGAGGGACAAACCTCCAATGTTTTCCTTTAATGGTCCAACAACTTTGGAGGATGTTCTTAAAATTGCTTAAAGGTGGCTAAAGGTTGCTTGTCAAGAACTCCCCTTTCATTGTCACTCAAAATCTCACTAAACTTGGCAGAATTAGGAAAAAAATACTGATACTTAGTAAAGATTTGGTAGAATTTAGCTCAGACTTAGTTAAACATGTAGTTTAGTATGACTGAACACATTCTTCTCAGATGCTAATATAAACTACAGACGATGTCTCCCCAAAGTGTTTAATGTCTTCCAGGCCAAAAAGAAATCAAGGGTTTTTCTTGCTACTCTAAGTCAAATCTGAGATGAACATGGGAACTAACTGAAGAACCTCTTCTAAGCACAATGCCTTCCAAACATGCTGCCTTCTGGCAGTTCATCACCCCTGAAATGGAAATTGCCTGATTTGAACACACAGGAGACCAAAAAAGGTTGTTTGACATCAAAAGTGGAGTAGACAGGCATGAACAGCATGCTAAAAATGAGAATTAAGGAGGTGAGAGAGGTTTCAGTTGGCAGTGGGAGGAGCAGAGCAGAGAAGTCTCAAAATGGTGAGGACAGACTAAGGAATATTGCAGCCAGAAGCCAGCACTGTGAAAGGAACTATTTGGGAAAGTCTACATGCTGAGGAGAAAAGGGTAAGTCTGGATGGGCTTTTCAGAGATACAGAGCATAAAACCAGTAACAGATAGATCGGGGGGGAAAAATACTCATTCTTTCCTATAGTGGTGCATCTGTAAAGCTAAACCTAGAAATCCAAACCAACAACTCTTACAAGGATTAGCAGTTTTGGAGTAATTCCCTTAAGGGCATGCAGTACAGCTGGACACTGAACTGCTGGTTACCAAGCAACCTCTGAGCCTAAAACTGCTTGTTTGGAATATTATTCCAGATCAGCAATCCTGCTGAAGTTTATAGAACTAAAGCTAATTTTAATTTTAATCAATGAACTTGTATTTACAAGTTCAAAGCCAAATAAGCCCAAAGCTTGAAACAAGGAAATAAAATACTTGGGTAAAACTTATGAATTAAATCCTGTGAAAAGAATGCAGACTTAGCATTTTATTTAAAACCGGTTGTTAAAAATGGGAAGAATGCCAATTAAGAGTACATTTGTGCTGTGTACAAGTGACTTGCTAGACAGGCTTCATCTACAATATTGATCAGACACTCAGTCTGCCCAGCAGCTATCCCTGGATCCCAGTCTCCCTAGTTGCCATCTGTACATAAAGACAGACAGACATGGGGACAGAGACACACGCAAGCACAGGGTTGGCCAGGACTCCCCTGGTCCGTAGCAGACTTCTATGTGGTCTAACCTTTAGGGACACATAGACATTCTCACACCCAGAGCTGGCTTTTAAGACACCCACTGGCCCTTTGCTCCCAGGTGCCTTCACCTGCACATTCACTAGCTGGTCCTGCTTGAGCTTTGTTGGCCATCACACATGCACCCACATACCCTCCTCGCTCCAGTCACCAGCACCCTGGACACATGGCCCTCCCACCCATGGTCTGGCTCCATTTGCTGGCATTCACAAGCATGCACACACGCACACACGCAAAATGGAGTCCCTTACCTAGGAAAGAGTCTAAAAGGAGTTTAACAAGAAGATAGGACAGACTGTGCTGATCGGGCACAGGGGAGGGCCAGATGAGCATACTGACCACACATGACCAACTCTTTTTATCCCCTTACCCCTCTTTTTTTTCCCACACTTCCTCCTCCCCAAATCACCTAAGTCCCTCTCCTTTTCTACCTTTATGCCTCCCCTAAATATCCCAAAATAAGTCTGGTGCAATCCTGAAATGCTCTCCCTCTTCATGCCATTACGTGCCTCAAACCCCTGGACAGCAACCACTCAGTCCAAAAGGTGATTGAGAGGTCTGCTCCTGATGACTCATTTTGATGGGTTTCATGCCGGGATGCAGGGGCTGAAGGTCTTCTGAGTCAGCTCTGGAAGGACCTGGGCAAGGTGTTTGCTACTCAGAAGTCTGCAATTTGAGTTCCCATCTGCAATTGTGTGCCCCTGTGCTTCTCTGAGCTTGTACAGATAGGCCTTTGATGGGCTGATGGCTCCTGGGATTGCCCTGGGGTTAACTGGGGCAGGGTATTATCTGGTGTCTCAAATAATACTGACATTGTCTCTCTATGCCCCTTTGTGGGCATGCAGAGGAGCTTTTATCACACAACCTGAAAAAGTTCATTTCAGTCATGAACCATAGTTAATACTTTCCGTTAGCACTAGCAACTAAATAGTAACTAATATTTCTGTGCTCATATTTTCCAGAGAAAGTATTTGAGTGTTTTGAAAACTTCAGGTAGTAGTTTACAGCAGAATATAAAGATACAGAAGGCTTCTTTTAGGCCAATGTCTATTTTATTAGCTGGTTTGTAAGTTATTCATCCTTGGAGTTACACAGTCTTATCAAATACAGTTATTCCTTTGAAGTGTCTGACTAAAATCCAATTATTGTTCAGCTCAGTCAGTATGCTAAGTTTGTATTGAGCAGATCACACCTGACAAACAGCTTATGCTTCAGGATTCTTTCCAAAAGACAACTTATGGTGGTACTGAGCTGTTGCTGAACAGTTGGTTGAAACAAGGAAATAAAATACTTTGGTAAAAACTTATGAGTTAAATGCCATGAAAAGAATGCAGACATTGGGCAGAATGAGCACCAGGTATTTCCAGTTTAAAGTTAACCTATTGATTGCAATTGCAGCACTTCTTTTTTTAAAAGGTATACAGTTTTATTTTATGGTACCAACAATAGAGCACTTCCATGTTCCAATCTAAGTAAAATTCCTTCCAAAAAAGAGCCTACATAAACTTTTCAATAAAATTAGTGCTTTCTCAATCAGTTGGTGATTCTTTTTTCGTCACTTGATTGTAATTCTATTCGAACCCCATGCTCCCTGAATAACCAAGGTCAAAACTAAAAATCAAACAGGTGAATATTTTCCCCTAAGAAGGCAGAAGAGCTTCCAGCAATGCTGCTATTACTGGTTACCTTTTTTTCCTTTTACACTATTTTACCTTTTTATCATAATTATTGTAAAATTTTATAATATCACATTTTATTAGGTTTTTCAATGTTTGTGGTATTTACACTCATGTGCTCAATGTAAGCTTTTACACTTATATCGCTACCCATAGTAGAGCTGTGCATTTTAATTTTAAACATCCTACAACAGTAGGTCTAATTAAAAAGGAATGTATGGTAGAACTTTTTTGGTAAAAACATTGAAATGTACTGATGACCACAGTTCATGTTAGTTTATGCCAATGTATTTTGTTGGCAGTAACTCAACAATACTCTGCAAAAGCTGATGAAGTCTCATATGAGGCAAGGGAATAACAGAAAGGGGGGAAAAGGGGTTCTAATCCCATCAACACAATATAGACGACTCATATTAAACCTCCTTAGAAGTACTGATAAAGCCCTGCATCAGGTGTCCAGGAGAAAACAAATGGCTACCTCTGAACTACAGACTGGAACTTCTGGAATTTGTAGAAAGGGAGATACCATAAAGCAGATAAAATGAAAAATAAAAGTTGAAAGGGCGTGAGTACAGTTGTCCAAGTTGTAGTGTTCAAAATATTTCCTTCACCTCAAAATAAGAATTGAGTGAATAAAACAAATTTTAAAGTCCATGATTATAGTAGGGTTTTCCTTTTTTCTTCTATTATAAGCAACAGAAATTCTGTTCCGGCTTGATAAATTGCACTGTGTTCTGACATAATAAAATGCTATACTGATGCTGGCATTGCACTTGATTTCCATTCTGGTCTGTTTCGGTTCTCCCACCACAGCTTTCACAAGTGAATGCTGACACCCTTTCTCATGACTCATTACTAGAAGCTAATGTCCTACATCCAGAGGAAACAGTATTCCTTAAATATGTAACAGCGTTGCTGGTGACGCTATTTATACAGATTATCTCACGCCAGCTATTTCTAAGGTAAAATACAGTACAGACTTTTGTGTTGTAATTTCCTACAAGAACAATTGCAGAGATTTAGCAATTTTTAGTATGTGTTTACATATGGAGTACAACTAAAATCTTGTTGACTATTAAACCAATACCAGTACTCAGACAACTCTGCATAGTTCCCAGGTTTTGCCACACTGAAGAAGTAAGAGACAAGATTTTTTCCTTTCCTTGTTAAGCTTTGCCTTGGCAGGTTTTTGCCTTTTAGACCTCCAAAAATCTTTTCAGAATTCTACCGTAATAAAACTAGTCTTGCTTTAAACAATACAAGTCTTCCTCCACTCTTAATTAAAGCATTGCACTCCCTGTCAGGTACAGATGAGAGCTAACTGTGATTTGCTAGCCATCTAGAATGGCTCTTATATGGGAATATTCTACAGAAGGGATGCTTTCAGCTAATACCTTATCAGCACAGTCACAGCAAAATTACTTGTATTCTTCAATATCATATACAACATCAGTTAAGAAACACTGCCAAATGCTTTAGCAATTAACTGGCTGGATGTACACAGCATGTGCTTGTGTTTGTACACCTCTGTATCAAGCAGAAAATTGATCTCTAAGTTGCATTAAAAACTTCTGGTCAAGCACTACAAAGGAATTAGTATAATCACAGAGCAAGGTATATTGTTCACATTATCTCCTTTAAAATAAAAGAAATAAAATATTTATTAACAAATTAAAATCAATCTTTATTTCAGCAGCGCTGGAAGATTCCTATTTAGATTCCTTTTAGATTCTTTTTAGAATCATAGAATCATTTAGGTTGGAAAAGACCTTTCAGATCATTGAATCCGACTGTTAACCCAGGACTGACAAGTCCATCACTAAACCCTGTCCCTAAGAACCACATCCACACATTTTTTAAACACCTCTGAGGACAGTGATTCCACCACCTCCCTGGGCAGCTTGTCCCAATGCTTCACCAGCCTTTCAGTGAAGAAATTTTTCCTAATATCCAATCTAAACCTCCACTGGCACAACCTGGGGTTGTTCCCTCTTGCCCTGTCGCTTGTTATCTGGGAGAAGAGACCTGTCCCCACCTGCCCACAGCCTCCTTCCAGACAGCTGTAGAGGAGAACAAGTTCCCCGCTGAGTCTCCTCCTCTCCAGGCTAAACCACCCCAGTTCCCTCAGCCGCTCCCCATCAGACTTGTGCTCCAGACCCTGCACCAGCCTCGCTGCCCGCTCTGGCCACGCTGCAGCACCTCAGCGTCCCTCTTGTGAGAAGACCAAACTGAACACAGCATTCGAGGTGTGGCAAAGTCTTTTCACTTTGAATTCCCAGTTTAGGCAATAACTAGTTCTTTTTAAAGTCTGTCTATTTCTACACGTAATCTTTTACTGAATCTTTTACTGAAAGCTCACATTATTTTTGTCTGAATTAAACATATTCCTCAGCTAATTGCTCTGCTCTTTGAAAAATTATAGGATCTTCTTGGTACTCCCTGAAATTCTTAAATTCTACCCAATAACCAGTAAGTTTAAGGAAAATCATGGAAAGTTTTAACTTCTAGTGCAGAAAGATTAAATTCTACTTAATTAATTTCCATTTAGACATTCAAAATTCCAAAGCAGTGTGGATGTGAGCTATATTAAATTCTGTCTGGTTGTCTTTAGACCAGTACATATACTAACCATAGTTAAGATGGTTTTAAAAATACATGAAGATATAATATGTACTGTCAGACATCTAAAAGATTCATGATTTAGAATGCATGCATTATCTGTCTGCACTTGTATGCAGAATGTGAGCACTGGGCAGAAAGCTGGCATCTCTAAAAACATGTGAGAAATCTCTGGGCAAGAAAAAAGAATTTTTTTTCTAATGATCTTGCTCCTAAGGTGGTGCATCCTTGACATCCCATATAGAAAAGACATCACCAAGAAATATAGCTGAGCAGTATCTTTATAAAAGGGAACTTATTGGTGAAATTATTCACTGCTGAATTAGAAATCTTACACTGACTTTGTGCAGTGTTGTGTTACATACTTGGTAATAGAGAAAGCAAACCATTCCAGGGGAATCTTGAAAGGATTTCTTTCCACAGCTAGTACCAGCGATGGATGAGTTTTATCTATAAATTTAAATACTTGAAGAGGTAACAAGTTGGCTCAGAGTCTCCCAAATGACATCAAACCTAACATGATGTACTAAAGAGATTATTCTGAAAAGAAAATATTTTGAGCAGAAAAGGACCTCAGCTCTAATGTGTCATAACAGAAAAAAGTCATTTTTTCTAAATCTATATTAGAAAATTTTCAAAAAAATGAACTCTGTGTTCTACTTTTTAAAATAGGTTTAGTAATTTCAAGAAAAAATTAAAATTCTCCCTGTTCTAATGTCCATAAGACAAAAGCAGAAAAGGGACAACTCTAAAAGGCTTACTGGAAAATATTTGCCATTCCTGGTCCCATCATTGTTCTGTAATTCTAGATGATGCCAACAAATGCACATTTGCTATGCTGTGACCACATGTGTTATGGTCACAGCATCTCAAAAAACATACAATGCCTCCCAGCAATTTGGAAGCTTCCAAGGGTTTGCGTTTTGGGTTTTTTGGGGTTTTATTTTTTGCCATTGTTCTTGTTTAATTAGGCAAAGAAAAGGAGGAATTCAAAAGAGCCACATCACAACACATCACCTTAGTAGGAAGATGGGGTAAGGTTTTCACATGTCACCCTTTACTGTAAGTTCACTCACTCAGTGAATTCCTTTGTTTCCCTCACACAGTCAGCATTGTTGTGTTTTTAAGACTGTTTATTAACCTTCTGCAGCAGAACTTCAGGTTCCCATGCAGAGATCTGGAAATTCAGATAATTTTTAGTCAACTGACCTCTAGGTTTCTGTTGTGTATTTGGTCTACCAGGGACTAAGATTTGTTTCTCTTCTATGTAAATGAAAATTAGTAATGTATAAATGTAAAAACTCAGTATGGATGTTATACAATTTTAGACTGGAAAACCAATAAAATATTTCATGTATGTTCAAAATGGTCAAATATGTCATTTTTCTTTACAGTACTTTAAACCATACTTTATAACAAGTGCTATAGATTAAAGATAAAATATTCTTACCTTCTCCAGTGTGAAGATTCACATCAAAATACTCTTCTATTTTAGACCTACAAACTAGTATTCACACAGTTCTGTCTGCAGAGCTGATTGCAGCTGGCTGCGGTATTCAGTGTCTGCTTTATAGCTGATGTCAAAGGGGTCAAACTTGTGTTTCATTTTGCAGCCAATTATGTCTTCACAATTCATTTGAAAACAACAAAATTGTAAGAAGAAACCATTTTTCAAAGATGGGTTGCTTTTACAGGAAATAAACTTCTCACTGTAATAGTGTTTCTACCACCTGGAAGCCCCAAAGGGTTCGCTTACCAGTTTAGCAGAGAATTTCAGGAAATTCCAACTCTCCACAAGTTCTCCAGACATATCAAAACCAGAAACAATGTTAAATACCTGATGATTCTGAATAACTTTCCATTTTAGAAACATTCAACATCTTTTTGCGTATCAGTAAAAGTCTGATATAACTGGGTTTTGTTCCTCTTCAGTACCAAATATGCCAATAACACTTTACTGGTTCTGGAAAATACTAGGGAAGGTCAGGGGTTTTGTTGTTTTGTTGGGGTTTTTTGTAGAGAAAAAACCCTTATATATTCATGTTCAATGATATACAGGTACCAGGAAAAATAAATATGTTTAACAAATATTAATGAAAGTTGTGTTCTTTGTCTTTAAATACTATAGCAAAGCATGCAGCTGATTGCCTACAAGTACTTATCACTGAAATTTGAACTGTTGTAACTTAGAACAATTGTACATTTTTTGAATACTTTACTAAGCAAACATTTAGGCTATGCTACCTATGATGTGAATGTTTACTTGTATCCACTCTTTAACACAGTTAAAATAATTTTTTTCTTAATACATACAGCTCTTTCCAATTAAGTGCTGCAATATATGGAGGACTATAAGCAAAAAGAATGAAAAAGACAGATTTCCTGACAGCAAACAGTTAAGCATATACGGAGAGAATCATCTTCCCAACACACACACTCCTTCCTTCCATTATATTAGGTTGTAAAGTAATTTTAAAAGTCGTTTTGAAGAACTCACAGGTCTGTTATTAAAACCAACAAAATATTTCCTTCTTTTTTAAAGTATAGTGTTTTTTAAATGGAAAAGTATTAGCTATTGTAGAAAATGTCTTAAGATAGGCTTCAAAAGAAAGGCAAAGAACACCAAGTCACAGTGTCACTGTGATATGTCCCATGCAATTTTTTAGATTTGTTCTTTTGATATCTTTGCCTCCTTCCTTTCACTCTTCTCTAGAATTACCCCTTTAACATGCAAGACATCACTACCTGAAGTTTTCCTGAAAGTTTTTCCATCAGAATCCAGTTTTTCTTCAGAAAGCTGGATTTCCTTTCAAATAACTGGGCCAAAACTGGTCAAATTTTAGCCTTAGCTTTTACAAGCCATTAAATGTCTCCCTTCCTTTTGAAACTATCATGGTTTTGATTTCTTTTTAGAAATTATTTAAAGTAATTCTGAAACAACCAAGATGACTAGGCTTTTTTCTGTTGCATTGGTTGAATTCAATGGCATTAAAAATTCAGGAACAAGAAATTCATTAAAGCTGCCTAAATGAAGAGAAGGAATACTTAGATAATCAGTAGTATTCTAAAAATGAAAAGAAAATAAATATAAGTTATCAGATCTCATCCCAGAAGCCAAATTTCTTTTTTGTCAGTTTTCAACAGGTGATGTTTGAAAATAACAAGATTTTTTTCTGGAGTAGAAGAGTACTGTGCAGAGGAACTTGTCTTTTTTGGATTACTCTACCCACCTAATGTATGTCTATTTTCTTTTATTGTACTCCATCAAATGATATTGGGAGTTCATCTTACTTAGCCTCCACTGCTTTTACCCACAGTAATTCCAAGCAGCTGCCCTTGTAGCAGATAACCTGTTGCTGAGTAACTGCTAAAATCGACTATGAGATTTTCCTTCAAAGTTTGTCTACAGAATTGCATTAAACCTCAGCAACAGCTCCATACTGAATGGCAATTGTATTCTTTTTCCACATTTATTGTATGGCAGTTACCAACCACAACTCAGAAATACAGGTTATTTAAGAAGAGATTGTTCATCTTTTTCTTGAAATACTGACTCATCAAACTGATCCCTACTGAGACAGTGATTGGCATTTTGCACCAGTGATCACAGAAACCTGGTGGAGCATGAAAGCCTGTATTGCCCTTACTGCTATGCTCATTGATCTGTTTGAATCACACCAACAAGAAATGTATCATGCTTTAGCTCCAGGAGCCCCTGACCTGCACAAATTCTAGTTCTTAACCACATTATTTCTTGGTCATATGGTGGTGTTTCAGTGGCCTGCCGAGATGAAACATAGCTATTATATCGCACTCACGTGAGTTGTATTTCAATACCCATGGTGATGTTGTAAACACTTGTGATGAGCATCTATTTAATCACTTCCATTTCTTTCCTGAGAACCAGCTTTGGTTCCTTTCAAAATGACCCTTGAGTCTTTGCACCAGCAATTTTGATCTTATATGACTTCCTCAAGCAGTACCCATTCCCCAAGTAAAATATGTATCTTCTTGGAACAAGCTGATTTTTCTTCTGTATCTTCCCAGTTCCTACCAGGTAGAAACCAAGCATAGTGATTTTACCTACAGGTTTGAGGGTTTTGAAAACTTCAGTTAAATCTCCTTTTGTGAACTATTCCCATCAACACTATTTGTTAGGATTTTTTACCACCCTTACACCAAACCACTTGATGCTAAGATCAGCAGCATTGCCTAGTCTCTACTTTTAATATTGTTGCCTCTGGCTCAGAATGTGTACACAGAGGATTTAATTTCCCATAGCCATATGTTCTCTAGCATTGCCACCTCCATCTAGCATATATTTTATCATTTAATGGCCTTATTTTCAACAGAGATGAACACCTGC
This sequence comes from Falco rusticolus, assembly GCF_015220075.1. NCBI lineage: Eukaryota > Metazoa > Chordata > Aves > Falconiformes > Falconidae > Falco > Falco rusticolus. The sequence goes on along the minus strand of NC_051210.1, from coordinate 42,314,160 downwards.
ATCTTCCCCAAAGCAGTCCATATTCATTAAATGTGTATATACTGTTATTTGGCTACATACTGTATTTTCTCTTAATCATATGGGGAATATTAACAGGTACTTTAAATAACCCCAGCACCTTGTTTTTGCTCACCATTATAAACTGATATTCTTGTATATAATCTTGTTTTCCTTAGCTTTTAAGGTTATCAGTGCTGTCTGGAATTATCTTACTCTCTAGTCTCTAAAGTATGTTTCAAGCTTACTTTGTTCTTATTTGCCATCAAGGATATTTTAAATGTATAAAACCAAGGAGCTGCACTTAGGCCTGATTTGATTGTAAAAGGTTTTGGATTTTTTTATTTGGTTACTTACAGTTTCCTTGCACAGTAAGAGCAAGAAACAACCCAAAACCCAAATAAGATACTTATTTTTTGTAAAAGTAAGCAACAGAGAAAGTAGATTATTCAAATTATAAAGGTAGCTTATTCATTAACACCCAAGCAAATATACACAAACCGAAATAAATAAAATCTCAGCTAAACAACCACACATCGCAAGACAGCTAAAATCCAGTCACTGCATAACTTCAGTCAAAGGACAAAACTCATAATGTTGTGGAAGGTTCACACAATGACAATCACATTACTTAAACCAAACTCCAAGTCTACATTAAAACTAGTTTGCTTCATATTAAATTAATTGTATGATGCTAGAATCCAATGCTCAAAATATATGAAAGAGTGTCCAGGAGATACCAGCACTTACGAAATCCCTAAACTGGGAACTTAATTTTACTTCTGTAACCTTTCCACATTTCATTTACATTAAACTAGATAATCTTCATTTTATACCACCAAAATTAATACTAAGGGAACTGATGGCCCTACTTCCTGTCCAAGAATTACGTGTTAGTAAATCAAGGCAGATAATAAAATGATGGAGTCAAAGGCTCTTAGTTTTAAAAGAATACTATATCATTTCATCATTAAAATTTACATCATGTTAATATGTTACTAATGCAATCATTAACAAAAATACTGAATATGGGATTTATAGAAGTTTCATAAAAATTAGTGGTACTACAGATGAAAAAACTTGCGGTGTTCTGCTATACCAAAATGCTAGACTACAAATTATAATTAGCTATGTTTAGTTGCAGTACAAGGCAAACTAACTAGTTCTCAGCTCATTAGTTCTTCTTTCACACAAAATTAATCAAAATTTAAGGCTGTATATGTAAGCAGTTTAGTAGTCTGATTACAGATCAGCAAGTGTTTTTATTCTAATATATAAGTTTGAGTCTAAATCATATGTTTAATCATCTATTAATTTACAGATTCATAAAATCTTGCAATTAAGCTAAGAGGCATTTTTTTTCATTATACTTGTGTTAAGTGCTTGCACACATATGCATGCATATATATGTAAATTTCTGTTGCCTTTCAAGAGCAAAAGCTTCATTTTTATATACTTATATTCCCATAATCTGCTTTACAGGTTCATGTGTCATCTCACATAAAAACTTTACCATATATTTGGCATCATATTTTGCAGGCCACAAAGATGGTTAAGGGACTGGAGCATCTCACGTATGAGGAAAGGCTGAGAAAGCTGGGACTGTTCAGCCTAGAGAATCCAGAATGTACAGCAATAACCACACAGGTGTCAATCAAACACAGAAATAATGGCGAACTATGCCCAACAGTATTTCTTTGGCCACAGCACTACCCTCACGTTCAACTTATGATCCAAAGTGAGTTGTGAGTCTTTCTGAGAGCTACTGCTTTCTGTCACAGGAAGCTCTGACACACACTGGGTGACAGGACCATATTAGCTCTGGCAGATTCTGATGCCAGAACACTGGGCATGCAAAAGTAGTCTGAAGTATTTGTTTCTCTCTGTATGATGTATGTACCACTGGTTACACACAGTTTACAGAGGGCTCTGGAGTATTTGGTATCAGTGCTCTGACTTCTTTTTTATTGATCCTCCAGCTTTCACATCATTAGTGAATTGATCAGTAATGATTTTATACCATAGGTAAGAATGTTAAACAACGCTGGGTCAACATCCACTCAGCAATGTTTCCCCAGCAATAGTTTCTTAGAGAAGGTAATTTACTTAATGTTTTCACTTGACTGATACATATCGATTTGGTATTGGTTTTGCTCCATAGTCAAAACACTTTGCAATACTAAGTTAAAAAACCTTACAGATCTCTAATTGCATTACATCAACACTTAAAGCAACCAAGCGTACAGTGACAGGTTTTTTTCCTGTTAGCTTAACAAGATCAATTTTCAATAAAACTATGCCTATTGGCATTAATTAACTTTTCTTAACTCTTAAAAGAAGTCACATCTATTATCTGCCATTCCAATTGTTCACAATCTACACAAGACAGACAAGTTTATAATTACTTGAGTCACCCTATTTCCTCTCTAAATATTGTCACAGCATTAACTTTCTTTTGGTCCCCTAGAACTGTCCCAGCATTCCACAGCACACAGAGGAAACAGAAAGTTGAGCAGCTCAGATAGGTTATAAAATTCAGAAGCTAAAATGCCCAGCTTTAAAAAACAGTTTTCATATACTAACATCTTTCTGAAAGCATTTGTTCACGATCTTCACATCATGTAAATACATTTTCCAGCTTTTTCTCAAATGTATAACAGAAATAATAAGGCTGCTGTCCTTTACATTCATATTTATGTAGCAGATCTGGTTTTTATTTTGAAACGTGAAGCAAGTCATCATTTCTTGTTCGCTGCTAGATTTTTAGATGTATGTTTTTAACTATCAGTGTAAAATCTGTACAGAATGTCCTTATGAAATAATTCACACACAGAAAAGAAAACTTAAAAGTCCTTAATTGTATTTTCTTAAAGAAATTACTTTGTGCAATAACAAGGATTTTAACACCAAAATGTTTAGACAGAATTTTCCCAAAAGTAGTTTATCTTCTCCAGGCTGTGGACAGTGTTCAATAGACATACCATCAAAACAGCTACAACTCCATTCCTTTGATTCCTCTATAAAGCAGGTTGATCCACACATGCTGAAGATTGTATTGCCTCATGCAATTTGCATTTAAAAAAAAAAAAAAGAGAGAGAGAGAGAGAACATTTTTTAATTTATAATAATTTTAAAAAGGAATGTAAAGAAAACATAGCTGGAGTTGTAATGGGGTTGTCCAAACTCTGAGCCTAACATTGTTGACACCATAAAAAACTTCAAAAACCCTGCTAAAACACTATCAAGGATGATTTTTTGATGATCAGCTGTGGTTAAAAAAGCTGTGCCATAAGGAATATGTTCTGAAAGCTGCTTTGCCAGCACTTGGATATCATCTACCTCAGCTCTGGCACTGCCCAGCAGAGGCTGACCTCTAGAAGGTAGCTCTAAATTTATGCTGCATTTTCATAGCCCTGTAGGACATGTCTAAGAGCAAGAGTTTGAGATACTGAAGTTATTGTTCCCTTCTCCAGCCACACAATTTATACCATAAGTCAGGAAAGATGCTGCAACAACAATAAACATTTCAGACATACACTAGCCAAAGCTTAACTTGCAGATAGAGTTTTCAGGTTTCAAAGATGATGTTGGGCACTTCCTAGGGGTGCCAGTAAAGTTACATACATCAATGAGAACATTCTTCCATATAAAGGAATCACTTTTCTCTTCACTGCCCAGAATTCTCAGTCATAGCAGTAAAATTTGCTTTAGAAAGATTAATTTAGGCACACTTGTGACAATTTCATTGAATAAAAATTCATGTGACCTCATAACAAATTCATGCAGATAAACTAATTTCCTGTTGCATTGATTATGAAGCAATACCAAGATTTTCAGTTGTGTGCACAATGTCAGGTACATATACATTACAGTACAGGACACATTTTTTCCTAGGCTGATAGATGTGCTTTTTGGACATTATCTTCTGTGTGTTTCCTTCTGCTTGGTGTGTTCTGGCAGTTTTGCTTGATAGCACTGTAGATACAACAGGTTATTTATTTCCTGGGAGTACAATAATATGGCCTCGCAAATTCACCTCAAGAGCAAGTTATCTTTGAGGTTTTTCCACACAGTAGTTTTGAGATAGGCTAGACAAGATCACTGCAGACAGCTACTTTATCATAACTGTAAGCTTCCCTTAACTCTGTGATCCTGCTCAGTGAATCTTTCAGATTTTTTCCATCTTTGATATTATAGACAATAGCTACACTTATTTAACAGCTATATGCACATGTTGTTCTTACGCTTACTTGGGATGCTAATAGTTTTTAAACACCGCATGTGACCGCATATACAAGTCCTGCACTATATTGCACTACAGAGGAAAATGAAAAATCTGACATATTTAATTTTATAAATCAACTCATTCCAGTTCAAATTTTTCCCTGAGAGAAGTTAAAGACAGTACTCTTAATTCTGCTTTAATCTACAAAAATAACACAAGATGCTATCAAACTTCAGAGGATAACACTACATAAAACAATGGATTTTGCATGAGTGAAGTATGGAATGGATGAAAAGCCACTGCTTGCTTTCTGTCAAATTACTTCGAGTTCACACTAAGTTTATTGCTTCACAGCAGCTTCATGGCAAGTGCGGGAAAGAGAAAGTATGCATAGTACAAGGTTCGAGGCTTAGACTGTTAAATCTTTTTTTTTTTTTTTCCCCACAGATTTGATCCAGAAGAATGAGTTTATGGTTCAGGAGTGCTTTGCATTACATGTCCAAAATGCTGCCATTCCTACAGTGCTATCCAAGTTCGAAAAAATGCATCAAGGTTTCTGGGTCTGCCTGGAAGCTCTGGTGCTTGCCAAGGTTTGCACCCACTCTAGGCTTCCCCTGGTGGCTCTCAAAACAAGGCTAAGCTCTGCCTATACCATAGTAGATCTACATAGGTAATATTTCTATTACTTTTCCCACAGAGTAGATCTACAAACACACACACAAACACGTACACACACGAGCACACACATACACACACACTTGTCAAATCAAATGCAAGCATTAAAATAGAGATTCTTTGATACTACCTATCTTTACATCCACATTATGGTCACCTTTTATCGCAAGATCTTATATTAACTATCCTGAGGATCTTGGTAGACATACAAACAACTTCAGATTATGGTACTAAATACAGCAATATAGATTTAGCAAAGAGGGGAGAAACAATGAACCAGCCTACAGCTAAGATAATAAACAGCCTTGCCAATGCAGGTATAGATCTTATTCTAAGACAGACAAAGTACAATATATTTTTTTCCAGACTTTTAGTGATTTTATGTTTGGATGGACACATACCTTCTTTGTTCCCACATCTGCCAACCCCAGTATCATGATACCCTGCCAATTAAACTCTACTCTCATTTGAACAGTCAAATTAATTGTGGGTTCACATGCTGTGTTCACAAGGGCTGATGATATATGCTTAGCTGAGATAACGTAGGCCTCCATTTTCAGCATATTAAAGTTCATGATACTATAGAGTTCCATGCCAAGAGCAAAGTCTTGCTGGTTTTTTTCCAATTATCTTTCAACATACTATTTGAATGTTTATCTATCTAAACATGCTATGTACTTGTCTGGACAGAGCCATAAGATGTTTCAGTAGTAGCAACATGTCCCAAAATTGTTTTAACGGATCTTTGCCTCACGTGGCCATAATGGAATAGGAAGTTATTCTCATTTTCAAAGAGGGAAATGAGACAATGCTTAAATCAAGGTAACTGTTAAAGAACAGGGTGAAAGTCTCCAGTTGGTCCTGTGCCTCCCAAGTTTCATTGTGCTGTCTGATAAACTGCTCCTCTGCCCTGGCTTCCAGATTGATGTCATACTTTTTTCCCCTTTGCTGTGCTCCATAGCCTACGGTAGGCTAACGACATCATAGGAAAATGAGATATGTAGCAATGTTTGTCTTCTGTGTTCAAGTTATTGAAAAATATAATAAGACCATATTTCTCAATGCCACTACTCTATGCCAACAGTTTCTTGATGAAATATACCCATAAGCACAGTGGTATACTATGAGTCCCAAAGAAACCTAGACTTGGATGAACAGAAGGTGATAAATATGCACTGAAATTCCATGAAAATTATTGATTCTATACACTTGCACATGGAAATCTACTATAAAGTGTTTTGTTTGTATCCTTGCAAATTATACCCATTGCACTGAACCAAATAAAATCATGTTTGAGTGAACTCTAATAAAGTGAAATGTCACTTCATATATTTGAATTAAAGTCCAGTTACTTAAATGAATCAGGCTGTGCAAATTGCAATTTTAATAATAATGAATCTTTAATTACTGATGTTACACTGTGAGGGAAAGACTTTTGAAATGAGCATGCACATGACAGTCCTACGTTTGATTGCTGAGTTAATGAATGCTGCTAAAACTGTCCTCTCTCTTTTTCACAGCTTAGAGATCTTTTAAAAGCAACACCAGCTTTGAGCACTATGAAAAACACCAGTAACACACTTGTTTCTAGGTACAATATAAGAAATATGCCAAACTGATTATAAATATGAACAAATAAATAAAATCAGCAACTTTATTCTAACTATATCACTTCATAATTGTTAAAGTTTTTTAGTTTGAAAGTTTCGGCTGGGGGGGGGGGGGGGTGTCTGTTCTTTTTTTTTCCCCCCCCCATGTTATGTGCCTTTAAGAACTTGAAAAGATCTTACACAGCATGAAATAGTTTAGCTACAATGACTAGATCATGACTGTATTTGATTTAAACTGTCCCTAACTGACTCTCCAACATCTTGAGGGAAGACAGAGATTTGAAACAGAGACTTGAAATACTTTTATTGACCTGGAAAGATAGATTGATAGACAGACAGACAGACAGACAGACAGACAGGTACAGATACAGATATTACCCCCACCTCCAACCTATAGTCAGTGGGGTTTAGACAAGATACTCACTGACCTGGGAAGACTGCTATTTCAGTCTTGCTTGCTATGGAATGATTGTAAAAGACTTCTAGCACCTTTGCTCTTACTAGCAGATACTCCATTTTGCTGAACAATAACTGTTACCTATATTGCCTTCATCTGTAAAAGCACTTCAAGGGGCCCCACATTAATTAAGAGACTACTACATTGCATGCACAGCTTCTGTTGGGTGAATTATTTGGCACAGAATATTTCTAGTGCTTTAACATGGTTTTGTCCAGTCTCTGTTACTAAAACAAAACCTGTTATCTGAGACTACTTCCTAATGGTAGGACTTTTCAAGGAACGGCTTATTCTTAACCAGATATGACAAGTTCAACAAAACAAAATTTTATTGGGAATATATGACAAAGCCATTATCCAGAAAGGTTTCTTGGTTTAAAATGGTATGTCTGAATACAATCAGTTGTAGCAAGAGTTTGGGATCAGTTTTTAATGCTGTAAGCAAAAGACCTGATGTAAAGAACCTAAAAACATTTTGTAATATTTTACATTGCTCATCCTTGCTTTTGTTTCCCATCTCCCAGTACACTGTTTAGAGAGGAAGGGATACTAAAGTTATTTTTCCTGGATGAAAAGACAACTTGAGTTCTTATAGCTTGCTACCTGAGACATCATTTACCAGATGAACATGCCAGGGCCATTAACTAAGCATCAGTCACCAAGCAGGTTTTAAGTTTCCAACTTGCTTGGGTTTTTTCTTAAACTGCTGTTGTTAGAGGTGTATTAAGTAGGTGTGTACATTAACTCAGTGACAGTACCTCAGCAGAAAAGAAACAAGGGACAATGACAGTCCTGCTATTAAGAAACCTGGGCTTGTGCCCTATATGTTTTGGTTTTACAGAAAAAGACCAATATATGATTTTTATTTTAGAACATCTGTCTTTGCAAGCTATGTCTGTGTTGTGTTTTAAAGCCAGCCAGCAGCCAAGCCCCACCCAGCCGCTTGCTCACTCCCTCTCACCCAGAGGGATGGGACGGAGAAACGGAAAGGCATGTAAAACTCAAGCGTCGAGATAAGAACAATTTAATAGGTAAAGCAAAAGCCACACACACAAACAAAGCAGAACAAAGAATTCATTCACTGCTTCCCATTGTCAGGCACATACTCAGCCATCTCCAGGGAAGCCATCGGACTCCATCACCTGTAAGGGTTACTTGGGAAGACAAACACTGTAACACCTAATGTCCTCTCCTCCCTCTTTTTCCCCCAGTTCATATACTCAGCATGACATCATATGGTATGGAATGTCCCTTTAGCTAGTTCAGGTCACCTATCCTCGCTGTGTCCTATCAACATTGTTCTCACACCAAATCCAAAAACATAGCACTGCACCAGCTACTGAGAAGAAAATTAAGTCTACCCCAGCCAAAACCAGGACAGTCTGCCTTGCTATCCAAGGTGCTCCCTGTTCAAAACCAACTTATGTTCAAGAACAGATGTAATTCATTCTTATAGGGTAAGAGGTTTAAATAATGGCACTGTGACTTTCATAAAGTCAGAATAGTAAATACAATAGGCTTTGAGGATTTCAGGGGAAATTATGCAAGATTGTGGCCTATAGACAAAAATATATTTGTCATCCTTGAACTCAAGTCTATCAGTCATTCTAGATACTCTGTCCCCCAAAACTATGAAAGAATCTAATTCCACAAGTCAATAAACTGAGTCAAAAGTAACTAATGCAGAATGTATCTACATCTACTTGGATGTAGATAACATCCAAGTCCCACATGCACCCTTGCAGTTCCGTTTTTCACTTGAGTGCCCATATCATGTCAGAAAGGACTACAAAAATCAATTCCTCACAATCAGTTCCTACATATTTAAACTATATAAAGGGAATTAGCTGCGTTAATGCATAAATGGCATTAATTGTCTTCAGGCAGGGAGGGTTGCTTCATGGTACAACTTCAGGTTCATATCCTATATGTTTGACTTGATGGGTAGAAAACACTGTCACCAACACAAGGAAATGTATGAGGTATCAATAAGAACAGTGCAGGAGCACCATGTAACCAGACCACAAATATCCAATGTAGTTTCTGAAGCAGTATTTTTTTCTTATTTGAGGTGAAAGCAAAGAGAAGGGAGACAATTTGGTCTTTAAGTAAATAACAGACTTGTAAAATACAACAGTTTCTCCTCAGACTTATTATCTCAGAACTGACAGATTGGCTGTCATTTTTACTCGGAGAAATGAACATACATCAGTTTCATTATTCCCCCCAGCAAGCAGCTGTTATAGGGACTAAGCCTACTTTATATCATATTCTGTGATAAAGGAAAGGTGTCAGCAGGATAGCTCCAAAGGAAAAAAGGTAAAGATTCCTGAACAATCAGATGACCATACCTTCCAGAAAAAAAATTGACCTGGCCTGGTGTGATGGTTCAGCAATTTCTCCTACAGGGTGGAAGATAAGCCAGGTCTCCACACTCTGAGCAAGTGTCATAACCAAAGCAATTGTGCTGTGAATGAAGGGTGCTTGCAATTCTCTCTCCTCTCTTGTTTTTCCAAATATTATCTAATTCATTGTTTTTTCTTCTGTTAAAGGGCCTGATACAGAAATAAAAATTTGTTATAGGCCAAATCTTTCAAAAATATACCATCCCATCCAGATATTTGTCTTAGCATTTCATCAAGAACAAAACAAAAGTGAAGATTTTTTCTTTTGGCATAGGTCAAAATGTAAAAAAATAAAATAAAAATCATCACAATTCCATTTTTTCCCCCTTAAAAGATGAGACCACCAGTGAGATTTGAAGGTTCCTGAATTCCACCACATCACACAAGTGAGAATGTGCAAAAGCGATAGACCAAGGGAATACATTCACTATGGCAAGGAAATATTTTCTTTGAGATTGTAAATTTAAAAACTTGAATGACTGCTAAAATCATTTTAATTTTCTTTAAATTTAAAAAATGAATCCCTTATCAGAAACAAAAACAAGAGAAAGAACAGAGAATAGAAATTATCTATTAATCACATGCATTTTTATTTTCTCCAAAACACCTGGTTTTGATTAACTTCTTTAGTCAAAGGAGAGATGCTTTTATAATAGCAAAAAGAGAAAGCTAAAGCAGATATAGTACAAATGTATGTATGGTGAAAATAATTGGCAGTCTATACATGGTAATTTCTTGGTATGCAGTGTGATCACTGCCAAACTATTTGTAAAGAAAAGTAGGATCCCCTAAAGATAATGCTATCCCTGAACATTTTTACAGGAGCTTTACTTTTTACCAAGGAATACAATAAAGTAGCTCATTATCAGGAGAAGTTCATGGTCTTGCTACTTTGAAATAGTCTAAGATCATTACAATTGTCTGCTTATACTGGGCAAAATCATTGTATAAGTTACCTAACTCAATTTACAAGAACTATAGATTTGACCCAGACATTTTCTCTTTGAAGAGGTATGTTGCAAGTCAAACCAGGCTAGCTATAGCAAGCTTTTTCATTCAACTGGTGAGTTTTCATGCAATTAGAGAGGCAATGCTTGGAGGAGGAATAGGCTAAATATCATGTTAAATCTTGAAGAAAGAGAATATTAAAACAAAGTTTGCTTTTGAATTCAGCAGAATATTTATAGAAAATTTGTTTCCAATGTCTGACCATATTGTTGCTAGGAAGGAGGGGGGAAGTGTGCTTTAGAAAGGTACATAGAAACAACTAGGAGGCAATAATTGGTTATGTTTGTGATGAGAAGTCCAAATTCAAAAGCTAATAGGAACTGGTTTTACTGCATGATAGGGAAACTATCGGTAATCCTCATTACACCAGTAAAGGCTGTAAAATCATACTATGCTTTAACAAAGTGCAAAAGTCAGTAACACAATTACTTACTCACGAGAAGGTGACCCAGAAAAATGTATTGAACTATGGAATAATTTACATGGAAAGGACCTCTGGATATCGTTTGTCCAACTTGGGTTGCACCCTCATTTAAAGTAGGGATAACCTTGGGACCTTGTTCAGTTAAATTTTGATTGTGTCCATAGATGGAGATTCATGGCACATATCCTGACAACTAAACTAAAGGTTGCAAGTTATGCAGTTAACTGATTTTTTTCTTAATTAGCAACTTTCCCTTCTTGTTAGCCACAGTGCTAATAGATGCAAAGCCAGAAAGTGCTGTAAAATAATTCAGTTGTTCCCTTTTACCAAAAACTAAGTAATTTTGTATGGGATCACACTGAGGACTTGCATTTTTGGAGAGAGAGATATATATCTGTTGGAAAGTTTTAAACAATTTTTAAAACAAAGCCAGGGAAACTGTAAGTTCAACAAACAAACCACAAAAAAAAAAAAAAAAAGAAAGAAAAGAAAAAAACAAACAGAACGTGTAACTCAACATTCTATTTTCTTTTCAGCAACTTGTCCAGAAAAATCCTTTTTATTTTATAATTTTCTTCAAGTCATCAGACCCTGGATGGATTGATTTGTTTTATTTCTTTTTTCATTCCAGGAAGAAAAAAAATAAACTAATTTTCAGAGGGTTGTTTTTTTTTAATGTCCCTTCTGAACTGCTGTTTTCATTAAGTTCCCTCTCCTCCAAGAGAGTCTAATAATTTTATTTCTTTGAGATATAGTCTGTTACAACTGATAAAACATAAAAACAAAACAAACGAAACATCCCTATTCATGACAACCAACCTTCATAGTCAGTTACATTAAAATTTCCCAAAGTTTTCACATCTCATACATGTGGTATAAATTGTTCATAGAATCCTGGGATCATTCTTTTTCTGTGCAACACCACTCATGTCATATCCAGGCACCATTACACAGTGTTAAAGAGTTGCTGTAGTATTGAGTGTCCATAGCCTTACTCAGACAGTTTTTGGGACCTACTCAAGACAGTCACTTGCTTAATTCAACATTTTTTGGAACCTCTGCACAGCTCAGTCACTGTCCACTTCTATATAACAAAGCCGTGTACAATAAATAAAGTTCTCTCATTTATTTTACAAGTGTTAACAAGAAGTGTGTTAGGTTTTTAATGACCCTTTCTCCATTGTCAGCACTAAAAACACACACAAGCAACACAGCACAGACAAAAATGCTGTGCATTGTTCGGTTAGAAAGAAAATGCTACCATATTATGCAATGGTTTCCCCACTTAAATAATCTTAATTTCATTCTTTCTCCTCCATGTGATCACATTATAAAAATATTTTTCCAGTTTAGACAGATTTTTATTTTGCTTCATCACACTAGCTTTTTCCTTTCCCTCAATTCTGCAGTGAGCAGACCATGTGCACACACACACACGTGCGCACACACACACACACATACCCATTTCTCAGTCTCTCTGCTTTTAGCAATAATTTGCACATAATGGAACAGCCAGAGGGGGGTTTGATCAATGACCTCTGTCTCAGAGATGCTGTTCCAAGGGAAACACATCTGCCAACATAAAGTATTGGAGCAATCATAGCTCAGTGAGCGCTGTAATAAGCAACTGTTACACTGGAGCCATCAGTCATGTTCAGTTACAGACCTGAAAGGATATGGCACCTCAGGGAGCAATGTCCTTCCATAAATTTGGGCAGCAATGAAGAATGATTTGCAATCAAGTAATAAAAGGCCTAAAAAAGGTCCGCCATGCATACTAACATCCAATACAGCTGACAAAGAAAATAAAAAACCTTGGCATTGTTTGCTCGTTATGTAAACTACACAGCTGTCCAAGCAATTAAGATATGATTTTGGGAATTCTCTTGTAAAAATTTGCTAACAGCGCTTCCACTTGTGAAAGTGACATTCTTCTTTATCAGTAAAGTGCATTTCATTAAGGTAATGCAATTTCATCTAGCTTAATAGTAGGAATTGCTTAACCTTATGGCAAGAGTACGTAAACAACATAAAATTAATGACACTCTGTGCATTGTGGGAATAGATTTGCATTAGTGACAGCATTGATCAAGTGATAGAGAAACTAACATGTACTTCCAATTGTTGGTACTCTAGGGATTTCTGTTCACTATCTGCAGTCATATTTCTGGTCTTCTGGTTGCAAAACTGTTAGAAAACATAAAATTCACAGTAAGCTTTGCAATTTTTCAGTAGTAACACTGATGAAATAAGCATGATAAAAAGGGCATAGGTCTGAGAGAATCCATCTACACAGGCAAGCTAAAAATATAAATGAAGCAGAAGAGACATATAAGGGTCTTTTAGAAGTGGTGATTCACTTTAAGTGTGCAACACCTCCATGATTCAAAGGGTTTTTTTCTTCCATTCCCTCAGATAAGAAAATTTGTAAGTGCTACCACCACCTCATGTTCTGATGCTTTTATGGATTCAGCTACAGAAATTCTTATTCTGCTTTACGTGCTGTACTTCTGCCATTAATGGTACGGCTGTGTGTCATTATGCAGTATTACAGGCAAGCCAATTCTCCAGTATGTGAGATTTTTCACATGCCAAAGTCAAGAAAAAAATACCGAGAGCATCTAAAGTCACATTTGCTCCCAGCAGAATCTTCAGTATTTCATACTTCCTTTCTCCAGTGACGAGATTTTACAGACATATACAACTGCATAAGCATACCAGCAAAGCCTGTTGTGAGTAGTCTCACCCCTTTCATTTCAGGACTTGATGTTTTTCTATCCCCTCTTGATATCTGAGATTCTTAGACTGAGACTTCTTGGAGAGGTTTGGTGACTTCCTGAAAAGTCTCTCTTAGGACAGCACAGACGGGCAACCATAGGAGTAGCCCCTATTGACATAGTTGAATCTTGATATTTATATGAAACACTAAAGACCTGCTTTCAGCTCCTCTTTGTTCCAAAGGAACTAGTTAATAAAACATCTGAAATGCACTCATTTTATTAATTTTAGTGCCAGAAGTATGAGCAAGAAACCCATCACAGAGATGATGGGGTAGTAGGCAGGTGGGGACTGCTTTGGCAGAGATCAGCAGCAAACCTCTGTCAAAAGAACACTGCTTCTATTGTGGCTTTTATGTTGGTTTGTTTTGCCCTTTATCAGTTTATTGCTTATTTTAGAACTTTTAATTTAAAATACAGAAACTAATTCTGTCACTTCTAGACAAAGGACGGGAATGGAATTATCAACTGTAAATCCCCTTCACTTAAATAACTTCATGACAGAAAATATGTCTCAGGCTGCAGAGATTCCTACTAAAACAACATATAAGTAATAGACAAGCTGAGGAAAAAAAAACCAGTATTGGTCCCAAATCTCCTTATGCAATAGCAATCCAAGGTGTTATTTGAAACAATAGTGTGTGACACTTTCAGATAACATTGAGTTAGACTCTTTATTCAAAGTGTTGTTTTCATATCAAAGTCATTCCTCAACAGGAAAAAGATCCAAAGCTATGAAAACAAGAGCCGTGCTACTAGAGGGAAAGGACATTACACCAGCAATTGGGAGGCTTCTTGATTATACAGACCTAGAGTGGAAAATCCAGCAAAGGGCAAATTACTGTTAGTTAAGATGTGCCAGGATGTCATTCCAGATGGCAGGCCAAACACATTTCAGAATTAATGACAGCAGGGTAGAATGAACATTATGAATCTCAAGCCTAAAAAGCCTAAATCAGTATAATTCCTAAACCCATCAACAGGACAATTTCTTGATAGAAGACAAGCAGGTCTCCACATGTATGATCTCTAAACCAGGTAAGAAGGGGATTAAGAAGATGCAATATGCAAGTCCCTAAAGGCATTTTAGTCTTAACCAGTTTATTGCACATCACAGTAGGACTCCGGGATTCTGTAAGTAGTTAACAGGGTTAACTTATGACAGGGGAACTGATCCCAAGCAATGCTAAACAATTCCTGCAGGGTTTTAGAAGTCTGAGGCTCAGACTTACAAAATAAGCCTTTCTACAATTATTTAAAGATTTTTTTTTCTTCCCTTTTTTGCAAGTCACCCTACAGCAAGTCTAGGAAAGCTAGGCACACATCTCATTATCTTTATTTCCTATTATCCATCACAAAATGCTTCTCAAAGGGGAAAAATACACTTCAGAATAGATGTGGACAAGAGATTACTGCCTCTTTCACAGAACAGTTGCCCATTCTTAGAGGAAACAAAGAAGCCTGAGAGTGGGCATTAAGGGTAACACCAAAGAGCTCTCCAGAATTTGTTAGTTTCAAGGGGAAGTTCTGCAGTTATTGCTCATTTCTGAATATGAAAACATTATATTGTTTTATAGTTTTTCCAGTTATAGCTCCCAGCACTTACAAAAAGCACTGATATAACAGGGAAAAGAAACCAATGGAATTAAACAGAGATCTATTCCCACGCACCAAGGCAGAATAAAATTTCTGAGGTTCTCCTGGAAAGGATTATTAAATCAGAGGAGGGCCACCATGTCTTAATTCCTCGAATACTTTGATTTCATTGGTCCCATTCTTCTATGATGTGGACTCATAAAGCTCTACTCTCCACCTGTAGTTCTTCAGTTTTCATAGGATAATTTATTGGTTTTTACACAGCAAAGCATCTTTTTCTCAGGAGATGATCTATCAATACTGACCTCAATCATGAATGGAAACCTACTAATCACTGAATGAACACAGTAGATCTGAGGGAAGGGGAGATAGATTTGAATGCTTTTCTGCCTTCTCATTTTTTACAAGATTTATTTGAAACAGACAATTGTGTCCATCATATCATGCTTTTAAATCTATACTTTTTCTGTGCCCCCAATAGAGGATTGTGATTTCTGTGAATAATTAGAACTTATAATTTCCCCCTCCTTGTTTCCATCCCAAACACCTTTCAGTAAAAGTCACTACTGTTTTCATTTTGTAAGTGAGGACACGTTATCCCCTTTGTACGGGGTGAGACTTTTTGCAGCCCAGGAGACTCCATAGCTCATGTAATACAAATGATAATGTGTTATGAATCATAGTTAGCACAGTGGCCAAAACCAAGGTACCTTTTATCTTTTAGGTTTGACAAAATATAAACACCTAATGGGAGAATTTCATCCATGAGTAGAGGGCCAACATATAACCCTCTTCAACCCTTCAGGCACTCATGGTAAATTGCACCATTTGCAAGTAAGGCTGAGATTTTTAAGCAGTTCATGCCAACGACCATGTATTTTATGTCATAATTAAAGTGTTCAATTCAGTTGAAAGCCACCTATATCACATATAACTTGCCCTGATTAGACTCTCACTTATCCCAGTGACAAATCAATCACAACACTCCTTCAAACTCAAGAAAGCAAATATTAGACTCCTTAATGTCCATTATTTTGCAGAACTATTAAGATTGCCGCATCTAATACAACATACCTATCATGAAATTGAAATCAACTAGCACAGACATTCCTTTTATTCCTCTTTGCTGTCCCTCCCTCCAGCTCTCATCATACAAATCTAACATATTCTGAAAGTTTAAGGTAGAAAATCACATGAAAAACATACAGTCCACATATGCTTTATCACCACAGACAGACAATAGTCTCAACTGTATTTTCTTGACAAATAAGATTACGAGAGTTGCTATGTAATGAAATATGCTCAAATTTCCTGAATGCTGAATATCTGATTTACATGACAGTGATTAAGCAAGGTTCTGTCATTTTAAAATGTTTGATATGATAGATCCTAGATCCACTGAAGACCTAGCCCTTCTCCTTTGTCTAGGAGAACCTATAAACTAATGTGATGCCCTAAACTTGCAGTAGCTTATCTTTGGCATTTGTTTCATTTAAATACAAGACCAATGAGGACTTATACTTAAAGATACTCTATAAAGATCTGATCTGTCTTTTATAGTTCAAAACAGGAAATGGTCTCCATTCAGCCTCATCTTCCTGCTGCCACAATCATACTCCTGGTCTGCTTTAAAATATTTTATGAGAACATATAAAGATAAAAAGTGTTTATACTAGACATTTGTCATCTATCAAAGCTATCATTCATTCCTAGTGACTTCATAACTGGATATGCATTGACTTACTGACCTATGCAAATACCTATTCTTTCATAAGCATACCCTGCCTATTTAATTACAATTGAACTGCAATTAAAAGTTCTTCTCCCTTTCCCCAAACACTTGTTATTTGCTACATAATTTGGGCCAGACTCATACAAACTTAAAAATTTCAGTGGGGGAAAAAAACACTCAAGCAATATTTTGGCATTACTTTTTGGCTTTCAAATAGCAAGGTTGAGTGAAAGAAGCCACAATTAATACATCAGAGAGCTCTGCCAGGCTTTTATAGCATTACAGGATTTTTCAGCTATAAAGAAACATATTGAATCTTTAGAGCACAGCCCATTCTTCACTGCTTCAGTTGTCTTCTTTTGTTTACAAGTCCCTGCCATCCTTCTCTGTGAATTGAATGCTAAACTGTCTCTGGAGGGACGTTATATTGCTTACAGAATGCCTTAGCAGATGGTGCTTCCTGTTGCAACAGAAGGCTGTGATTACACCTGAACTCTTCAAGAACTCTAACTTAAACAGAAAAACAAGATAAATGAAAGTCTTAAAGCTCCATCTTTTTCCTCCTCTGTTCTCCCATATTCATAAATATTTTTTTTCTAGATTTGGAAACTGCTAACATTTTGCCAGAGTTGTCCCAAACTCTGTTTCTGATATTCGGTCACTCCATACCTTGTTATGACACTGCTCATTATAGTTATAAAATAGAATAAACCTCCACCAGGAAGAGTCCATAAACACAAAACGAAGCACCATGAATGCCATCTGGATTCAAAAGTTCAATGTTCTATAGCAGTTTCCCACTGAATGTGAAATGGACCCTCTTACAGAAGATCTATTAAGTCTTTGCAGCAACATTCATCTATTCTCCTGATCTATTAGTTTCTGTAAAATGTAAGAAACCCTTAGAACTAATTTTAGGACCATATAGTTTAAAACCAAGAACCATAGCCATATCATAAACAGTCAAATATGTATGTGTTCTGTCAACAATTAACAGATAAATAATTATCATTGAAAGGCAGCCATCTGGAATAAAGAATTCCTGTAAATTACTCTCTGTTGTCTTTATATCCCAAACACTGTTCTGCACTGTTTCTACAGACAGCCTACAGAGCTCATATGGACAAGGCAGGACAGAAAGGGGTCAATATTACTCTCTGCATGTATTAGTCCTACAAGTTAATGTCTTTTATCTGGCAGAGGAAGGACATTGTCAGTGGCATGGCTGCATCAGGCTCTGCCTGCCTCTATCACTCCTATTTTAGCTTTTATGATCTTAGAGCTTTCAGCCCACACTTAGGTCCAAAGCAAAACCCATGCTCAATTCATTTATAGGCTTCCAGGTGGCCAGAGACCTCTTGGGACCTTGCAAAACAGAGGCAGATGAGAATAGGTCCAAGTCCTTCTCTTAAAGGAGTTTAATTGCTTCCCTCACTAAGTAATTATTTCATTTGTACCGGAGTTCATGCTACAGAAAAAAAAGTAGCCACATCTGCCCGCATCTTAGTGGCTGTTCACTGAAGTTGAAAAGGCTGCGTTCATCCAGTTCTCATAGCCATATCACAGTATTTTCACCTTAAATGGTTCCTCATCATCCAATCAATAGAATGGTGGAATTGTTTGAGTTGGAAAAGACCTCTGAGATCATCAGGTCCAGCCATTAAATGAGCACTTCCAAGTCCACCACTAAACCGTGTCCCTGAGCATTACATCTACATGTCTTTTAAATACTTCCAGGGATGGTGACTCCACCACTTCCCTGTGCAGCCTGTTCCAATTCTTGACAACCCTTTCAGTGAAAAATTTTTTTCTAATATTCTAGCTAGACCTTCCCTGGCACAACTTGAGGCCATTTCCTCTTGTCCTGTCACTTGTTACTTGGGAGAAGAGTTCAACATCACAGAAGGTCTTCCCAGATTAAACTAAATAAGAAATTAAACTTTACCACGGTTTAGCAACTTTTATCAGCTTCTCACCATTTATACAGAGGATTCATCAGTTTAATTTTAAGCAACAGAATTATACTGTTGTTTTCATTGAGATTTCAAAAGTCTCACTAGACAAAACTGTTTATAAAAGCTACTGGTTAAAAAAAAAAAACAAAAAAAACCCAAACAAAACCTCTTCAGAATCTTACCCGTTTCAATGTTTATTAATTTCTTACAAACTTTTTGTGTAGGCATATTTTCCCAAAAAAATAAGTTGTGGCATATCTAAATAGCAGAAGGCAATAATCAAGTTCATTTCTTGAAATGGGG
Source organism: Falco rusticolus (assembly GCF_015220075.1). Lineage (NCBI taxonomy): Eukaryota > Metazoa > Chordata > Aves > Falconiformes > Falconidae > Falco > Falco rusticolus. The sequence goes on along the minus strand of NC_051210.1, from coordinate 42,294,996 downwards.
GCAAAACCACCTTAACTTATCAGGAGATTTCTGTTTCTCAGAAAGTCAGCTTAAATCTTTCCAGGTTCACATAAACACCTTAACATATGTGCCATATTTACAAACTGATACCTACGGAATCTCTGAAGGGTGATAATCCTGTGTATTTTTTGTAAGGTGCTTAACAGCCAATGAACCATCCCAGATACTACCAAAACTTTTCCAAAATCACCAAGTACAGGTTTTGGTTTGGAATGAGCATTAAGTAGACAATAATGGAAGGGTACTGGACTAAGCAGCTGCCGAAGCAGCAGTCCTTTCCAGTCCTGTAGGGAAAGAGTGATAAGTTCAAGCAATAAACCTCACTTGCTTAATACATGCAAAGATGAATCCAGCATCAGTTGTTCTTCCTAAAGAGGTTTAAGACCACTTTTTTAGAGGTAGGCAAAAAGGTTTTCACAAATAGCACATTCCAGCAGTACTAGAAATAACATATTTCACTGAATCCTCAAAATTCAGCACATCAGCTGCTGATTCATCCTGTTCCTCATCTGAGGAGTAAATTATGTGATACCCATTAGAGAATCAGCCAATGATCTTCAAGACAACTGTGTTTTCATCCTCACACCAACATTCTCATGTATGTTGACACTGTAGATACACTTCTTAGATAGGGCAGTGAAGGGGGAAAAAGGCAGAAGACCTGTATTTTCAAAGGAATTACAAGTATAAATATTACTGAAAAAATGGTTAAAAGGAGCTTACATAAAAATGACAGAGTCAACAGTAGAGTACAAAACTGAATCCAAAGGTTACTAATGACCTTAAATAAATACCCTTAGTTTCAAATCTCCTTTCCAATGCAGTTGTTTCTCACCTTTGATTTTACTGGGACTCTGTGCATGATCATCAGGAGAGATGAGTCAACCTTTAATATCAGACACATTAAAGGAGATGTGTTTCCTGCATTGCAAAAATCCCCAGGTTTCCAGAGTCAAAGTTTAGTGCTATATGCACTTCAGCATGAACACAATTTGAACGAAGATGACAACATGAAAAAATAACTCTAAGATCTCCTTTTTTAATCTATTCAGAAGACTTCTGAAGAGTTTCTAGTATCAGCCAGTTTCAGGAGGATCCACTCTCACTATCGGAATGAAATCACATATTCCACTTCTTTCCAGGACGTTACCAAACCTGAGATATTCAAGATGTTTATCAAATTTCATAGTGTGCTTACCAGGCTACAACAATGATGCTTTAAAAAAAAAAGGTCTCATGTAAGAAAAATTGATACTTTTACCAGTTTAAGCTGATTTAAACCTACAAAATCTTACTCATAAAATAAAGTTTATGGCTTAAATTTCACAAGAAAAATTATAGTATAAAATGCTAAGATTTTGTGCTTTTCCCCCTCAAATTAATGCTGAAGTTGAGTAAACAATGTGCAGTGCACAGTAGAAACAACCATAGTTTACAACAGGTTACATATACTAATAATAGAAAGTTTGCTGAGATTTCAATGAATTTTAAATTGAATTTGGCTTTAAAGACTTCTCAAGACACTGCAACTTCAGCAGAAAAACATGCATGCAACAGTGACCCATGTTGTTAAAAAGTATGTGTACTTAAAGTGTATTTAAGACAGTTACTATTCTCTCAGCTGACTTTATTACTACTTTGAAGAAACTAATCCATCTAACAGAATCCAAGTGCTGGAACAAAGAAGCAGAGGTCTTAAGGAAGTTATCAGGCTGAGAAATGACAGGTTCACTAATGACAGGTTCATTGTTATTCTGTCTATATAACATGAAATTTAAGCTCTGAGATACAGGAGATCCAGAGGAAAGATGAGGTTTTAAAACATCTGACTGATCTTCCGTTTTTTCCAACTGCATTGTTAAACTTGGAGATTTTCATCACTATGTAAAGCTGTACAGTATATTTATTTGCAACTGTTTCAGGAGCAGTATAACTACAACTGTTAGTCAGGTCTTCACAAGAAGAGGAAATTATGCCTGTAAACTAAGCTCTACTTATGCAAATATCAAGGGTAATTTTAAAAACACTATATGCATACAGTACATAAGAGAGGAAAGCATTTTTTAAAATATATTTAAACAGTATTGATAGGGAGTTTCACTCTAGCGTGAGGTAAAAGAGCAACATTTTCGTCTAAGGGGGAGAGTTCCAGAACGGGTAATCCTTTGCTGTATTTCCCCTTTAAAGTCAAGAGAACTTACGGAGGACATGGTGTACTTTAAGTTACCAAGAAATTTGGAGAAAATTGCCCTGGGTTCCTAAGCAGTAGTTAAAAAGCCTTCCTTTAGTGATATATGTTTTAAAACTTTGTAAAAGTTTTCACAGGCTTCATTATACAGCTCCTTTTCTACTCCTCAAAAAGTTTCGGCCAAGAATTATGCATCAGTCATGGTGATGAATCAACTCTTTCTGTTTGGAATCAGGTCAGAACATTAGTACCGCTATGTAAATAACACATTAGTTGCACAGCTAGACACCAAGGTGCTATAAAAAATTTCTTTATCAACTTGACTGTTTAGACATAAATTGTTAAACACTGTCTAGAAACAGTTCTCATTTAATAATAGCTTTCAGGTTCTTAAGCTACAAGGTATTAAGCTACATCTGTAGTGTTTACAGTTCAAATGCTGAGGTTTGCAATGAGTGGACTTCAAGTTTCTAGTGGATATCAGCATGTACTCAAACTTCTGCATGCTTTTCTGTCAAACAGAAAGGTTAGCATTTGACTTGAGCAATAAAAAAATTATATATATTTAACAATGAAGAAATAAATTCTCTATTGATATGTAATAGAATTCTCTATGAATTTATAACAGCCTACAATTTTTAGTAGACTAATAGCCTTCCATGTATATTTTCGCCTACCATATAGAGTTTAGTCATGTATGAAGTGTGTCTGAATTACACTTATGTATCTCAGCTAAGTGAAGAATGTTCATAAATACACACCAGTCAGATGACAGGATAATCATTGCCAAACCTAGCAAAAAGGACATTTCCTTTTTGGAAATAAGAGATTACTTTAGCTGAGCTTTTTTGAGTAATCACTTTTAAATATGGAGCAATTTCAAATTGGAATCTTGATACATATTTTGATATATGAACTTACACCTATTGGAAAACTTCATGATTGCTGGAATTAAATCATGTTAGCTATTAAATTTCATACTTTATAAGTACATAGACTTCTTTTTTCTGTGATTGATGAATGCTGTTTTGTTCACGTTTACCAATTAGCAACTGACCTGCAAACAAATTATTTTGCTTGGTCAATTAACAATTACTGTTCATGAATCTCCTAAAATTATACTTTTCCTAGCTACCCATGAATACACTTACATTTGACCAAGGTTGTCAGGTGACATCTCAACTAAAAGTAAATAAAGCCACATTCTTTCCAAAGGGTTATGCTAGATGTTGCCCTTTTGATTTTGCCCTTCAGGTTTCTTTTGCACTATCAGAAATTATATTTTCTTAAACATTTGACAGAAGTAGTACATAAAATTAAAAAAAAAAAAGATCAAGGCTATTCAGACATATCAACACTATGTACAGAGATACAAGCTGTTCAGAATTTGTGCCCCACTCTTCCCTTTGAGCCAGATCCTGGAGACTGAAAGTGCAGAGGGTCACCACAGTAATTTTGCAACATTCCTGAATCAATGTCGTGGTTCTACTTTTTCCTTCATGGGATCATTACCAATACGTAAAGAGCCTTTTTTTTTTTTTTTTCCCCCAATGCAGTGCTAAGCATCATAGGAACTCTTTGGGAAAGAAACACTGATCCTCTTCAGACACAATATTCATTTCTTATCTCACATTTGTGCCTACATTAAGAATCAGTGGAGTTTGTTGATACCCAATAGAAATAGAACAAAGTTCAACCACACAGGAACTTTTCAAAGCTCTCTCCTCTCTGTCAGCTCTGAGACTGACACCTAGTGCCCAGGTCCAGGGTATTGTTCAGCAACTACTCAAAACACCTGTCCAAATTAATGTTATGTTCATTCCTGATAAAATGAACTGATTCAGCAGGGCTGAATGACTCCCATTCCTTTCAGTCCCCAATGTGCATACATCTTCTAATTCTCATTCAACTCTATTAAAACAGTAACAAGCTTATGGGCAATGATTTCAGCATTGTTCATCCCTTAAGTTGCTGGATCATTAATATCAATAGTAAGCTAGAACTGTAATTAGTTTCTAAATATTATGTTTGTCAGTAAAAATATACTATGGCCCAGCAGGGTAAGCACAAAAATTATATCATTTCAGGGACTACAAAACTGCTAGTTTTTCCTAGAATGTGTGTGAGAACAATATTCAGTAACACTGCCATTTTATTGCCAGAGATGTTGTGTAAACGACACAGTACAAGACAAACCAGGATAAAACAACAAATTTTTAAAATTGCAAACTCTTAAATGTTGTTAAAGAACCGGTTGCTTGCTTCTCCATCTGATCCACTTACCTTTTTCCTCAGATGTTTATCCTTTCACCAGCTTTAAACACTACCTTCATACTCTTCTTGGACTAAACTTCAGATGTTTTCTCTCACTACACTGGCCCAAAAAAAAACCAGCCAGGCTGCTTAACTACCCCATTCTTCTCCTTTCTCTTGTTCTTATTTTCCAAAGTCTGTGGCAAAGCGAGGCCCTAAAGCCAGGTTTTAGCCTCATACATCACACATGCATTTTCTAATGAAGTCATTGAAATACTGATCTCACGGAGATACACTGCCTGCAGTGTGTAAAAAGCCTTTGTAATCCCAGCTCATATAGATACCATCTCTACCATCTAAACTTCTTGAACACTTCACTGCACCAGGAAGAATCCAGCTGCTCTGATTTTTTTTTAAAAAAAAGCATGTCATGGGTTACTTCAACATGACTTTCAATAAATCCTTTCTTCTCTGAATTAATCTCTTATCCTACTTGGTTTAGGATATAGATAGCTCACTTCAGTCTTATGTAATGGCAAGCATTTTATTATTTTCTTACGTACTGTTGTATAAATGTACAAAATATCCTAAAGGCCTATTATTATGTGTGGACTATCAGCAGCAAAAAAGTTCCCGAAGTTTAATGTTAGTTTAGTTTTCATTTATTATAAGACTTTCAAAGTATGGCCATTGATTAGAATGGCATTACAGGTGTAGGAAAGATGAAGTTGCTTGAACCTTTTTGTCAGCAAAGAAAGACTATCAATTGTGGATGACAATCAGTGAAATACAGAGTAGCCAAATTGTGAAAAACTCTCTCTAGTTACTAATTGCAAATCAGCAGTTGTTTATATAAATGTTTGTATCAGATATTAAAGCAGCATGATTCCTAGTGCTCAGTTCTGTGGAAGAAATTTACACTGCCAATTGTCTGCTACTCAGTTAGATTCCTTCCAGTATCCATTTAGCAGTTTCCAAAAGATCTCTGAGAAGATGCCTGTGGCAGTTTATGAACTCTAGCAGACACAGAAGACAACACAAATTTGCCTGTTCTAATAAAAGTGACACTCAAAATATGAACAGCGAACAATATATGAAAACTGCTATGTGGAAGAGCCACACATTTTATGGAAGAGCCACACATTTTGAGCTAGTTTATTTGCAGAGTCTCCCCGTGACCAGTTTGCCAAATGAATTTTTACACCAAATAGTCACAGTTTCACAATATGTTTGAAAGTCACCATAGTCCACCAAGAAGAAAATCAAATATCCCTAAATCCTGCCTTCCATTAAAAAAAAAAAAAAAAAACCAAAAAAAAAAACCACAACAACCAAAAAACCACAACAACAAACAAAAAAAACACCACAATGAAAACCCACAACGGAAACTACTTAGGTTCGTAGTGTATCTTATGCTTCTTTACAGGGGCTTTACCAAGAAATCCCCTTGTGGGACTGGAGAATTAACTTGTCATACAGTAAAATCACTGTAGGAAAAAGAAGGACATTCTCACCATCACTAACTATCAGCCATGTGGGGCATTCATAGTTGTCTGGCATCCACCTCTCAATACTATCTCTTGAGAAGCCTCCCCTGTCCTGAATTCCTCTTTCATGGACCTCAGCCCTTGAGCTACAGGGGGAGAAAGCTGCTTGTCATGGAGTAGGAACATTAAGTGAGACTGTGAGGAAGTCTTGGAAGCAAGCAAGTGGTGAAAGCTGTTGAAGTAATGTGACAGAATTACTCTACAAGCCTGCTGACAGAGGTTTTGAGGGCTGCCTTTGCAAAGAGAAACACTTAGTTGTCAATCTGGCTTGCTTTTTCAGATGAAAGCTTTTATTTTAAAATAAATAGCAAAGCCAAAGAAAACATTTGCCAGGCCTCTGGTGTGAGTTGGAAGTTCTTAGCTTGTAATAAACTTGAGGTGGGGGGGGTGGGCAGAATATATCATTGTGCTTCTTAACAGTTAGCTTAAAGGACCCTACCAAGAAAAGCAAGTGACCTGGGGGACCCAGCTAAATGGTTGCTCATGTTTAGCACCTTCAGTTCCAAGAATCCAGTGTCATGCAAGTCTCTGACTCCGAGAAACCACAGCTTTTCACAATAAAAGAAATTGAGAGCCATCCTGGAAAGATTTAAATTTGACTCAGTAAGTTCTAAACGCAAAGGCAAGAAAGCATATGTCACATATTCTTACATTTTAAAAAAAGTGCTTTCCTGAATGTTTATGATGACACTGGAGAAAAAATACTGGAAATAATTGAGCAGAAAATTCACACTATTAACCTGTTTCTCAGAAGTAGAGTGCCAAGACTCAAACTTCTCACCCTACCATAACCACTTTTGCCCCTGTAGAGCTTTTTCCAAAATCAGTTTTCACCTCTGAGGGAGTATTTTAAGCAGAGGAATACTAGCACAGTAAGAGATCAAAACTGTGGAATGCAACACAGACACCACCCCATAAAAAGGATAATTTTTACATCATCATTGTCTTGAAACACAAGCTTCACAAGCTTTATGTTTGTTTTCATAGCAGACTGTCTATGAGAGAGCATGCTGGAGGACCGCATGTTAACTTTCTCCCACTGGCCAGTAAAATTTGCACCCCTTTTTATTTCTTGGCCATCCATACTTCAAATTAGCTTTTGTTATGTCTCCTGTTCAAAATGCATACTTTAGACCAGGAGGAATGGGAAAAAGCTGACTGGTATAGTGGGTTGCAAAGGGAGTCAGGGTTGAGCTGCAGGGAGCTGGTATCAGTCTTTTCAATTCAACAAGCTTTAAAAATATCCCTAAGGTTAGACTCACTGATCTGACATTAGACACCCACCAAAAATTTCTGTGCATCAGTCTTATTGCAGTTGTGCAAAATTTTTGGGTTTGTATCCCATAAGTCAGGCCCTCTATGCATCAAGTGCAGAGCACAACCTGCACGCCTGTAAAACTCCAGCTTGTTAGACTTACTTTCCATATAGGCTTATGGTTTCTCAGATACTTCAGCTTTCTCTTCTTTATCTTCTGTGACATAAGGCATGCTATGTGAGGAAGTATTGGTCAGTCATTTGTGACATGAAAGGCAAAGGGCAGACCTGGCATTTTGTCATTTACCTTTAGCAATTTCCTCACCAAAAAGGTCAATGTTTCTATAAAAAATACTACAGCATCACTTTGTTGCCAAGGGATAATTCATGCTCAAAGGCCTCCTTTTATCTTTGGCTCTTGTCATCACTACTTAACTTTCAGCATCAACATCACACACTACCCCTCATCATCATCAACATCAGAGACACTAGTTCAACATTAGCAAGAGGGAAGGCTTGGAGGTTCTGTTCAAATAACCATTCAAAACTTCAACTCTTTATCAAAATGATTTCCATTTCTGCAATAGACTGGAAGTCATATAAAAATAAACTGTGTGGTAAGCTTAGGACATGACATGCAGAGGATGCTGAAGAGAAGATACATTAAGTAGCCTCACTAGGCCTAGAAGGCTTTTTTTTTTTTTTTTTTTAATTAACAATTTCTGAATAGTACTGCCTGTCTTAAAAAGAAAAATATTGATGTTTAGAGGTGAAATTGAGAACAGAAAAAGTAAAGGCAGGCAGAACTCAAAGCCCAAACTGACACATCACTTAGGCAAACACTGAAAACCAGTTTAGCAGAGATCAGTCTGTAGGGTTATTGTCACACAGCTCCCTCTTCCCTGTCCTATTACAGGAGTACCTGAGTAAGAAGACTAATACCAGCTCCCTGCAGCTCAACCCTGACTCCCTTTGCAACCCACTATACCAGTCAGCTTTTTCCCATTCCTCCTGGTCTAAAGTATGCATTTTGAACAGGAGACATAACAAAAGCTAATTTGAAGTATGGATGGCCAAGAAATAAAAAGGGGTGCAAATTTTACTGGCCAGTGGGAGAAAGTTAACATGCGGTCCTCCAGCATGCTCTCTCATAGACAGTCTGCTATGAAAACAAACATAAAACCAAGCAAAATGTACACATAAATCTGAAGCTTATTAAAAATGAAAACACATGCTGTCCTTGGGAATATCATTACATGTTGGCAACTATGTAGTCAAAGAGTATGTTTTCTCACCTCCTGATGACTCCAGCTGATTGAACGGATTGGATTTCAACTCCTCCCCAAAAAAAGTATCTTCAGGGGAAATCTATGGATGGAAAATTTCAGCTCAGATAAGGAATATCTATGACAATAGTTGTAATGGAAACTCCTGAACAACATCCCCAGAATTTAAGTGTGAAAAAGTGTTAGAGATAGTTCCTTAATTTTTTAATCATTACAAGACTAATTAATGTACAAGGGCAAAGGCCTGGACAGGAGATTGCCACATTGGACTGAAAGATCAAAACCAGAGGATAGCGAGGTGTGGAGAAGTGTTCATGTATTTGACGAAGGTGCATTGAAGATATTTAAGTGAGAAGTGCAGGTTTTTATTCATGAATCCTAAAGGACTGACAATGCAAAAGTTGTTTACTCCAGTTTTGCACAGCAGCCAATATTTGTATTGTGCAATCTCATTGCATTAGCCTGCTAGTGAGTGTCACTGCTTCTGAAAAGGAAAAATCTGCTTGTACGAAATCATTCTAAATCAGAGCTAGTGAAAGAGTGGCCTTTTCCTCCCCCTTCTTCAAGGAGCTGCCAAGCATGTCAGATCATTCATGTTAAATTATGCTGGATGGCATTGAGATGTGCACTACTGTCATCTAACGGCTGAGTTGCAGCTGTCAAATTCTTTGCCCTGTGATCCTCCTGTAGCAATCCAACAGTGGTCCAAAACAGGGGAATAGGCCTTTATCAGATAATTTATGGCTAGTTCAAACCTGAAAAAATAAACGATGCACAGGACCATCAGAAGAAAAATTATCTTACCAACTCTAACACCTTCTGCTGACCTGCAGGCAAACTAGTTCACTAAAATCCGATAGTAAAATTCAGTTCTGGCACAAAGTGCAATAATCTAGTTTATTTAATCAGCAGCTTATTTGGCTACATATATTTAACCCTCAGAGCAGGCAGAAAGAGGGAAACTAACTGAAAATTAAAAAGAATATTCATACGAGCAAAATGTTTGTTAGCGTATCTGTACCTTGAATTGTGCTTTGGCTTTTACAGTTTAACTCAAATTAAATTAGAATTACTGACTGAGGAGCAGTAATAATTAAGCTTGTACCTTTTACATATTTACTGCCCTTACTGACCGCTCTATTTACTTAGCAAACAATCTGTCTTCAGCTTGCCTGCAGTTCAGTCCGTGCTAGGAAAACACTAACCTCTCCCAGGTTTTAGCTTTCTCAGTTCCCCTGCACCATGGTTTGACCTGCAGGCAAATGAAGCCATTCAAATATTTGCTTATCTTGTCATCTGTTCTCATCAGACCTTGCAATTCCTGTCATGCCCCACATGTCAGTTTAAAGCATAACGTCATTAATACCTCCAGTGCACTAATGGATGCTTCACACATGAACGCATTAATGAAATGTGTTATTGTTTTCCCTCACAGGACATTAACAATCTCACTCACGCTGAGCCCCTGAAGCCCTGCAGTGCTGCTGAAAACCACTAGCTATCAAATGAACCCTCAGTTACGCCTCAGTAACTTTAAGTTCAAGTTTATCACTGAAGTGTCACTCATGTGAGGAGAAGATACAAGCCTCTAAGGTCTTTTGGGCCCAGCTTCAATTACCATAAAGAGTAACAGGAGGGAATAGCTGCAAGGGAAAAATACACCATTGTATAAATGAAACCATGTCAAGATAAAATAGGAAAGATCTGGGTGTCAATGTAGTCATTTGTTTCTCGTTTCTCCCTTTGTCTGTGGACTGATGGCTTGGATAATGAAGACAGGATTGGTTTTCTAGAGGATAGAAACACAAATGTCTAGTTTCCCAATAGAGATGTTAAATATAAGAGGCAATAAAGATTCTTTACACAAACCATATTTAAAATCACTTTTCTGTATCTTTAAGAATTATTTGCAGAAAAGTTGTGAAATGGCCACAGCAAGTTATGTGGCTTCTATATACAGGTTACTTAAATAAGTCTGCTCATCTTCTTTAGGCTGTGACTGCAAGAGCACTTTGGCAGCAGAAGTAGGTTAGTAACCTTTTCACATCACGATTAATGTCACTACCTTTCTATAGGTCAAAGAAGAATACAAATCAAGCTTTTCCCTACATTCATATCCACTATAGGAATCAGACTCTGAGCTCACATTTTATTTTTTATTTCACATGGCCAATAGATGAAGTTATGCGCTGTAAGGTTAGCCTTAAAAGTCAGACTTAGGAGTAGCTGGTAACTGAATTTTCCACAGTGTAATACACATTGCTGTGTAAAGTTCTGAACAGGAAAAACACAGCAAAATACTGGAATTTCACCTAGTGTTTCAGGTATGAAATCAAGAACGTCTTGTATACTACAGTCTCTCCTTCGGCTCTCACTTTATTCTCAAGCAGTGGCACTCCTGTATGGTGGCTACAGGCACAGCTAGCAGCGAGGCCGTGCTGGGAACAGACAATAAACAAGTCCTGCAAGGCCATTCCTGGTTCATCCTCAGAGCTGTGACACCCCAAGGAACCGCTAGCGCCTCCCTCCTTTGAACTACCCCGAGAGTCCCATTTTCCTTTATCAGTCCAACGCATGATAGGAATCTCTGAGCTCTCAAGCATAGGAAGGTTCTGATGAGCAGCCTGAAAGGGCAGGAAGGTCAGTCACTCCTGTTTCAGTTGATTGCCTGTTAACCTATGAAGACAATTCCCTGAATGCATTCACGATGATACAGAATAAGTCCCATATACGTTCTGCGTATTGTGTCAAATAAATCCCATAGAAATGAAACAAATGGGGATAATGAGCCTTGTAATCAAAATTAACAAACTAGCCCAGGAAATCAGGAACTTCGACTGCCATGAATCTACACCCGTCTTGTACAGTATAAAGTGGATTACCATGAAAAGTTTCACTCTGCCCAGGGTATCCACAAATAGTTGCTGTTTCTTGTTTCTAAAATTTAGACAAGTGGAAACATTATTTCAGAATTTCTAATATTTAAAATTCAGAAACATTGCTGAGACTCATCCTTTTGTTCACACAGCCAGTCTTCTGCAAACCATTTTGTTTTCTCCAGCATATATTTCCATAGAGAGTGGTAAAAATCCGTGTCAGCACGTGAGAGCTTTTTCTTCCCTGTGGATTTATTAGTGTACCATGTCCTCCTCAGGATCTCACAAATCAGTGATGGATCACAGTGTCTCTGGCTCAGATATCACAGACTGTCTGCAACATCCTGATCACTTCTTTTGATTGCCATTAGCTAATCAATATGTCACATAAACCCATGACCATCTAATGCTTTAACATGTGTTACTGAACTTCATTTCTGAACATTTCCAACCAAGCATTTTTCATTACCTACTCATTTCTTCCTCTTAATTTGCTAATGGCAAGGCTTATGCAGGAGTGAAGAATTTTTATCCCATTTGCTGCTGAACAAGCTAAAATAAGGCATGCACCACAGCCAGCAATGATTTCTTAATGACTTTCCCTCCTTTTTTAAATGTGTATTTATATACACACAGAAGAAAGGTGTGTTCTAGCATCAGAAATTTCAGTTGCTTGTGAGTGGAAAGGATGTTATCTGGAGTTATTTGGAGTTATTTGGAGATGCCATACAGCATAGTCAAATACATGGTCACACACATCCCACATGGCTATGAGTGCATTCAAGTTGAGCAACTCAATCGTTTCTTTGGCAACATGCACAGCAGTAAATTAAAGTGCCAAGGAATGTTCCTAGACACTGAAGTCCAGTCATTTCTAGTACCAAGTCTTCATAATGGCCCCTGTTGCTGTCCTAAACAACTTCCATGTGCAGCTCAGGAGTTGGGAAAGGCCTCTTGCCCATGCTAATAGCCAGTTTATAAGCAAATTTTGCTCTTCAGATGTCAGCATTTTAAAATAATTTGGACATAGGCTTCTCTGCCTCAGGTGGCTGCAGTATCAGAAAGGTTCTAACCTAATTTGGCCTACTAGTGTAGATTACAGCCTTTAATATCACTCCAGATATGTACGTGTGTGTGTATATGTAATGCAATACATATATACACACAAATATATATGTTTTCACACTAAGTTGTTACTGGCTTCCTATTTAACTTCTGCACATCTGTGTACATGAGAATAAATACATGAAATGTTATATGTTCAGATAGCAGGGTGCTACTTGGCATACCAAATGGAGGAGAAAGTACTTATTTATGTCTACATTAACAAGTAATTAAATGCATTTGGAATTGTATCTGTATATTTAAAGAACAAGTGTTGAGGTGCCTTCCTCTATACACCTACACAGCATGCAAGAGAAGGGGTTGCTACTTCATTTTAGTGTGCAACCCAGGACTGAACGCTCCCAACACACACGTAGTTTAAAGCTACTCCATTCTGTAATGTGCATGGAAACAAAATTCTTGAAAAGCTGAACACTGACACATTGTTTTTCTTTATCTGTTTTACTGCTATGGATTCTTTCTAGCTCCTTTTGCCCAGAGAAAGCATCTCAAGAGCAGCACAAGGCCTGGCCACCCAATAATGAGAAAGGTCTTGCAGAGGTAGAACCTTCAGTTTATGGAGGTGCATTAAAAAAGCAATTTTAAAAAGATATGTATTCAAGTATCTTAAGAAATTGCAAATTAAATCCAGCTTTGGTAAAAAGTAACTTGATCACAGTTGCTGCTGTATTAATTCATTTGTTTGTCTTTATAGACATCAATCAAAGTGCCACTTTGATTGAAATGAAGTCTAATGCAAAGTTTAAAATTTGGACAACACTGTCATACATGTATGGAATTAAACCTAGAATTTGTCAGTTAACAGCTATCTTTTCTCTTTGTTTAGCATTCTCTTTCTGCAATCTGGGAGCAGTTGCTGCTTTTACTCCATCCTTCCCCATCAAAGCATGCACGAAGCATCTCCTCAGGCTGAGGAGAAGCTCTACCTAGTTGGTACTGCCTGTCTGAAGCTATTCATTCTCCATACCTTTAGCAAGAGTAGCATCTAGACATTTTCATTAGAACAATGCCCAGGTATGCTACATTAATTCAGGAAACTACCTTTTGTCAGTGAGCATTAAGGATTATCAAGGAAAAGAAAAATAATTATAGATAGATATAGATATAGATATAGATATAGATATAGATATAGATATAGATATAGATATAGATATAGATATAGATATAGATATAGATATAGATATAGATATAGATATAGATATAGATATAGATATAGATATAAAAAAGTAGCCAACTTTGTATTAAAAGTGCCCAAGGGACAGATTTTTAGTGGTATTCAGGTTTCTAAATATTCAGTGCCAGCTAAGCCTGTAGGTCGTGTTGAAACCGCTCCTTTGATATCTTAAGATCAACTTTTTAAATGTTTTCAGATTCCTAAAGTTCTTCATAGCTATAGATAATGGAAGCAGACACAGAAGCAAATCCTCACCCACCTAACCCACAGGGAGAAAAAAACTTCTTCTGCAGAGCAGAGCGATGCCAGCTCTTACTGGTGATGCCTGCATTTCTTTAGTGAGCAGTCCTCAGAGCAGCTGTGATCACAGCGTGCCTCCTGTCCATGTGGCAGCCAGCCCTGAGGTGTCTCCCTGCACACTGCACCACCAAACAGGCAAACAGCTTCATGCACTTTATAGGATGCACTCTAGCTATACTCCAGACCATATTTGCAGGCTTATTTTCTGCATGGGCAGCAAGTTCAGTCTTAATGTCACAATGTAAACAATCACCAGCAACAGAGAGAAAACCTACATGTAACTAGTGGTGACCAGATACCTCAGAGTTTGCCTTGTATTTATCTGATATAATAAGATGTAGTGAGTTGCAAGACTTCATTTCCTCTGAGTAATTTTGCTGGTAAAGACAGGGAAAGATAGGGATGGAAACAGAAAGTAGTACAGCTAGCAGTGACTGCAAGGGACGACAGCAGATGGAGATCTCAGAGTAATCATGTGCAGCAAATAGGGTTACTCTTCCTATGGACCTCTAAGCAAGACCCATGCTGTTATAGTATTCCATACTCCGCTGCTTCTCTCTCATACCCAATCCAGGTTACACTGCCAAAATGTGCCAAGGTAACAGGACTTCTGGGGTGTGGGCACAGGAGCCCAACAGGATTATGTCACAGATTAGATAACCTATTTTACCGTTTTATCCCAACAAGTGAGGCCATTGAACTTTTTAACCATTGCAAGGTGATGATGATTTTTCTTTTGAAAATGCACTATCCACATCATTTCAGAGTTTTTAATATATTTTCATTACCTCTCCGATTTCAAATCTCCAAAATACACACAGATAGTAAACAAATCTATTGCAAACAAAAGGTAAGTCACACTTTATAGTGTTAGTGTCCTATGCTTTAAATCTAGTGTCTCTACGAGCAGCATTTGTGGATGACATCAAGTACTGCATAGGAAAAGATGGCACAGCTAGTGCACATGAAAGTACATCTTACTATTTTCAAGGACAACAAACAGATTTACACAATGCTTCTAACTAAGGAAGTTACTTGAATCTTTTCAGGAATAAGTATTAATTGTAGGATATTGTCTAAAGAGCTTCATGTTTTCTGAATGTTGATAGACATTTCACAAGAAGTCCCCTATATAATCTAATGCCATTAACTCAAGAAAACAGAATTAATAACTTAGTTGCCAAAATACATTAAAAACCTTCATGGATGTCATTTCACTGATAAATCATACATAAATTCAACATTAGTTCTGATATAATTAGAAATTTAAATTACTTTGTACTACTGAAACTAACTTCAGAAAACAACTTTCAAGAGTACTTTAATCTGTCTACAATACAGCAATGGCATCTTTCTGTGAATACAAGTTATTCATTTGAATCAGTTATATTTATCTTTCACTTTTCTGTAACTGAATTAGAATCTGATCCTAAGACAAGGAGTTAATGAAACAAAACAACTCTCCTTCTTGTACTAATTTCTCATCTACCTCAGAAACCCCAAAGTCATGCAGTCAGGATCAGGAGTTATACCACACTACCTGGGAAGGCAAACAGTACAAGCATGCAGTGAACCATACCCAAGGATTTCATACACTGTATTTTCAAAGCACAGCTTCAGATTTTGAAAAGAACTATCAAAAAGTTATGACTGAACATCACAATGATGAAAACATTCCCTGGTTTAGACCAGTGCTATTTGATTAGAGAAATCCTTGCATTTAAATTTTGCATAGATTCTGTAGCAGCTGCAATTCACATTTTTCAGACTATGGCAATATACTGCTGCTGAGAACACACCCATTATTCAGATAGGTGCAATCTGAGTCATTATAAATAAACATCTTTGCTCATGATAGTGGAAAAGAGTGAACAAATAGCATCACCTGAACCTTAACAAAATGCATCCTGCATTTGCTCCTCTACAGACTGTGCATCAGTAATGGATGTTGAATCAGAAACCAGCTGACTTTATTATTATTATTGCCCTTATCATGGTAATATTTAATCATATCACCTAACATTTACTTAGAAAGACTGGAACATTTAATGTTTATGGTCTAAGAAACCACCAGTAACATTTTCAAGGACAATGGAAAACAAAAAAATCTGTAGCATCCACATGTCTATGCTTATTCAGAAGTGAATTTCTTTGAATAGTCATAGTGATCTTCAGGAAGAAAAGCAACTGCACTAGAGAAATATTCAAGAATACAGTTGTTGGTTCTTCCGCTTAAGGTGTTAGAGGTATTTTGTTATAGAATATGTACACATTAGTGACAGGAAGATTAAATTATAAGAATGTTATAGCACATGGAAAGACATAAATTAGATTTCTTAATTTCCACTGTCTTTACATGTATAAAAAGAAATGCTTTAGTCTCAATGAAGCTACCTAGCCTTCTGGAAAATCTCAGGTTTGTTAGTCTGTCTACTTCCAACTCTACTTCAGTTTCAGTAGGCAACAATACTGCTCTTCCTTTGGCCTCTGAGGCAAAGCAGGCAGTTCATTATACCTTTGTGAATTTAAAACCTTTCAGCCAGACACAATAAGCATCAATTCTGATCAATCTCACACCTGCCCTGAACTTGAAAAAACTCATCCCTACATATCTCATTTATCTGTATCCTGGATTTAAACTAAACTGTTTTGTGCTCTTTGTAGGTCTTGCATGCAACACACAGAACAACAGTTTTTATAGGATGCAGGTCCACATTAAAAAAAAATAAAAATCAGAAAAAAAATAGGAAGAACACTGTGACCAAAACAATGTCTGATTTTCCCAGATACATAATTTAGTCTGATGTGTTACTTCTACCTAGTCTCCTGTCAAAAAAATAGGAAAAGTTGTACGCATTAGGTCATCTTCTTGTCTCATGCAAGACTTTGAAAACTAAGCATGGGGAATTCACAAGGACCATTTTGGTGACATGGCCTGGGTAGTAACAGCTGACACAACATGCAAGTGTGAAGAACATATACAACTGGCCTACCCAAAACTGTCACACAGTATTTGCCAAAAATCTGGTAACAGTATGCGGCGATTAACAAAGATAAATCTTTTTTGAGACTACCATCAGCCTGATCAAACATTAACCAAGAGATTACCAAAAGAGAAAGTTTCCTTGAGAAAGAGGAGTCAGCTTGAAGAGACTTTTTTAAAAAAATTGAGATTGAGGGAGAAGGTCTTGGTAACAGAGCAGCAGTCAAAGTGGGTTTGACACAGACAGAATTTGCCTTACTGGTGGTGTGACTTCTGCCTAGACCTGATGAAGCATCCTTCCTGTCAGAGACACAGACTGCACCACTTACTGGGGTGATGGTGCAGGGTGCAGCAAGCAGGTCCTCCACCTCAAGTAGGCTTGTGCGACCTTGTAGGAGAGGCTTTCATCAGCATGTGGTCAGCAAGTTGTGCAGGGTTACATCGATGCAGAGCTGGAGCACCTGCACATCTCTCAGAAGGGGTGGGGAAATAAGGGAACCTGCCTGGCCAGGAGTAGGGATGAGTTTGTGATCCATGGGGCCTGTGATGGTGAGATTAGGACTTTGGAGAATTATTATTTTTGAGGATTAAAGAATCATGTTTAGAAATGTGCAGGTGTTTATGAACATTTTATAAGTGTCTAATGTGGCGTTTGTTGAATTGCTGATACTGACCTTGAATGTGGGGTGGACAGATTATCAGACAATGTCATGTTGTTAATAAATCAATAAAGAATTATCATCTGATTTAAGCAACATGAGTTAAGCAATTTTTTTACCCAATGACACTAACTGTGACAGTATTTATTGCCCTCAGCTAATACCTGTAACTGTTCCCTCCTGGAAGGTTGATAAGATTAAAAACAGTCGAGAGCTTCTTGGATTTCTTTTGAAAGGAGAGAGTTTCTCTCTCCCACTCATCTTTTGCTTTAGGCCAGTTACCTCTGAAATGCAAATGGACCCACAGCTAAACAAGTGCTTCTTCCTTGCCAAAAAACATGCTTCGTACCTCCCTCCTTCACAAATTGTTCTAATTAAGATTTTCAGGATCTCTACCCCACTACCCAACCAGTCAAGCTATTGTCTGTTTTGCTGGAACTCATTTTCTCCTCCCACTTAAGCCACTCTCCTACAAAGAAGCTCAGTGAAACCTGCCTGTTCAGGCACTACCCATGAGCTTGATAGAGCTACAAACCAGTGAAGTTATGACACTTAAAGAGTTTACAGTCACTGTCCCAACCAGCAACTTAACTTAATTACACAGCATAAGCCAGAACTCAGGCATGGTGCATCTTTCTTAAAATCACTACAGAATATAAATAGGCTAATTAGCCCCCAAGTTATTCAGTCCTAAAGTTCTACAGTAAAAGCAAAATGTTTCATGTTAATCAGTAATTTCTTCATAAATATAAAGCCCAAAACAGTCCTTCCTTACACTTAATTTAATAAGAATATTGCTTATCAGTGCATCTATCAGAACAGCACAGCCCTGTGGGTAATTGCCTTATCTGTTTACTAAAATTACACCCCTCAGTTCCTTTCAGTCCATTCTGCCCAGTTAAACAGGGTTCAGGCAGAAAACTGTCTTATCTGTATTTTGCCCCATCAATTCTGGGACAATGATTCTGCTATAATCATGTTTTCTGATTTCCGTGTATGTCATATCCCATCTAATTCATCACTTAACTTTAGATCAGCATTATTCAGTCTATTACCTTCTCACATCATTTTCCCAGAAAGCATTATAATTAAGAGATTCTTATTTACAGCTTAATCATAATTTTCTTCAGGTAGAACAAGTAAAAAATAATTATGATGCACATTGGACAGCATTCCAGGGCCCAGGAAATAAGATGTTACAGCACTACCTTTCCTTTTTTATTGGAAGTGCAACAAAGAACAGCCTTGATTATTCACACTAGGAATATATGAGGAATAGATATTCCTCATATTTTGCTGTTAAAAAATCATCCTCTTGAAACCATGCAAAGAATTCTTCAACAACATGCCTGCCACCTCTATAGTAAGCTTTTTGGTAGGTTCTGAGTACATAAATTCAGAAACATTTAAATGTTTTTAATATTAACATAAAGCTCAACATGGGGATAAGTAACACCAGAATTTGGAATAGAAATATTTATTTGCATAGAAAAGACAATGTGAAGCACACAACAAGGTAGTATCAAGCATTTAAAACAACATCTAGTTAGTGACCCAGAACAACAGAACAACTGGTCCTTAATATAAAGGCCTCAGGTAAAAGAAAGCATTCAGCTCAGTAGGCAAAACATCCAGAAGAATCATCACTATTGATACTGTAAAAGAACTTCAACAACTGCCAGTCTTATAGCTGAAACAGAAGATAACCTTTTACTTCAGAAGGTTTGGGTTAGCTTGCCATTGCAACCTAAGGGAACACCTCACAGGAATTATGTTCATAGCATAATTAAAAGCTTATGTTACAGAAATCTCTATAAGGATTAACAACTGTTTCAGTTCTGATGATGTGGTAGAGCTACAAAACACTCATTTTCACTTTAAAAAGCTCTCAGTTGTATGTAACCAATAAACAAAAGTCCCTATGTTTTTAAAAAAATGCAAAAGCGCTGGTCCCTTATCTTCTTCAAGTCTACAGCTTCATTAAAGCAAACTAACAGCTACAAAGTAATGAAACGTGTGAAAGAAAATAAAGCAGGAGGAAGAAATCATCTTTTCCCACACTGCTGAGGAAGAAAGAAAAAACCCCAGAGACAGAAAGACCAGTCAATTATCATTTCTCATCATCAATGTAAACAATATTTTATAGACCAACACCTTGCAAAGCAGGTGAAAGATAATGGATCTAACTTAATCTAGATTAGGTAAATACAGCCAGATAGGAATTGCAAAACTCTTTGAACTCAAGACCAAAGTTAAGCAATCAACTTGCACAGCCTTTGAGAATTCAGTGCCAATATACCCATGTGGAACAGCCTCAGAAAACTTAAAGCAACCAAGTTCTCTACATGCAGTATATAACAAAAGCACCTGCAAGACAATGTCAGAGATGTTTATGCAAACGTCCAGTACAACCATTAGTTTTCCCTATATTAATGTAATGGGTTAGTCAAATGTCATTTACCCAAACCTTGTCTATTCCCATAAGTACAAACTCTTGTTTTAGACAGCACTGCTGCAGTTGTGCACATGTTGGGAATCAGGAGAATACCAAGTATTCCAACCATGCACAGATTCATCTTTCTGGCATCAATTGGAGTTAAGACAAACAGCAAGCAGACTTCTTTTAGTCTTGGAAATAGCACAGTTTCTGTAAGAACTGAAGTCATTGGAGAACAAAAAACACCTGTGCAGTGTCCTGGGTTCAGCTGGGAAGGAGTTAATTTTCTTCTCAGTAGCTGGTGCAGTGCTGCATTTGGATTTGGTGTGAGAACAATGTTGATAGGACACTGATGTTTTTAGTTGTTGCTGCATAATATTTATACTAAGTCAGGGACTTTGCAGTTTCTCAGGCCCTGTCAGCCAGAGGGCTGGAGGAGCATGGGACATTGTGAGGGGACGCAGCCAGGACAGGTGACCTGAACCAGTCAAAGAGGTATTCTATACCATGGGGCGGCATGCTGGGTATATAAACAGGGGTTGGTTGGTTGGGGCTGCTGGTCATTGCTCAGGGACTGGCTGGACGTTTGTCAACAGGTGCTGAGCAACTCTATTGTGCATCACTAGTGTTTCCTCCCTTCCCTTTGGATTTCATTCCTCTTTCCCCTCTCTCCTTTTCATTACAAATTTTATTGTTGTTGTTGTTATTGTTCTTTCAGTTTTATTTTATTTCACTTATTAAATTGTTCTTATCTCCAGCCTTGATTCTTACATTCATTTCCAATTTTCCTCCCCATCCCTGTGAGTGAGTGGCTGCATGGCATTTAATTGCCAGCCGGGGTTAAACCACAACATTAATTTTTAACAGTATTCATAATATTGTAACTGACCAGAAGTAGTGATTCTCATGAAGATTTAAAACACTAATAAAAGCTTACAAGATGTGACCAGCTGTCTATCATGTGAAAAGAATTCTTGCCCTAAAGGACAATAAAGAGTCCCTACAGAAAAGGGGGAAAAGCCCATTGCTGCATTTTGTGGGTCTCCAAGAAATCCAGATGGAGGGCATGTATATCTGCATTTCAGCTCCATCCTTGTTGTGGGAGGGATGCTGCAAGCAATGTCATTCTCTGGAGCCACCCACAAAATCCCAAGGGAAAACATGATCTTCCTACATCCCATCATTTCAGCCTGCAATAGATGTATGGCTTCCTGAATTTTAAAACAAATTACTTTTCTTTCTGTCTAATATTCTAGGTAATTAAAAGTAATATTTACTATGCAAACTGTAAGCTTCATAATACTTTTATTAATATTTCTACAGTCTGAAGTTGTAAAGTTGAAGGGGGAATTAATTGTATGTATTTATATACATTGAATAGTATATATGATAGCTGAAGCTATCATCATCTATTTGTTTATTTAGCAGTAATTTTTACATATGACAGCCTCTCAATGAATCAGCAGTGCTGAATCTAGTACCCACTGAAAATGTTTCAGGTAAATTTATGGTCAGTTGCTAGAATCTGACGCACAGTCAAATGCAGTAAATTAAATGTTCTATAGGTTTATGGTTTACGCTCAGTGATGAGTGTGCATTAAAGTATATACTGAAGAATCACATGATGCTTATAGACTACCACCAAATGAAAGTATGAAAAAGACAGTGAGTGAGGCTGTATCACCTAAAGTGGAAAATCAGAGGATGGTAGAAAATAACAGTAACGGGTGGAGAGGTGAACAGTGGAACAGATGGGGAGGATAGCAAGGTGTTGAAAAATTAATTAATGATTGAAGCAACTTGAAGAGGAAAACTACTTTATAATCATTAAGTATCATCATTAATCAATTTATATTTATTTTCTTTTTTCAAACAGCCTGTTATACTGAAAGGTTCCCATACATGTCGTGGAAGGATATAGTATCTTCAGCATTTCTTTGAGCTGAAGGTCTTATCAGCTTGTTGACTATTAGGGACATTAAGTTCAAATGCATAAGCTCTGTAATAGCTCTTATGTGCAAACAAGAAAGCCACAGCAAAGCAATTGTGAAAAAGAAGGCAGTCTAGTGAGAGATTAATAGATTTTGTGCACACTTGTGCATACGTGCACAAAAAACCCTATACAAAGGAGTCTCCAATTGTACCAGTGCAAGTCTAAGTCTTGAATCAAACAGAAGAAAGGTAATTACTGGTCTCTGATGCTGTGTTAAATATGAAAAGACATGGAGGCTATGTAGGGGCAGCAGTAAGATTTTGATCATGGAAGTATTTGTATGTGCATTTTCAATCTGACAAGGAAGATGGTTTAGCAAACAATCTGTGTTTTCCAAACTACGAACACAGAACATTTGCTGATCTAGTAAGACCTGACTGCTTATATATTCGGTTATTTCCCTGTAGTTGTCATCAGCTATCACCCCGTTACAAAGTCTCTGAATGATTAGTCTTCTCTGTAATGAGAGAAATGACAGTAATGAGAGAGGCAGTAATGAGCTGGTCTCAATTAAATGTGCACCTATGCACTGGAGACTACAGTCTAACATTATCTAGCACACCAAAGATACAGTTCATAGTTGTAAGCAAATCAATGCTTTGACATGCAATCAGTTTTTCAACAAGCAAAAATTACTATTTTCAAATACCACTTAATTCCTTCTTTCACATTTGCAGGAGGTAATCCATCAACATGGAATTTCTGCTTCAGTGACTGCTCCAACGTGTGTTCTGTTGCCACTGATAGCATCACTGCACTATTTGCTAAAATGTGAATCAGAAGATTTACCTCATGCCCAGCAGGTATTACAGGACCTTTCCTCTTTTGTTCATTTATTTATTTATTGGGTTTTGTCTTTTAAGACAAATCTGAACTGCTAAATACTGACACCATTGTTTGTGTAAGTTTAAGGTATAATACTCTAGGCCTTAGTTATCAGATATTTGTAAACCCAGCTCAAGAGACATGCTTACACTTGATCCAAAAGGCTAAATCCCCTCTCTTCAACGAACAGATTTGAGTAAAAAAGCCACAAAGAAGGATTATCTTGGCAAAAGTACATAAAGGTTATTCTTTTAGCTGCTGTAGTAAAACACAACTACTTAAAAACCCTATTAGTTAGCAACCTGCTTTTCAAAAAGAAACACCAAAAAAGCTGAAAGAATCAACTCAGACCCACAACTTTCATACAGTAGCAGAAAAGAATTGCACAAATCAATGAGAGCTTTATCTTTCAAAGCCCTTGAATGCCAGACACATTTGAACCTATGCCACAAGATAATCTTTTTTTTCTCATGAAAATGGGCAAAAAAAAGGAAAAACAAAAAACAAACAACCTGTTGGTAAGTCAGCAGTTATATAACTGTTTGGCTAGGCTCTTGTATATCTCTTTTTGGGGAAAAATAAAATGATAGTAAAATCTGACACTGGGATTAAATTACATTGCTGTATACTTCCCAGGAAAAAAAATATTTGCCATTATATGCATCATATCCTTCTCCAGTCTGAACAACATTCTGTATCAGTTACAAGCATATTTCAAGGGTGGCTGAGGTCCTTACCATATGTACAGTAAGTTGAAGAATTATTTACTCAGAACTGAAACAAGTGGAAAAGAAAGGTAAGGTGATTCAGCTTTCATTGACTCCTCATCCCTTCGTGTATCTTCCTTAGTATTATATCCAGGTTAATTTTAAATGTCTTAGTTATTTCGATTAGTTTTGGTCTTTTTTAAACTACAGGATAGAAAGCGAGGCCTAGTTTTAATCAGATATTCCATAAAATGGTACAACTCTGACTCATGTATTCTCAACAATTATTTTCAAGTTCTCATTCCACAATCATAATAAAGCCCATTTGCAAACATAAGCAATTTCTCTTTGATGGTGTTTTTACCCTTTGATTAATAGCAAATTCATGCATCTGAAGCCAAAACTGCAGTCTTCACATATGCACACACTATCCATTTATAAGTTTGAGTGATTTCTTATGTACTATAAATTTCAAATGTTAATTTAAGTTTTAACTCAACTTGTCTTTCTACTAAGAAGATAACAAAATCAAGTAGCATGACTGAATCAAAACATAAGGGAGACCAAGAAGGAGCATCTCAATATCAATAACAGAAAAAACTCTACTAAATCACATGAAAGGTCCCTCTAGGCTAAGTTCCTGTATCAAACAACATCTAGTAATCAGCTTCTTTCCAGCTTCTTTTTCTTTAGCCCCTGCTGATCAGGGAGAATTCTAAGGCTTTGAAAGGGAGAGATGACACCCATATCCAGGGGGAAGATTTTTTTAAAACATCTTGTAACAGATGAGTAGGTGTGGTTGAACCCAGCAAACAGCCAAACACCTGAAAGTTGCTCACTCACTCACCTCTGCCACAGGATGGGGAGAAAATAGCAGAAAGGTGAGAAGACCATAAAAGTTTATTGAGTTTGTTTAGTACAGCTGTTACAGTGCATACTGATACAGTTATAGCATTTCCTATAACATACAGCTTAAACTATGGGTTACAACAGGTTAGACATATACCCATTACAATCTCCCCCCCTTGCCCCTTTGGACCAGGCTATAGAGTTACTACTGCAACAACATCAACGCATCACCTGTACGTACAAGTTCGGCTCCTCCATGGGCTTCAGTTCCTCTGATGAGGTACCTGCTCCAGTATGGGCTTATTCACAGGCCACAGTCCCTTCAAGGGTGTTCCTGATCCAGTTCATATTTGACTTCACATGTCTGGTATGGCAGTACAGGAATGGCAGCAATGCCAAGGTCATATGCCATCCCAGGCATATGGGCACATACCGTTATCAAAATGTTAACAGGCACAGCAAAGTAAGATGATAAGCAGTACATCAAACACTACAGCTACCAACAAGCCATAGGTTCTAATATACAACAAATGAGCCCCATGCCAAGCACAGGAGCCTGCCAATTAACAGCTAAGCAGTTACAACAGCTACAAATTCAGTTTAGCGCATTACAATCAAATCTGACATTATGTCACACACCTTAAGTGCACCTGTGTGCAACAAAGAAGCCTGTGGTATGTTGACCCAGGCCAATAGTCAAATATCTACATAGACACAAGGTCCCCTATCCCTTGGGACACGGAGAAAACAGAAGGGAGGAAAGAAGCATCTTGTGGGTGAAGACACTCTAACAGGTGAAGCAAAAGCTTCATGTGCAAGCAAAACAAAGGAGGAACGTGTTCATTATTTTCCGTGGGCCAGCAGATGTCTAGCCAATTCCAGGAAGGCAGGGCTTTAGCATGCATAATGGTTACTTGAGAAGGCATAAACCATAACCACAAATGTCCCTACCCCCTTCTCCTTTCCTTCAGCTATTATTGCTGACCATGACGTTATATGGCATATAATATCCCTTTGGTCAATCTGTGTCAGCTCTCCTGGCTGTCTCCCCCTCAGCTTCTTGCCCATCTCCAGCCTAGTCACTGAGGGGGGAAAGGGGGGGGGGCAGGAGAGTGAGAAAAAGAGAAAGCCTTTATGCTGGGCAAGCACTACTCAGCATTAGCCAAAACACTGGTGTGTTGTCAACACTGTTTCAGCTACAAATTCCAAACACAACACCATACAGCCTGCTATTAAGAAAAATAACTCAATCTTAAGCAGACAGAGTATAGTAGGGAAGAAAAGACTGATAAATTAAGGATAGTAATACTTTTCTGGTGAACTTTCTTAACTTTCAGTAGTCTGCAGCTTAGGGACTTCCCGAGGTAGTGGAATTAAGCACTGTTACTATTTTTTTAACCTAAAATAGAGAAAAATCACCAAATAAAAACCTACTAATCTCTTTTGAATATATGTAGAGTACTGGCATTCCGTATGACAGTGTTACTGTAGCTTCAGTTGACAAGTGAAAAACATGTTTCATCTCTACTGGAATGGTTCTGCCCACATAATGCACGGCCAGGAAAAAAAAAATCAATTTATTTGCACTGCACAGACTGTTTGCGTGCATGCTACTAGGTCAGGTCATCAAAGCAGGTCATCACACCCCAGGTTATCAGACCTCATCAGACCTTTGGAAATCTTGGAGGAGTGGTTGGAATCCTCATACTCTGCACAAAAGAGTTCAAGGAGGACCAAATAAATAAATAAATAAACCCCACACAACTGGCCAAGCATCCAGATTTCCCCAAGTACCCAGCAATCAGAACCATAGCTCTTAGGTCTTTTCTGGCCACATGCTTGCATCTCCCCACTAAATACTCACATAACTAGTTATTTCTTTCCCCTTGATCTCTTATCATATTCTGGGAAGCTCATCTTTCCTGTGTTGATTTGTTCTACTATATTTCTCACTGTTTTATCTGTCCTCACATATCCTACCAGTTTAGCAAATCCTGTGTACTCTGCCTCTTGCATACTCAGCATGAAAGCACACACTTATATCATCAGTGCCTACATGACTTTAGGTACCCATCAAAAAATCAATACACAGATCAATCCCCCCCCCATCACATTGTAAGATCTGTGTCTACAGCAATCTGAATGGAAAAGTTACAGGAAACTATTAAATAGTTCTATAAAAGCCATTTTCTGTATTACACGTTGGATATTGATGCGGTAACAGATCACACAGAACTATGATTTTACATATTTTTCACCATTTATAGAAACAATTATTTTGATAGATATTCTTCTTTCCCTCAACAACTTGCACTTTAGTTCTACTGACATTTACTTTCATTTCTGTTACAAGAAAAATGAAGGTTGCATTACGTTTGTTGTAATTCTATCCTTTGCTTATAACTTCAGCAAATTTTGCTAGTTAAAAGTGAAATTTTCATGCTTTTCTCTGCTTAAGGCTATATTAAATTTATTTAAATGTATCAGCAGAAACAGCTCAACCATTTCCCAGAAAGAGGTCAGTGGAAAAAAGGAAAATTGGTGGAACTACCTATTTAAGTCAGATGGTTTTTTTAACACTACTAGCCACTTCACGATGTGATTTCTGCTGAGTATGTGCAAATAATCAAAAAGTTACATTTGCTATCTTGATAAACATAAACAGATTTGAAAAAGCAGTTGGAAAACAGAGAAATATTCTTTTGTCCAAGTTTCAAGTGAGATTTTTATTTAAATTCTTTGAAAGGTCTATCTTTCCTTGACATTCCCAAAACACCTCAATCTGGCACCTTGGCGGTCTGTTACTTACTGGCATAGAGTCTTATGAAAAACATACTTTTATTTACCAGGGATAGTACTATCCATTTTTCAATATCTCCTATTATAATCAAAACAGAACTAAGTCTTCTACCGCACAGAGCTATACCATCTAGGAAGAGCAGACAAAGTTATGCTTGACTTTTATATTCTATGAGATTTTTCCCAAAAATATTCTACTCTTATGTCAAAGTCAAGGGTCAATCACAGGAACTTCAGGTATCAGCATGTCCCTGGTGTGCAGCTTACACACACTAGTGATTCAAGTAACACTGCATCTCTAGTTAAGAACATAAGCAATAAAATGTAAGAATATCTTCTTGTGTAAAACAAATCCAAGACTGAATTATGAACAATGAGTATTACATGGGCTTTGTCCCTTTTGGGTTCCCTTGATCCGCTGAAAGAAGGGAAGAGGAATGATTACCCAAATCATTCAAACTAGAAAACCCAAGCCACTGCTCTACTAGTCTAAATGGCTCACAACATACACTCGCACTCTGACAAGATTTAACCAATTACTTTCTTCCAGAGAGATGGTGCTCACTATTGAGGAAGAGTTACTATTCTGAATATTTTATTTTAGGCAATTTATTTAAGATGTCATGCTTGTCCGTTTTACATATTTCTGGTACAGAGTAGATACCAGCTCTACAACACACATGCTTCTTCCTCCTCAAGGCTAGGGATTCAGCTGTCTGTCACTGAAGGTAATCATGCTGTAATTAGGAAACCCTCAGCTTAAGAAGCTGTTTAATGACCTTGGTTGCTGCGGACTTACCAGCACCTGACTTACTCATACAGCAGGAAAAACAGCTTGGACAAAGATTATCTCAAGTGCACAGCCTAGGGTTTTCTCAAAATAAACATGGGTTTTCCAATACAGACAGTGATCATGTTCTGTCCTGCACTCAACAGTGTAGTTTTATAATGAATCTGTAAAGGAAGGTAAGGAAAAACGGAAAAAAATAATCATATGAAAATAATGGAATTTAGACTTTCAACATTCCAGTTAAAGCTGTCTTGTGGCAACTTTTGAAGGGCTAGAATAGCTTTACTTGGTTGCATACACTTAGAAAAAAAATCCGCAAGACTGCATGAGGAAAAATCATTTGTCTCCAGAGCTGGGTGACAGAACAAGAAGGTTCTTGCTCAGAGGTCAAAGGTCATTTATCTTCTCATGTAAACAGGCAACAGATTCCTATCCATTAGTTCAGGTAGATCCTGCATGCACTTCTTGTGAAGTTCCTGAATCATGAACAGAAGAGTCCTTGAAACTGTGGTCCCAAGGTAACCACTAAAAAAGGAATAGCAACCATCTGATTTCAACATTTCCAGCTACTTAAAGAAGGACAAAGAAAATCTTCAGTCTTATTTTCCAGCCATTTTTTCACAGAGAGATACATCTTACGTGCTGGACTCTGGAGAAATATTCTGGAGACAGTATAATAACATCTATTTGTCATGTTTCTCCTGATAGACTCTCTAACTGATAGTCATTTTCTTGCTAGGGAAAAACCCTCCTAGACACTACGAGTCTCTTATTTATTAAATTGTGAGGGGGTAACTGAACGAATATAACAAGCCTCCTCTAATAGATCCATGAGAAATCAGTTGTCCAAATACCTGTCACGTCCCTCCTTCCCTAGGTGCAATCAGTTGTTTTCAAGTTGGGATTGAATTCCAGGCTTGGGGTTTAAGCTATTAGGCTTCATATGTATGGAACTCATTTGAAAGGCAACCTTCTTTGCCACACTTTTAGACGTATTGATACTAGAGTCTGAGCTGGAACTTCAGTGGCCTATGAGAAGGCACAGCTGGTAAGATGTTCAGTTTCAAAAATTGATTTTCATATTTGTTCCAGAACAACTTTTATCTGTCTCTGGGGCACCTTGAAAGTAACCGCTGAACTGGAGCTGCAAGAAAGTGGCTGCAGATGCACCTGACTACTGAGTTAGTTGAGAAGGGGACTAACTTTCTATATCTACACTCCTGGATTATCTTTTGTCTCATTTTCATGGTTTAACCCCAGTCGACAGTTGAGTGCCACACAGCTGTTGGCTCACTGCCCCCTCACCCAGGGTTATCGGGAGGAGAATTGGAATGTAAAACTCAAGGATTGAGATAAGAACAGTTTAACAATTGAGATAAAATAAAAACAAAATAACAATAAAAATAATAACAATAACAGTAATAATGAAAAGGAGGGAGAGGAGGAGAGGAATGAAATCCAAAGGGAAGGGAGAATAGAAAACTAGTGATGCACAGTACAACTGCTCACCACCTGCTGACTGATGCCCAGCCAGTCCCTGAGCAATGACCAGCAGCCCCGACCAACCACCCCCTGTACACCCAGCATGCCGCCCCATGGTATGGAATACCTCTTTGGCTGGTTCAGGTCAGCTGTCCTGGCTGTGTCCACTCACAATTTCCGGGGCCCCTCCAGCCCTCTGGCTGGCAAGGCCTAAGAAACTGAAAGGTCTGTGACTACACTGTTCTCCCACCAAATCCAAAACACAGCACTGCACTAGCCACCAAGAAGAAAATTAACTCTATTTCGGCCAAAATCAGGACACTGCTCAAATTTAACTCATCTGATAGGACAGCCGATTCAACTCAGTGAGAGTAATTATTTTGGAGTACGGGTAATATAGCAATTAAGCCTGCTCTTGCAGGCTAATCTAGATCAGCATCATGTGTACCCTGTAATGATTGTTCCACTATAGTGTTGTGAAGATTCTGTTAAGGTCACATAGGTATCTGCCTACCTGAAACAGCTTTCATAATCAATCCTTAAAATACATTGCAAATTAGGATTTTTTTAGTTACGCAAGGAATTAAGTTCTTCTCATTTACAAAAAACTGTATTTGCCAATAATGCACATTTCTACCACAATACACAGCAACATGTACATCAATTATAAACAAGTTGTTCAGTCATATATGTTGAAACCTAATTAGCTTCTTAAGTCAACCTGATTATGTCTTTTTAAATGTCTGCTTTTCTTATTTGCCAGAAGTAAGCTTTTAAACACAAAATATACTAAGCAGCATTTCATCTGAATCCTATCAAACAAAGTTATTGAAGCATGAGGTCTATATAACTAGTGAAGCAGAAGACCATGCTATTACATGGATAAATGCTCCAGAGTTATTGAAGCAACACAAAAACAATCACAGAAACATGTCTTTTGAAACCTCATAAGCAACTCATTTTGGGAAAAAATTTGTGCGCGTGTATATATATATATTATATATATGAACACACACACAAATATAAACCAATTGACAGCAAAACTCCAGAACAGATTAAAAAAAGCCATTAATTTACCATTCACCTCCTCCCAAAAATAACAGAAAAAAAGCCAGAAATCAAAACTAGCTATCTATGAGAGATTAAAATATTTTTAAAAATCCTTATTTCCTTATGGTTTACTGTCTTTTTCATATGTTCAGACAAAGGAGAAAAAACAGTTCCCAACCTGTTTTGTCTTTGGAAACACCATCACCTCACAGTAGCTTCAGCACCCACCATCTTACGAACTCCTCTGGGGCTCCGAAGTGGCTCTGCTCAGGCTTTAACGTAACTCATACTCAGTTACCATCTGGGATTAGACCCTAGCTGCTGGCCTACCTTTTAGGCAGACAAACTTATGCCTGTGTTGTATGTAGGGCATTGGGGCATTTGCTCCCCAGAGTGACTGGACAAGGCTACGGGGTTCTTAGGCCTGGATGCACTGGTTCCCAACCCGTTGGCACCTGCAGCCACCATTAAGTCCATTGGGGAGGTGGGTGATGCCAGGACTGGGGCTCTTCCAGAGAGTGGATGTGACCAACTGATCCTGAAATCCTCTGTTAAAAAAAAAAAAAAAAAAAAAAAAAAAAAAGGAAGAAGAAAAGCTTATGTAAAACAATGTTAGTTTATATAAAGCAGTACAGCTGAGTCCCATGGAGGTCTGTGCACTGCTCTTTGCATAGTGTGTGGGACCGCGAGGCAGCACCAACACCCAGAGCGGGGCAAGGTCAGATGCTATGGAGAGGGTGCCTGAGAACAAAATTTTACTCTTCTTTATGCAGTTCACCTGGTGATGCAGAAGAACATGCTTAGCATCCTGCAGCCTTGACACCTTCTCAAAAATAGGTGCTGTTAGAGGCTACCCATGTAAAAGGCACCTTCTCAAGGCCTCTGTTTAACAACTTCATGCTCTCTGTCCCCATCTCTCCCCACCCCACTGAGCCTATTCACCTTCATAAACGTGAGTTGCCTAACCATGCCCACCACAGCTTTACCAGCCTGCAACAGGGCAATGTTTGCTCTCTCTCCTCCCTCTCTCTCCTCCCGTGTTTGCACAGGGCCTCCACGAACAATACGGGAGGGGTTCGGCTCAAAAAATCCACCCTGGGGCACATCCTCACCAGTAGACATCAGCATGCACAACTTCATCACACCACTCACCCCAGGGGACGCCATTTCACACCATGACTTCTGCTGGAGGGGATGGCCCTGCAGCTCAACGCTCCCACCCTCCCACCTCGCTCAGCAGCCCCACTGCTGTGATGAGAAACCTTCGGGTCAACCCCGAGGCCAGGGTCTCACTTCACCCTCACTCAGCAGCTCCTGGGACACTCCAACCTCCTTCGTCACTCTCCACCAGCACCAACCGGCACCTTGCAGGGTTGCCACCTCACAGGAGGCTGGCAGCAGCTGGTTGGGGCAGATCTCTTTTCTCTTGTGTTTGTGTGGCACCTGGAACTTTTTAATTCAAGCTCCCCATTGATGCCAGGGAGCAGCAAACTCTCCACAGCTGCCAGGCAGCTAGCCCAGGCTTCAGCGACAGGGGCACTGGGCTGTGAGGGCAATGGCAGACCAGCTCTCACCTCAGCCCACAGCCTCCACAGTGAAGGCAAAGGCTACTGCAGCACCACACTAATGTCTTTGATCCAGGGTCAAAGGCTCACCACTTAATGAGTAGTTTTTTTCCACGTTTGCAAGTGTTTTCCTTGGCACACAGTAAGGCTAGCATGGAGCTCATTTGTTTCCAACTGCAAACATTTGTTCGTTACCCTAGGCTGATCAGCAGGGTAAAGAAAAAACATTTGTGTTATTGATGTAATGGGGCAATGAATAAATACCTTGGGACTAGCCAGTCTTAACATTTACAGTTGTTTTAGATAACTTGAGTTAATGGCCAATTAATGCTTGCCACTACACAACCAAAAATTCTAATCAGAATAACCCCAAAGCGAAGGCCTTCTATTTTTTATATTTTAATTATTTACTTACTGAAAATTAACAAATTTAGACAGCCAAGATGCATGTGTAAAGGACTTGTAAAAGAAGTAATCTCTTCAGCCCAGGAGATACTCCAGGACACAAAACATTGCACACATTCCTCATTCTGTGCCATGTTGTCAGTCAAAGGAGCTAGAATGGGTCGTTTTCCTCCATTCAAAGGCCATAATGAAAGGCTTTTTATTACAGAAAACTACCATAAGCAATTTGTTTTCATAATAATAACTTAAAAGACAAATGAAAGCAATCAAAGAATGAAACAAGTCCAAGCATTTTTGCAAGACAGCAGCTGGCACCTATAGCCACAGACATATCTGCTGCATTGCTAACTGCAGCACGAGAACAGCCAAACCAAGGTACAGCAAAACAAATGTGCAAATAGGAGGGTGGGAGGTAACATTTTTGAATGTGAAGTTTAGCCTTGGGGTAATTTTCACAGGCACGTAATAAACCTCTCAGAAAGGTTTTTTTACAGAAAATAGCACTGAATTTAACTAACATAGTGCATATGTTCTGCTATACTAACCTACTTTTTGACTAATGGAGGGGATTTGTGTTTGCTTTTGCAACAGGAGCCTAACCTGAGAGACGAATATTTGAAGTGTTGTATTAGACATTGCTGCCCTCTACTGACTACACAGAACAAGAACTTGGAAGAGCGAATTTGCTGCAAAAGGTTTCTTTGCTCTCGAGATGTAAGTGATCAGTTGGGTATCATTGAAAAGTGATAGAATTTTATGAGAGTTAAATCTTAGTTAATCTTAGCCTTAAAATATCACTTGAATAAACAAATCACTTTAATGTAAATAAATAAATAAATAAACATTTCTGCAAAGGCAATACGTAGTGCAATAAATGATCACTGACCACAAACAGCGATATTTTTGTGTTGCATTAAAATACTGCATGGCAAGTAATTCATAAAAGTTACAGCTGCAAACAAGAAATCTATATTACATGGCAACTAGTTCAATGAACAAATTGGTCTAATTTTCCTAGGAAACATTTTATGTATGTACAGTTTTTACACTACTGGTGATTTTCACAATAAACAGCGTCAAACATTTCAACATAACCCAGCATAAATCATAAATGTGAATCATTGCCTTCACTGCATAAATTGTTCATGTGTAGAATTGTCTGTCATTTCAGCAGGAGTAAATGAGTACTATAAGGCTTGTTAAAAATTCAAAGTTATTTTTTTACAAAATCTGTATTTTATAGTAGATAAGTTGTTTGATAGTCTGTAATAGTGAAGATCCAAATTGCCAATACTTTGTGTCTGTGGTTTTTTGTTTACCTTATAGATGTTAACTCTAATGGGACCTTGCCTTTATTACAAACAATTCTGAAAGTCATAGCCTTTGATACAGTTTCCTGATGCAAAATCTTAAATCTGTTTATTTCACCAGCATAAATACCAGTTACCTTGCCTAAATTACAACAGAATTAATTGTCATAGTAAATCACTTCAGTGAGAACCCTGGTTTTCATCTTTATATGCAGCCAGCAGGTGGAGAACGCCTGAATCCTACAGATGTAAACCTCCAGTTGCAGTCCACAGTCATTTCTAACAAAGCAAATTACCACAGTTAGCAACATAATCATATAACCAGTGTAGGTTTGTTGGTGGGAAAGGGGTTTGTAAAGGGTTAATGCATCCTTAATGTTTCCTGGTGTATCCATTCCTAAGAAACTTCATTGTTTTTCAAAAGTAAGTTGTGGAGTATGAGATGGTTGCTTTATGAAATCACTGCTGATTTCTCAAATTTAACTTCCTTAGACTGGCATTTCCTCTCAATAAAGCAAGCTGTTGCCACTCAAGTACAGTTACAAATTAGGACAAATAATAATTTGTTCAACTACTAATATTTACAGTGTCATTGTCTGTATTAAGGCATTACCTAGGCCTATACTTGGCACTATCAGGACATTAAAATTCAGTTTCTGATCAAATGAGATTATACACTAAGTAGATGATGCATTTATGTAAGCCAGACTATTTCCTTTTCCAAGTTCTTAGGCTATTTCTAAAAAGCATGCACCACAGATGCTCCTTGTATGCTCCAGCTTCTTCTGGACCTCACTCCCATTTCCTTCCTGCTAAAAATCACGATGAATGTGCAAAGTGAGGAGGAAAGGAAACAAACGTTGTGAATGGGGAACGTGACTGGAGCATGTATCCAGGCCTAACAGATCAAAGTCAGTCCTGAGTCCATAATGGTTTTTTTGATAGTACAAACCTGTCTTCTGCAGCTAGCTTCAGTAAAAATATCTTCTGAATCAGCTTAACACTGGGGGAAAAAGAGCCCAACTTGTTCATTCAGTGTGCCAATGTTTTTTGGTTTCTCACACACTTGTGCTCTTACTAGCAGAACATATTCCAGTTTTTACTTAACCCAAGACTACAATGTTCCAGATGAATGCAGCAAAAATATTTCTTCTGTAATTAGCAACCTTTTATCTCTGTAATTAACCTGACAGAACAGAAGTCACTAAATATTAAACAGCTATCTAATTATCAACCCCTGGGACACAAATGTGCACTCTTTTTAGATTCCTGTGCTGCACTTTTCTACTCCACCCATAAATTCTTACATGACAAGAATCAGTGATAAGAACCTGCATTTTCCTATCTGAAATCAGACCAATGTCAACCACTCTCAGAGAAAGTGTCTACCACCTGGGCTCCTTAAGCTGACAAGGAAACTCCCACGTGATCATCTGAGAACGTTTTCCCTGAGGCAGAGCAGAGACAGGCCCAGGAGTCCTTGCACTGACATCGAAGTGAAGCAGAAGGCATGGAAGTTTGCAAAGGAACAGCTATGCCTGAAACAATAATAGAAAAGACACAAATAATTGGCAGTAGGTGAATGACAGGGGCATGGGAAAGCATGGAGGGAGAATAGTGATAGTATGGGATGGATAGACAAGTAGAGACACAGAACAAAGTTAAATATAAAAAGACTGAAATAAGAACCAGAAGACTCCAGGACTTGGGAGCAGAACAGTAAGCTTTTCAGGGTACGCTGTGCAGGTCAACTTTTGGCCTTCAGATATTTGATTACATTTTTTGGATGTATGACTTTCTTTGAAGAAGAAAATATTTTAGATGTCTTGATATATAAAGTACCCAGTTGCCTAAATCTTAAATCTCAAATTTAAGATACAGGTAAGAAAAATATGTGATATAATAAAATATTATGACTTAACAAAATGTTTACAGAACTTGTCTTTAAATAAAAAGACCAAGGTTAAATCTGCTTATACCTTTCATTCAAAGTTACATAGGTATTTACGTGCTTCACTGGTTGGGTTTTAAAGCTCCCCATCTAGCTCCAAATGTATTCTTTGGAAGTATAATTTTACCACTTTTATTCCACAAAATCCTATCAGTAGCTAATCACCAAAGATATTTCACACTCCACATCACCTATTTGTTCCATTCACTGAAAGTGTCATATTCTATTTTGAACTCACTTAATAGCTTGATTTGTAATCACGCTTTCTGGGAAAACCACTACACACAGGCTGCATGACTCCTATCCTCCCCAGTACTTCATTACTTGTAAATACACTTTAAAAAAAGACAAGTCTTTCTTTAGCAGGCAGAAGAAAAACTGTCTCCCTGTTACACACACAAAATGATCCATGTACGTTGCCCATTTAAGACGGACAGATTTTATGCCCATTGCAGCACTTCACTGCTCCAATTACTCACATTCCTTTTCAGAAAGCACAGCTATTCTGTAAGAACTGTAGTGCTCAAATGGTCCATGAAGTCTTTAGGAAAGACACTACTTATTCATTGGGACCACCTTGAAACCTAAATCACTCATGCAGATCTTGAAAGAGGATCATTCTGAGGCCCTTCTATGCTCAAATGTTGATGCACCTTTCCAAGTAACTACAGAATAGAATGCAAAAAATATTACAGTACCTTTGCCCAGGGAAGCGGTTGAGTTACCATTCCTGGAGGAATTTAAAAGACATGGCACTTAGGAACATGGTTTAGTGGTGGACATGGCATTGTTAGGTTTACAGTTGGACTCCATGATCTTAAGAGTCTTTTCCAACCTAGATGATTCTATCATTCTATGTACAAGGTAGTTGAAAGCACTTTGCAATAAAACACTAAAAATACCCTATGGGTTTCAAAAGCAAAAGTAGTTCCCAGTATGTGCTTAGCAAGATACAGCCTTGGATTCAGAGCAGACTTACACTGAGGAAAAGATGACAAGAACACTGACGTCACTGTTACCTTCTATGAAAACCACTATGTGAAAAATCCCTTTAATTTTTTAAGGGAATGAGAGTAGTCACTGTTTCACATGTATATATGCACATATAATACATATATATACACATGCATGTGTGTATATAAAAGAAAAATGAGTATATATACTCTAATGTGTATGTATAAATAGTCATATATATGTATATACACCCCCCCCCAAGCTGATTTTCCAGAATCAGAATGTTGCTGTGCAAAAAGGGGTTACTAGTCATGGCTCAGCCTTACACTATCACTTGTGTTTGGTCACTTCATCTGACTTCATCAAATAAATGTGGGAAAAAGTATACTTTTGTGTATTTGCTGAAATCTCTCAGAGTAGAATTTGTGTCATCTATATAGCTTTTTTCAGATTCCGACCAGTTTGACCAAGGACAATGGTTAAGAACGGGAATAGTTACAGAGTTGGCAAGGGTTCATTTAGGATGCTTGTGGTCCACAGCTCTGGTTACACGTAAGTTTAATGTTACAGCTCTGATAGTACCAGAACAATGTCTATAGTTTTGAGTAAAATAAAGACTAGCAGAAATATATTAGAAAATACCAATTACTATACTATGTTACTGTAATTCACAGTTTGGAGTTTAGATTAGATTTAGCTAAAACATTTCACTGAATTGGTACTTCTATTTTTATTTGCATCACTTTATATATCTAATTTAAATACAGCACTGTCTGCTCTCACAGGCCTGGTTTTCAGTTTGACATCTTTCACACAGTTAATTTCCTCCACTGTTTTATCTTAGAATGTGCATCTTTGGTATATAGAGGTTACATGAGTTTGTTTAGTGGAATCAATCCAAATCTCAGGCACTTTGACTTAATTCAGTTGATAAAGGGAACTTTTCTCATAAATGTACTGTAAAATGCCTGAAGATCTTCTCTGACAACTGCAATAAACAGTTACCTCTGTAAAGATATGTCTGTGACATGAAGAGAACAATTCCCCAAGAACTACAAAAGGAAACAGTCTACAGGAATGGATACACACTAAAGCAGAAAGCTACTTTCAGGGGGGAAAAAAAAAAAAGCCATGAGGCAGTAAGTACTCTGTTCTAAATATAGTAGCTTCGGCCTTTTTTCTGTTTTCCTGTACCTTAAATGTTCCCATTGCTCTTTTATTCTGGTGCAAACAATAACACTTCTGCACATGGAAATTCACAGTTGGAGCTGGGGAGCATAAAAAATAAGAAATTCATATGGAGGATTTTCTCCATTCTTTCAAGGATTCTATGCTTGATTCTGCCTTTGATTTTTATTTTTATTGTTTATTTTTAATTTTTATTTTTTAAAATTTTTTAATTTTTTTTTTAAATTTTTAAATAAGTTCAAAAAAAGACCTTTAGCAAAAGGAAACCAATAGCAAGTTCTTAGCAAAGTTACCGATTATTTCCAAAAAGTAACAGAAAAGTGTAAAGAGAAAACTATAAGGTATTTTTTTTTTAGTTGCCATGAGAAGATCAACTTTCATTGCTGCATATCTCACTTTCCTTGGATTACAACACTAGTTTATGAACTAGAATTCCCAGCTGACCAAAATGTCAGTAAGAAGATATAGGCCCTTAACGTAGGACTATAAATTGTTTCTGATTATATGCTGATAGAATCAGGTATTAAATATGGCTAAACATTTCAGTTTCAATAATAATTTTTAATTTGTACAAATTATAAAGAAGGCAAAACTACATTTTAATTCATACTACTTTTAAGGCCACAGGAAAAATAGGTTATAGAAATAAGGGAGGAAACTATCTAAAGAGAAAAATTAATATGAAAATTAATTTTTATATCTTTTTTACTAGCTTTTTGTTCTAAAAGAAGGGAATTCAGGCTTTGAAGAGACACACCCCACCCAACCCTTCCAGGGCTTACTACTCTGTGGCAGAAAGCAGTACACGTTCATGCCAAATGTAGCTCCAGACCCAATCACTAGTGAAGCCATGTGTAAGAAGAATAGGAAGGACTTGCTGTCACACTATGCCTGCTGTCCCAAGGCACTCTTTTTCTGTTGCTCTAACTCCAATTAAATCGGAGGTTGATATACATGAGAACATAACATCTTTGCGAGCTTCAGAGTAGCTACATAATACAACTCAAGCAAATCTAAGATTCCTTGGGAACTGCCAAGGAGAGGTCAAAGTTTTGCTCCAAGCCTAGAAACAAAAAGAGATACACAGTGTACTGATAGCCAGCGTTACTCTAAACTCATCTCATCAAGGAGCTCAAGGTGTCAAAACTTTTCAAGGACAGATGTCAGCAGTACTCAGGAAAGCAGCAGTGTTCAGAAGCCTAGGAACATACATCATAGCAGTTCTCACAGTAAATCTAAGGACTAACTTAAAGATCCATGAAGTCTCTTTTAGGTTGTTCTCAGCTACCATACTTTTCACTAAAATGGAGTACACTTGGTATTTTGAGTATTGTACTTATTAAGAATGTATCTCTGAGAAGACGCCAGGCAACAAAGTGCTTGAAAGTTCCTATTGGATCAATATGGATGGCCAGACCCAACGAGGTGTTCTGAATGGAGATAAATGCAGTTGGAGGCCAGCGACAAGCAGTGCTGCCCAGGGTTCAGTACTGGAGGTGGGGGGGGGGTGGGGGGTGGGGCAGTTCTGTTTAATATCTTTATCAATTATCTGGATAAGGGGATCGAGTGCACCCTCAGTAAGTTTGCAGATGGCACCAAGGTGGGGGAAGTGTTGATCTGCTTGAGGGCAGGAATTAATGGCCCAAGGCCATTTCTATGAGGCTCAACACGGCTCAGTGCCGGGTCCTGCCCTTGGGTCACAGCAGCCCCACACAGCGCTACAGGCTGGGGCAGAGCGGCTGGAAAGGGCCTGGTGGGAAAGGGCCTGGGGGTGCTGGTCCACAGCCGGCTGAGCGTGAGCCAGCAGTGTGCCCAGGTGGCCAAGGCGGCCAGCAGCACCCTGGCTGGTACCAGACACAGTGTGGCCAGCAGGACCAGGGCAGCGATGGTCCCCCTGTCCTGGGCACTGGTGAGGCCGCACCTCGAACGCTGTGTTCAGGTTTGGGCCCCTCGCTGCAAGAGGGACGCTGAGGTGCTGCAGCGTGGCCAGAGCGGGCAGCGAGGCTGGTGCAGGGTCTGGAGCACAAGTCTGATGGGGAGCAGCTGAGGGAAGTGAGGTTGTTTAGTCTGGAGAAATGGAAGCTCAGGAGGACCTTACTGGTCTCTACAACTATCTGAAATGAGGTTGCTCTGAGGATTGGTCTCTTTTGCCAAGTAACAGTTACAAGATGGCCTCAAGTTGCATCAGAGGAGGTTTAGATTGGATATTAGGAAAAATTTCTTCACAGAAAGTGTGGTGAAGCATTGGAACAGGCTGCCCAGGGAAGTGGTTGAGTCACCATTCCTGGAGGTATTTACAAGACATGTAGATGCAGTGCTTAGGGACATGGTTTAGTGGTGGGCTTGGCAGTGTTAGAGTAATGGTTAGACTCAATAATCTTAAGTGTCTTTTTAAAATTAAATCATTCTGTGATTCTATGGCAACCTCAGGTTGACAATTTTATCTGAAGCAGCTTTTAATCTGAGTTTTGGGGCAGTGTTTTCTTTGACATATGTATCCCTAGGTATTTTCTGTTTGAGGTCTAGAGTGCTACACAGGGCATATTTGCAATAGGCTTATTAGCTTTGGCTGCTTTTTTCTTTTCTTTCTAACCCTACCAATACCACATATTAGTGGTGAGAGACAGAGTGGTTAAAGTATCTCTGTAAACAGATACAGCAGCATAATTTTAAGACTTATTTGGGACACAGTGAGGCACATCTCTCAGCTCAGATAGTTGATAACTGTTCCTTGAGGCTAAGAAGTTGAAGGCAGACAGAGATACAGTGGTTGCTTCACTCCTGTATGCTGTTGGCCACAGAAACTGGTGAGCCCTAAAAGCAGTAAACTGACAGGTTACCTCAAGCTTACAGATGCTATGCTGGACTACTGCTCATAAGCTCTGACAAAAAGAAAATACACTGAAGAAAAATGGCTATTGAAGCATATTTTATTACACAGCAATGTGTAATACAGAAAACGCAGTCCCTCTTAAACATATGTATGTACAAAATTACAGCGAATGCTGTGATCTGTAGTTTTGAGGAAGAACAAGCTTCATGAAAACCACAGTTTTAGTTGTAAACAGTATAAATTAAAGTTTCAAAAGTTTTCACAATTTAAAGCCTTATTTATATAATATACAGACTTTTAATAAAAGCTGGCATATGCAATTGGCACTGAATTTCTTCCTCATACTAGTAAGAAAATACACTTCTGTTTCAAATACTTCACTTTATATTCAGTGGGAAATCTTCACAGCTTGGGTTTATTTGTTACTCACCCACCTAATGACTAATATCCTAGAAACTGTATCTATAGCCATAACTCAAATACCAGAGATGGTAGAAAAAGGAACTCTTTTACAAACTGTGTAATACATTTGAATCTACATTCCACATATCTGAGTCAATTTTTTTTTACCGTAAGAAAAATTTTCTCACAAAACAAGATAGGTGAAAAAAAAATGCATTACGATGAATATTGATGTTACCAGTCCTAAAGATACCAGTAAGAAAGGATTATGTCTGATAGTAATACAGCAGGAGAGAAATACTAAAATAACTGGTGCTGTAAAAACCTTCCCCAATCCGTAAGTAGCCTGGACAGGGTCAGAGTGATAGCATTACATGCTATATCAAATCTAGCAGGGGTAGTGGTAAAGGGCATTTGAACTGCACGTGAGATATTGGTCTATTTCTTTAATTGCCTAATACAGTCAGAAACATCTTGGAAATAGGTTTCTTTGTAATACAAGAAAGTGCCTTGACTATATGAATTGATATCTCTTTGGTTTATGAATTAGTGATCTTTCACTGAAATCTTTTTTGCCTAAAAAGTTACCTAGCACTGTTGTACAGCAGTGGATTGGGGAAAAAAGAAAACCTCTTTAGGAGGATCCGTATATGAGCCGATTGCCTGCACTAGCACAGAACCTATTAGCTTAATTGGGGATTTGCATGGGTGCACATCTACATGATGCTCCTTGCAGGAGTGGCCCTTAGATATTTTCCTTGGAATATATTTTAACAGGCTATAGCATTTAAAACTGTAATTTATTTTTCCTAAAATAATAGAGGATTTTGTAGTTAATACAAAAATAATTACGCAGAAAAATACTTCAGCTATGTTAGGCCATAACAGTACTTCTAACTGTACTGCAGCTTGTCTTATGAAGCTACTAATGTATGCTAAACAGGCACAAAGTGGTTACAAGAACTTATGTGATCAAAACATTTTCAGAGTGTCTCACAGAATTTATTGCCTCAGAAACATGTACTATGCCACAATTTAAAAAGGATAAAAACAAATACAGTATTAAATAATATTTCCATGTCAATGAATAAAAATAATTTATTTGCAGATCATGAGGAAAAACACAAAAGGCCTTTTCTTTTAAAATAAATACATGTATTAAGGGAACACATCCACTAACTAAAAAAAAAAAACTGTGCAATTAAATGAATAGTTCTTATGTACTAAACAAAACCATAAAAACATTCAAAGTAAAATAGTGCAACTATGTCAGAGCATAAAGCTGATGTTTGCCGTTTAACATTTTAGGTAGAAGGCAAGGTAACTTTTCAAAGCAAAACAACAGAAAACTTCACTATATTAATTATTTCCATTTACAAATACATGCTTTAATTCCTGAATTTAATTTTTTTTTTCAAAGTTCTATTGTTTTAACATGAATTCTGCATGGTATCATGTGAATATTCAGACTTGATGGAGCTGATCATCACAGGATTTCTAAAACTAGCTCCAACTGAGCTATAGCTACATCCCCATTTGGTAGTGCTTTTTTTAGTCATTTAGACATTGACCATAACACTAGTCCAAGGTAAAACTTTGATAATTGTTTTCAACCCTGAAACTTTTTTAAAAAACAACACTGTTTCAATTTAAAGTTGCCTTACATGACACAAAAATTACAGAGCTTAAAAAAAGGGATTCAGTTTATATAATTGGGCCAAATAAATCAAGAGAGATTTTGGTCATTTAAGTAAATGAAAAAAAGCACCCAAAGCATAAATCACCAATCCTGAAGACAGAGAAAAATAGGTGTAAAGGCAGGTCCCTGAACTCACATCCTTCAACCAAGCTCTTTAGAGGCATGTACATTCACATGACACTCTCTGTATGCTAATAATCTTATCTATGAAAGTAATTACTGCACATGCACACACACTGCTAACTCTGGGATGTGGAACCCACATTTGCATGTCTTATCTCACAATGTCATTATACCAGTGAAGACCAAGCCACGGGGAATCTTGGCCTACAGATGCTGAAAGGGGAGTTACGAATACAGCAGCCAAACTCTTCTTGGTATCAGGAGATGATATAATGAGGGGAAACACTTACAAATTTGTAGTCATTTGGGAAACTGAGGTTGGACACTGAGAGAAATTTTTATCCAGAAGGGGAGTGCAAGCATGAGAACAAGTTGCCTAGAACGGTGGTCATATCTCTGTCTTTGAGGAGTTCCACAGCCTGGCTAGCCAAACCCACAGCCAATCTGATCTAGGGCTGAAAAAAGTCCATCTCTGCTTGGGTGTTTGGGAGGTGTGACAAAACCACTTCCAGAAATCCTTCTTGCAAACAACTTTGTGATTCTCTGTATATGACAAAAATGTTTTCCTCATGCAGGTGTATCAACAAGGTTTAGGCAAACATATTTCACCTCATTTACTGCAGGCCAAGACCACAGAGCTGGTAAAACACTTGTGGTTCAGAAGACACACATTGAACACTGAGCCTCAGTCTAAGCCCTACAATTTAACAGAAGTTAATAACACTGAAAGAGCAATATTTTGGAATGTAAGGAAAAGCTTATAACCATGACCTTCTCATCCTGAGAAAACGCAAATGCCTACATGTTGTAAACTTACTCTTCAGAAACCAAGCACTGGATCATCTCCTCCTCTCCTCCCTACTGCTGCAGGAAGAACTACCTTCAAGTACAACCCACGTTATCTCTACTTCCATTTCACTCTTTTGGAGAGAGAGAAGCTTTTTACACCTAAAGGACACAGAAGCAGCCCTCATCAATGCACTCAGTTAAGCACAGTTTTCTCCTCAGAGAAGCTAATCACAGCTGTAATTTTCTTGTTTAAATACAGGGTTAATAGTAAACAATACATATGTAACCTGGCATATTCCTGATACGCCTACATCT
Organism: Falco rusticolus; assembly: GCF_015220075.1. Taxonomy (NCBI): domain Eukaryota; kingdom Metazoa; phylum Chordata; class Aves; order Falconiformes; family Falconidae; genus Falco; species Falco rusticolus. The sequence continues at coordinate 42,250,863 of NC_051210.1, read as the reverse complement.
CCTTCATTCTCTGCCACCTGCTCCAGCTAATTCTCAGGACTACAGTGAGGCATTTTGTATTGTTGGGTGGGAAGATGCTACAGCCCTAAAGTATCCTGCATGGAATAGAGTGTGAAGATTCCCTTAGTACTTGAAAAAGGACACGAAATGTGTTTTCTCTTCTAGAACTGAAGTACAATACAGTGAAATAAAATGTCTTATTCCTTCTGGCATTAGATTTCTCTATCTTGTTAAGAACAAGCTTTCAGATAGTTACCTGAGGATTAAATGCTCTGATCTAGAGGTTTGAAATGGTGCCTAAAAACACTGCTCTTCCTACTTTAAAACTGTACGTTTTTTTTAAATGACGAACCATCCTGTTTCTGAGAACTCCACACTTTATACTGATAACACAGCACAGGCTATAGGGTTCAAACACAGTGCTGATAAAATGCAGTAACAGCTGCTAGTCATATGGGTTGCCAATCAGTACATAAAAATTTATCCGAGGTTGATTTACTAAGCTAGGTTTCAGCCTGGAGATGTTTTGCTAATATACACAGAAAAGACTGAAAAGGTTTGCTGGCATTCAAGGGTCCCTTAACCCATTCTGATCAAAATCAGGGAAAGCTGAGAATTGGATCACAACTGTTAACTGTAGAAATACCTGCAATTTTTACTACACTGTAGGACTGTTGGGAACTATTATAAGCAATACTGAGTCAGTTTTTAGAGATGCTGACAGCTAAAGCTACCACTCACTGGTACGTTTCTCAGAATTTTCCTAAAATCGGGCAAAGGAATTCTTATTTGTGGTTGCTGTTCATTTCAGGGACTTCTTTTAATGAACAGTTTGTACAGATGCTTGTGCATGTGCAGCAATTCTTTCACCTGCAGATTTAAAACCTAAAAAATGCATAAAGAATATCCATTGAAACAGACTCCCCTGTACCATTACAACCCCTCAGTTAGTGTCTGAATGGAAGACATTTAGAAAAAAAGGGAAAAATTACAACCCATATCTCTCTGTAACACTAATAACAACCTAGTCTAAACAAATGGGCAGATTCAGTAATCCTACAGGTATTACAGTCTCTCTCAAATTTTGAACAGTAATGGTCCGTGCACATGTTCGTTTCACTTTTGAGCCAGTAGGATCAGATGTAAAGTCTACTTCTCAGTTATGAATCAAACCCCAATTCCCAAAATTAAATAAATTCTAACTCACCAACTTCTGCAAAATTATACCAGAACCCCAGGTACCAGCCACACTGTCTTCTCCTGTCAAGAGACCATTCTGCTTCATGCCCTTGAACTTAGGGTTTACCTGGACCTAGGCAACCTTTTAATAGTTTGAGTTTTTCTTGGGAAAAGTTTCATCAACAAATAACTTAAGGCCTTAAAAAAAAAAAAAAACCTAGAGAAGCAGAGAGATATTAAATTAATTGAAGCTGCTATTTTTTCTTTTCCTATGAGTGATATATGATATTACCATGTTCTATACATAAGAAACAAAGAAACAAGCAGGTGAAGACAGTAAAATATATCATAATATTTTATGCAGTGACTACTATAGCATTGATTCTGAGCTCACTTCATTCACTTACTTAGGAAAGGTGAAATCAGAGCCTATGGGCAAGTGCACAAATATCAATGAGCAGAAAGTAGAGTCTGGATTTTTAACATGATGTGCAATTTCTAAATACAGAGATGTATAAATCCACATAAAAAGAAACAATATTGAAATCCTTCATTATTTTCTTTTTAAAATACACAAGTTATTTAGGTCAGGAAAAAGTATCTGTCACTTAAACATTGCAACAGTTTTTCCTGAGTGTCAATTTTTTGACAGGTGTCCCAGCCAGGCTAGTTATTGACCTCACATCATCTTGATTATCACTTCGTTTTCGCACTTCACTGTAAAAACCAAACAAACAAAAAATGCACCCAATTAATACATCTCTATTCATGTTCACTGTTCTGTTTCTCCCAGTACATCTCACAGAGAACACCATCATCTATTGCGTGGTTAAAGCTATGCTTTTTAGTGCACAGAACCAGTATGTCTTTTAAGTTTCCAATTTGAGAATCATATCAATATTTCTATACAAATCATAGTGATAGAAATGTAATGATTTCTGGTATGTAATATCTCCACAATGTACTGTTTTCCCTTTCCTTTTCTTTTTATTTAATTTGTTTGCTTCAGTATATTACCATAGAAATAGAATATATTCATAGCTGAAAGTATAAAACTAAGTAACTGCAATTTCAGGTATAAATTTACCATCAGAGAAAAAATCACATTGTTGGATGTTTTATTATAAATGCAGACTTAAAAGTTGTGTAAGTATCAGTGATTATTGATCTGTATTCTTATTATAGGCCCCCTAGAATGTCAAACACCAGCTCTAAGATTTCTTGCTTTGAAAGGTTCTTTCAAAGTACCCAGATTACTGACTTGAGTAAAGGAATTGCAGAAAACCATTCCATACCAAGGTTCTGGGTAATGCCTAGACCATCTGAGGTCCAATAAACCTTGTGAAGAAAAACATTTCCCTTTTTTTTTTTTTTCAGATTCTGAAATGAGAGGCTCCAAATGCCAAAACAGTCTATCCTTGAAACAGTTAAACAAAGTTATCATGTTTAAACATTAGAGATAATTTTCCAACTGTGACTGTTATATAATTGTCATATCTATGTTCTCTAATTTCAGAATCCACTGCTGCATTAATGGTCAGGTTCTTGGACATAAGTCATTTAATAAATCAGTAATTAACTTAATATCGACATTGACAGACAAATAAATGCCTGTGATTTTCCTGAAAATACAGGTGCTCTTGAAAGTCCCACGCAAAGAAGCAATGAACCTCTCTAGAAAGCCAGTATTTTGTATTCAAGCCATGTCAATTAGTAGCATTTTAACAATGAATGAACAAATACTGAACGAATGTCAAAAAGTTTGATTATTGCATTAGGCTTCTGCAAAAATCACATGAATACGGTTTGTAATTCTGGCCTTGAGCTCCAATATTAAACTGAAAAATCAGAGGCTGAGGATTCATTACATACTGTAGCACTTCAAAATTATATGGTAACCACCAACAGTTTGGAAAGGTAGTGGAAGAGTAATGTTTGGCTCACATATTATCACAGAAATACCAGATTGCTAAATGAATATAATCAGAATTTCTCTTTTAAATAATTTAGAGAAAGGGATACCAAAGAAAATATGTGGGATTAGAATGGCCAGTTGTAAAACTGAATATATAATAACATATGTTAAATAATTAAGAATTAATTATACATAGAATTATACACATATTAAATTAATTTAAGAAAGAATTAAGAAAGTAAACCCATGTACCATTAAAAAACATAATTCATTCACCAAACGGGTTTTTAAATTGTGAGGCCCCCAACTGAGCTTTAATTTAAATATAACTTACTGAGACAGCTTTGTAACATTTGCAAGCAAAAATGTTACTTGATTAAACTGAGAATAAATCCTGTCTTGCATTTATCTACAAAGATTTAACATGGTATTCTTTTTTATGCTTTGTTTGCTGAATTTTATATTGGTACATGTGTGTCTTTTAAATGTACATGTGTGTCCGTATGTATGCTCACATATAATTTTTTTTTTTATTAAATATACTCAGATGTGTTTATTCGAAAATAGAAACATAGCTACTTACCGAGCAAGATGAAGAACTGCTTCTACAATATTAGATCCGTCTTTAGCACTTGTTTCACAGAATAGCGCATTATAAGTCTGTAAGTAAAAATAAAATGTTACACCCACTAATCTAAAACAGTTCCCATGTGAATATGTACATTCAATTACAAATGGTTTCCTCAATAATACAAAGAAAGATGGCACACATTTAAATGAACATGATTTCTTCTGGTACTCTTAATTCTTCAATATATTCACTTTAGTACTGTGAAAGAAAAGCAGTAATTGCCTTTTAATTGCACCTTTTTTTTATATTCCATATATTCTGAATTAACAAACTGAATAAAAACACATCATTGTCTTAATGTCCAACCTCTATCTTCTTGTCCACAAGACTGCAAAATAGGAAGAGTTTCTAGGACAAGTTACTGAATCCAGCTTGTAGTTACTCATAAACCTCAGCATCTGGTATTCTAGGTTAGCGAGAAATACCGTTCCATAAGTAACATGATACCTGCCCCAGTATAATCTATCCATTGTGCAGGCACTCAGCAACACAAGACTAAAATTTCTACATTTTTTTCTGCAAAATATGGGAAATGTGCATCCTTTATCCCCCATAAAAATACCTGAAAAAAACCAACTTGTCCATACATTTAGCAGACAGTTCCTTTTCCCTTTCTGCAGATATGGCGGAGATACAAGATAGTCTCTTGAAGATGAAAATACTCCACTCAAAATCTGGACAGACACAAGCCAAGTGAAAAGCCTCATATGCTCAGTAGTGTGCTTCATATTTGCACTGACAATTTCTCTTTGGCAATAGAAAAAAATCGTAGTCTTCTAGTTCATCCACTTTTTCACCATTTAAAGACTGTGAAGACTATCCCAGCCAATAATGAACTTCAGCTTAATGGCCACTGAGATGTGATTTTAGCCCAGCAAACACCATCAAGATAGGATAGTCTTCTTGAAAAGTATCTGTGAAATCTAATTACTAGATTTGAACAAATGACCAGAAAATTACTTTTGTTTACTAATTTTTGAGATGGTCTTCAGATTAAAGTTCTTAAGTCCATTGTATACTAAAGTGGTAGACTTGGACCTTACCATAGCCAGCTTTTCTCCATAGTTTATAGGCACACATTTTTGCCCATGTTCTGTAACAGCTTGACGGAGATCTGCTTTGTTTCCCACCATCATAACTGGAATATTCTCATGAGTTGCATCCTGTAAAGAGAATTTTATTTCCTTATTGCTAGAACACTCAGGATATAAAAAAAATTAAATAGCATCATTATGTCATACTGATTTCCTTCCCACAAAAAAATCTTGTGCACTATCACAAAAAATGAGCAACTATCAGTCATGCTGACAGCTTTTCAAGGGCTAGTTCGTATTTAAGCAGCCAGCTTGAACATCTGCCTGCAAAGATGTGCTTCCATTCCCATAACCTTCCTTGTTTCCCAGCAAGAAATTTCATGTGTTAGCTTAATCTAATGGAAATGGTTACGGTATACAAATGCTATATGACAAAATTAATATGGAAAAAATGACCACGTCCTATACCATGATTAAAAGAAATGGCTTTCAGATGATGAATTAAAGATTGTGCTTATCAATTTCCCTCCTATTAAACACCTCTGATATGAAATAAACCCTCTTTTCATTAAATGAAAATTTGTATTCAAATAAACAAACAAGAAGTAATAGTAGAAAGAAATAATGAAAAGTTCACTTGAACTACAGCTAATCTACAGAATCTAACATATTGGTTTAAAATGCAAAGACTCCAAGGAACAGTCAAGCCATCCACAAAAGGGTATCTGAAATGCGCTGTCATGTTCATTTCAAAATGAAGTGAATGGGAAGAGTGTGATTACACGATACCCTTTTATACAAAAAGATGTATCCATTTTAACACTGAGTATGTCAGGATACATTTTGGACTTCCATGTAGCTTCCACTGCTATGAAAGTCTGCAGTCTGGCTAATTCCAACATACAGATTTTCAAATTTTATAAATAATAAGGTCACAAATGCAAGCAAAACCTAAGTATATGTTGTATAAACTTAAGGGTCTTACCTCAATCATATCCACCCATTCTCGCACATTAAGAAAGCTTTTCTCACACGTTATGTCATATAGCAATAAGACACCATCTGCTCTTCTGAAGTACGATTTAGCAATACTTCGGAATCTTTCAGAAAATAACATTTGCATAAGGCCATATTATTAAAAAAGAATTCCATTTAACATCATTAAGAACACAGCACTACTTTATTGCACTACTGAGTACAATTATCTCCACATTACAAGATGAGTTTTCTCGTAGCTTTTCATAAGTAGTTCCTGAAAACTGCTGATGCAGGTCTACAAATGCTCCGTAAGGATCCACAGGATTCTATCCTAAACAGCAACTAGGTTTTTTGGTATCAAAACAATCTAAAGTGCATTTACCAAAAAAATAATCTGCTTCACGCTGAACTTCTGATTAGGTGGAAAGGCTTCTTCACTTACACATAACTTTATAGATTGAGTGGGTTACTCTGTCACATTTGAAAAAATATTAAGCCAACAAACTTATTCCAGGAATGAATCAGTTTCAGTCATCTTTTCCATTAACATAACACAACCTCCTTAACAACCAAGTACAGCAACTAGGTATTTACATTATACACTGAAATATTATTCACAAATTTATTGTGTAGGAGGAGAATGATTGGGCCTCTGACTACCTACTTCACATAATCACTCATTCAGGCAAAAGTAAACACACACAGCCCAATACAAATCTTGGTCAATGAACAGATTAAACTGACTTCCAAGGTGTTAGAATAACCTCTTAATAAGATCCAAAAGCTGTCAGCAAAAAAAGTAATGGCTCTCAAGTAAGGATGTCATAAGATTTTGAGGAAATTGTACACTAAAATTTGAAAACCCTTGCATATACATTCAACAATCTGTACAGTTTTGCCATAAGCATTTTTAAAGGCTTTGGGAAGAAGTTTTCACACACTAAATACAATGCAAATCAGGATCAGGACTTTCAAGGAAAGAAGAGGAGAGAAGGGTGAAGAGAAGGAGGTATTTAAGATAAAGCCTGCTCAGAAAAAAAAAAGGTCTGTATGGACAAAGAAAGCTGAAGACTAAAAATGGAATAAACAATGTAGATCTACAGCATCTTCTTGTATTGCAAGAGTGATATATGGATTTAAAGTTATTATTGCTGTGGTGAACCTCAATTATTTCTTTCTGCAGAAAGGATTACCCTAGGCACCACCAAAGCTAACAAATAAACATTCCATCTCTGTCTTGGGGTCTCAGCAGAGCAAAATCACATCTGTTTATAGACATTCATATACAGCCATACTGACTTACTATAAGGCCATACAATATTCAGTGGAATATTTTTCACTTAGATGAAAAAAGGCAAATATTTTTTAGAAACAAAAATATTGAAATTACACAAATTATTGAACAATTTTGAATTGAATATTGAACAAACAAAATATTGAAATTGAAAGTGTAGAGAATCACTAACCTTTCCTGCCCAGCTGTGTCCCATAGTTGTAGCACAGTAGGTTCTCCATCAACAATTAGTCTTTTCATTTGAAAATCCACACCTGAAAAGAATAATGTGTATAGTCTAACAAAAAAACATCAATAACCTTAAAAAACCCAAGGAAAATGAAGTTATATGCCAAATACAACAGTTACTTTAAAATTCATCTCTTAATAGATGATGAGATTTCATTCGTTCACATAGCCTTGAACTGCAATAATTCCCTAATGTATTAATTTGTCTTCAGAAAAATATTTAAAGAAACATTTTACCCACACATCTTCCCAGAAGCATTGATACAAATTTGGCATTATCACCAGCAAACAAGATCTCTCTCTGCTTTATTTTGCTAAATAGTTTTACGGAGTAAGAGAAAATGTTTTATAAAACAGACTTTATTTCTAATGTTAATGAGGAAAAAGATAAATCAGAACAAAAATCCTGACTCAGAGGTAACAAAACAAATATATTAATACAGTTTAATTGGAAGACAAAATTTCAATCTTTGGAATCAGTAAGACAAGTCTGTTAGCTGACAGCTACAATAACATACACAAGTCAGTCAGAAATCCCTCCAGGTGCATTTAAAGCAAAGCTTCAATAACACTTTGAAGAAATGGAGACAAAAAATAGTATGAAAGACATCAAAGTATAGTATGAAATACAAAGGAAACAGGAAAGCACTGAGAAGACAAGCAAGCAATGAAAAAATGGACAAAGGATCACACACACATTCTAAGTCCATTAGACTGAAATTCCATTTTCTCGTGCTTTGGGTTGTTCAGAAACAGGCTTCATGATTTGCAAAGAGAAACTAAATTAGAGCAATACCCTGTTATCCACTCAAAACAGCAGTTAGGTACTTCCAAGCTTTAGTATTCAGTTAGATCTCACAGCCTAAGAAATTGCATATGCATATTCAGGAAATCATGGTAAGCAATCACAGAGGGTAACCTTTTCACCCACTTCTGCAGAACAACAGAACTCACTTCAGTACTAGGAACAACAAACTATACCTAGGGTTGCACTGGTATTGCCTCGAAATTCATTCTTGCAAAGTCTCATAAGGAAACTGGATTTTCCCACTGCTGCATCTCCAGCAAGAACAATCTTGTAAGCCTTCTCTGAACTGGGGTATTTTGGAGTACATTCAGTTGCATCTGACTGAAAATAAAAAGAACCCCTCTATTTCAATTCATATAAAAATATTCTCCATATCAAACACTTTTTTTTTTTCCCCCCTTAAGAAACTGGTTACCTGAGGGCTGAGAGCAGATATGTATTTCCTTGTTGAAGCAATTGAGCTGCTTCGACTTACTGGTCGTGAGGGCTTCCAGTCTAATACTGTACTGCTGTTGTCAGGACTGTATGCTTCTTCATCCCTGATCTCTGGAACCTGAAAGTGTAAGTTAGTGTGTTACCTACACTGAGAAAAGTATGCTTTTTCAGAAAGGCCCAGGTAAGACCAATTAAAACATTTGTTTTAACAGTTTGGATTAAATGGAGATAAAGGACTAAACAGAACTCTGCAATTCTAATCAAAATACTGTGATTATTCTCTTCTTATTCACATTTGCTGTTTACTATACCCTATATTTGGTCATTAAACATGTTTGCTGTTTGGCATACATGCTTTCAGTACAGTTTCCAGATGAAAAAATTAATTTCCATAAGGAAAATTTCAGCTTATAAAATAATTACAATGAACAAATACTTTCTTTTAGAGCTTATTTTACCAAAATTAAGAATTTCATTACAAGACATTACTGTCTATGCTATTACTACTCAAGCTAAACTAAATACAGCACAGCTGTAATCAGCATTATTCATAGCATTTTCAACTGCAAATAAACTAAATGTCTCTACTAAACGAACAATAAAGGACCTGTTCCAAAAAAAAAATTTCTGTTGTGCTTGATACTAGTCTTGCTATGTAGTCATAAGTAAAGCTCTCCATTTTATTAACAATAAAATGAACACAATAATACCTCCCTAAATTTGTAAAAATCGCTGAGACTTACTATGTCAATGTATGCACTAACAGCATTCTTTTTCTCATATATGTGATTTTTTCATTCCCTGCCACAGCATAGTAACAGAAAGCAAACAGTAAACTATTTATTTTGACGGTGTCTGCTTTTTAATCACTAGAATATGGGCTTCTGTGTGCATGCTGTTTAACCTTCGAAAACCACATGTACTTCAAAAATGAAATTATTCTCTCAAAAATCTATCAAGAAAACCCATTTTATTTTAAAGAGGAGTAACTATCAATCTATTCTCAAAAAAGTTGTCACTAATCTTATTTAAATGCATATAACCCAAATACTTAGTTTTAACTGACTTATGGACAAAGATTCATTTTATTTCAGAAACAGGAAACTAACATTGTCTCCAACCAAAGGTCTTTCTCAGAGAGGGAGTAATTCTGGCACTTACATCTGCATCAGAAGCATCACCACCAAAGCTTTCTTGCATACACTGTGACCTTTGAAAAATCCTTTGATGCCTGTACTCCACTTCTGAATCATACTCATTTGAATCTCTCAGGGTTGACAAACCACTGTCAAAACAGCTCTCAGGTAAGCTGTCAACTTCACAGTTTATCCTTTGCATAGGATCACACAGGGCTAAAGAATCATAATCTTCATCCACACAAGAAGAATGAGATGATCTAGTAAGAAAATATTGCAGGAGGGAAAAAAGAAAAGTTATTCCACAATTGGTTTTCTCAACAAAATCTGAGCCATTCTGGAATAGTCAATACTTAGAAATGCCAACTACAAAGTTTAAGACACATATGGGTCTATTTTGCCTTTCTAAATAGTTACTTTTTCAATCATTTCTTTTAGAATGCTCAGATTAAATTATATAATCTATGTTATTGATGATGACTTCACGAGCCTCGGTAGGCATTTATTCATACACAGAAAAGTCATTGTTTAATGACCTTGACCTACTGTATCTAATTTAAACGAATGCATTTGCTCACAGAGGCACACAGGGCAGTAAGTAACAGTTGTAAATATAGAAAATAAGGTAACCAAGTTCAGGAGATCAGTAATGGTGGAACAAGTCACTGAAATGTGTTTTCTTGCAGTTTGGTAGGCTACACCAAACTTAAACCTTTACACAAAAGTCCTTTCTTTCCCCTCACCCTTCCTTCAAAGGCCTTTTCATTATTTTTTTTTTCATTCTGGTTGCTGTAAGATATAAAAATACTTAAATGGATGCAGCGATGACAGTATGGCTTACAGAAAAAAACAATTTAGTTTTTATTTATGTAAATGAAACTACAGAAAAGAAAGATAAAAAGATTATTTTAATATTCACTCTATTAAAGAAGTTTACTGTGGCTACAATCCTTAACTTACTCCTGCAGTAAGACAGACAGGCACAAATTTAAGTGAGGTAGAAAAGATCTCCAAGACGCAGCAGAGAGAACCAGTTTGGCTCTGTCCTGTTGGGAACTAATGGGAAGCACTAAACTGCTAGAACAGGCAAGGTCAGCATCAATACTTGTAAAGATAGTTTACTGCCAGAGGTGTTGGGAGTTCCCAGTGCAATGGCACACCATAGAAGAGTACACTGGGGAGAATCCCTAAATTATGAAGCTGTTACTGAGTCCAATATGATTCCTCTCTGCAAGTGGCCAAACAGGGGTGACAGAGGCATCACCGTCCAATGCAACAACATTCAGATTCATCTAATTTACATCCTTTCAGGCTAATGAATAATCACACGAATGAGTGTGATCTTTACTGTGGAATATCACAGCATCCATGCTATTTGTACTCATGCACCTACTAGCCTATACCAAACCACTGAAATACAGAGGAAAGGTGCATGCTATAACAAAGTTAAGCTTGTCAGGCACTCCCTGAAATAAAGGTCTTTAGTATTCAATTTTCAGTCTCACTGAAGCATGTATTCAGTGCTGGGAATTTCATATGTGCTTAAAGCAAGTTAGACCAAGATGTATGATACAGCTGAAAAAAGTATACTTACTAATGTAAATCACTTAAAACATATTAGAATGCAAAACAGTGTTTCTTAATGCTGATCTGATGCCAGCAGACAGACAAAGTACTGAAAATTAACAGGTCTGGGGACATTCATATCTCCTTCCATCTTTCAATACTACAAAGTCACACCTCTTAAGAGCCAGTTTTATTCCTGCCACATAAACTTTCTTCTAAAGCAGCTTGCATTTCTCATTTTTGTAGGAATACGAAGATTGCACCATGTGGCAGGTACTAAAAAATATTCATAGAGAAGGACATCACTAAGCCTTCAGAGAGGTTTTAGTTATCCCTTCAGAAAATTATTCAACATAATATGCAACTTAGTAGCAGATGCCTCTCAAAATTTGCAGCGTCCAACAGAGGGGAGCTGGTTTTATCTGCATTAAGCAGAAGGAGTCACTTTGTGACAAGCAAAACTTTACAGCCAGCAAACACATCTCACATGGAGACAGCAGAACAAAAGCAACACTATTGAATGAATGGGGATGTTATTAGTATGAAGCAGAAACTAACTTAATCCCTACCAAAGATATTAATCTCTGACAAAATGTAAAATACAGACTACTAAGAACTCTAATAGAGAACACACTATAGTTTGAAATACCACTGAAAGAAAAAGAAGACAAAACAAGCTATCATCTGAGTAAGGACACACATTTTTTCGGGTTTTTTTTTTTTTTATGGATCCAGTGCCAGACTTCAGTGAGAGCCTCTGCAATGATCTGCGGAACCTCTGATCAAAGACCTACATCCAGTAAGTACAAAATCAAAGTAGCTCTGACTATTTGATATTTGCATTTAGATAAATAATCTGTGGCTCTTACCCCATTAATATTCAAGTGCATTCACTACTCTTGCATGTCAGTGTGAGATGAGGAACTTTATTTGTTGGAAGAATTAGGCCCACATACTTTTATAATAATCATTACCCAGGAAAATCAGACATACAAGCTGATGTTATGACCAAAAACGTTTTATTTCATAAGTACTGAGTAAGCTAGCTAACAGAAGTCCTCAGCAGACTTTTATAGTTTCTTGGAGACAAGAAGGGGAGGCTGAGAATCAAGCTACAGTCAAGAGAAAGAAAAAAAAAAAAAAAAAAAAAAAAGAGGAGTTCAAGACCAAAAAAGAGGCTGTCCACACTCTCTGTAAGTTCATGATTTGCACTGAAAAGAAATTTCCTGGGCTTTCTGAAGTCATTGAAAAGATTCCTATTGACTTCAGTATACTTTGTATCATATGCTATAGTTACACATTCCTTCTGAATCAGACAGAACTATTCTCTGTTATTTGACAGTATTTTCTCTTCTAAGACAAGTGGAATGCTCTAGTCTTCTTAAACTCAATAAAAGCAAATGTGTCTTACCTGTCATACCGTGGGTTTAGAGGAGACTGTCCACCATTAAATTTAGGACTGCTTCTAGAAATGGTACTTCCAGGTGAGGTGTTTGCTAACCGCTGCAACAGATGCATAACAAATGCATAAAGTTTGATGAAGACAGTTTAAGCATCTGGATTTGTAATGAAAAAAGTGTGCATCAAAATTATTACTGTGTATTTTCATATATATCCAACTACTTTTTAATTAACCTCATGCTTTATCTAGGACTGGATATTAAAAGGCCCATTGCATTTAGGCTCCACTGTTGCCTTAATACTGAACCTGCTAGCTACACACAACCACCAAAGACAACAGAAATTCCAAGAGGATGACTTCATTTACTATACCTTTAACACTTTGATATTATAAACTTTGAAGAGTAATATGTAGGAAAATGGCACGTTGACTACTAAATTGAAAAGGGAAATGTCACTGGCTGAGCTAGTTTCAGTAGAGATACCTGCTAGTTCTTGAATGAGATAGTGGAGAGGATGAGAAATCTCAACTGATAGCACATGAGAGTATTTTATATGTTCTGCTGTCCCTCTACATGTTTATTCACTGTGAACAATTTCCTCTGTTTTCCCTGTAATCTTCCTCCTTTATGTTTCAGAGCATGGCAGAAGGAAATTGTATCTCTTTTTGCATCTACAGTGAGTCTCTGGTAACCTGTATCAGCAAAAGGCACTTGTGTTCATTGGTAGGGTATGCTGGAAACAGGCAATGACCCCATTTTTCCTCCTTCCTGTCCAGTGTTGTCTCTGTGGGCCCATTATTCTGGCCCCATCCTTCTAAAACAATTAGTTGCTTGCCTGATAATGTAAAGACTTGCCCAATCATTAGTTCTGGAGTTTAACAGGTTTCCCAATATCGCAAAATGGCAGCATAGAGCAGATTTTTTTGTAACTTTCAAGCCTTCCTTTCTCTGGTTTGGAGGATGGAGCGTTACATGTTACAACAGATCCCTGTACAGTTGCAATAGCCCAAAAGTGCAGGAGGGCCTGGGAAGCAGGACCACAAGTAACAATCAGTTGAAAGGAACGTGCTCGAGCTTGTGGGCCACAAGCCCTGGTGATAAGGGACATGAAAAGTTACTGAAGAGTATAGAAACAGGGACCAAGTAGCAAGTTAAGACTATACAAGGAACAAGGTGGTCAGTTTGCCAGATTGCCCAAGGACGTGGTGTAAGAACTGCAGACATTGTTATCGTTAACTACTGCTGAATTGCTAAATAGCTAGTGTGAGATCTTCACGCGAGTTGCTACATAGTTATAGAATAAGCAAGTTTTGAACCTATCAGAGTAAGATGTAACAATTGCTTGTGTGTATATAATCACGCTATTAGGCTAATTGAAGTGACATTTGCTTGGATCAAGCTGTGTCCCGTCTCTCAATCGCGGCACAAAAGGTTCTGACTGAGCTCCCTATTATCAGCAGTCCCTGCTATTCATTTTCCCAGTGACATTAGGCTAAGACCTCGCTACTAAAAGAAAGCAGTTTTCTGAAAAAGTGTGTTTTCAGCAGTAGGGCACTTCCACATACACAATAGAAACGTATTCCCTTTAGTGCAAGAGAAACTGCTGATTTATTCACCTCATCAGATACGTTTGGCTACAGCATATTAATAAAATCACTACTTTCAAAAGCACCTCAGAAAGTAGCTGTGCTCTAAAAAACCTCCATTATTTTACATCACACAAGTAAAATCTAGCAAAATTTAACTACACAAGTGTATTCCCAAAGTGAGTCTACTGAATAAAACTCAATTTTCTGAGTATCCACACAAGTAAAAACAAATTTGTATTTGGTGAGTTAATTCTTAAACCTTCTAGTACAACATCACAAAAATATAAATACATACCAATGATCTGTTGTACTTGCTGAAACTGTTTTCAAGTGCAGTTCTTAAACCATCATTGCTGTCATGAAGCTTTCTGTTAGCTGATCTAACAAGGAAACACAGTTTAGTTTGCAGAAGTAAAGAAAACATTATTTAGCTTACCACAAATTAAAACTGAAAAATACAAATAAAATAAAAACTTCTGTGTTTCTTCCAATAAACACTAAAGAGTAATGTGGAACTAGAAATGTGCTGTTTGTACACTCAAACAAATGACTGTACATGAAAAAAACACTGTGAAGGTTAGCCTCCAGTGGCAGCCTAGGAAACACTGTCTCACGTCTGTAGCTCAGCTGGTGGTCAGCTGAGGTAGGAATGGCTGCAGTAAAACAGCTACAGGGTAGTAGACAGCTACAGCCATTTCCGAAAAACAAAGTGACTACCCTTTAAGTATCGCTGAGGTTAGTCTTAAAGACAGGTGTGATTGAGCAGCCTGAAAGAAAGAATATGTTCAGGATAAAGAAATTAACTAAAGATATAAAAAACCTCTTCATTGTGACTCTGCTTGAAGGCAAAAATCTGTGTACACCTTGTATAATACTACACACAATACTTTCTAGGTAATGGTAAGACAGGGCGCTACTGGAGAAGTGAAGTCAATAGAAAAAGGAGCCAAGCAATAATGTTTATAATACAATGAACAGACTCAAATCTTTTCCAGCTTATCATAAAGAAATGAAAGTCAGTGAGGCTAAGAAAAGAAAGAAAAAACAATGAAGATTTAGTGGCTCAGTAACACAGTGGAGTTAGCAGCACAATACCTTCTATGAGAGCTGAGCACAGTACCTCCTGTGAGAATTGAAGCCATTTCAGTATTTTTACTTGGTATTTTTTCCCAAATCTCATCCCAGCCTTTTGCATACAAAAACATTTACCCCAAATATGCTGGGGAAAAATTTGTTAATAAAATCCCGTATTACTAAGAACTTACTGAAGTATTTCAATTTGTCTTTCCAAATTATCTCTGTCTTCAGTATACTCTCGGATCATTTCTAGGTCTCTGGAAAACAATCCCAAGTAGTTATATTTTACAGGATATCCTTTTTTAATTTTTATAATTTTGCTTTTGGCAGAGGACAAAACTCAACAGTCAACAGTTATAAGAGGTGAAAAAATACAGTGGGGAAAACACCATTTCAAAATATTTCTGAATATTTCTGAAATATTTCAGTTTTTCTAAGTTTACATTTCTGCTGAATGTCAAAATGTTAATGTTAAATGTAAAATGAATGTTAAAAACATAAAAAAAAGATGTTAAAAGCAGTTTATGCAAAGTAAAATCACTTGGTAACTTCACTGACCTCTGCCACTGTATCTCAACAAAGATTGTGAATGAAAAATAAAAGATCCTCAAAATAACCATATGGACTGCCTCCTTTCCCCTTGAAATACCATTTGTGTTACTGGAAGATAATCACATAATCAAAATGTCATTTACACTCCTTTAATATCTAGAAGCGGTTTTCATTTATATTAGAAAAAAAGGTTGAGACTGTTGTGGGAGGCTTCCAAAGCCATTCTCCCTAATATTCATACAGATATTCATCTGAGTGCAAGTCATTGAGCAAAAAATTGCCTGATGCTGTAACTTTTATTCCTAACTAAAGTCCCAGTAAAATCAATGGGCTTCCTTGCAAGATTATGAGAGTTTGCATCACATCCTGAACTTGCTCTTTCAGA
This sequence comes from Falco rusticolus, assembly GCF_015220075.1. Lineage (NCBI taxonomy): Eukaryota > Metazoa > Chordata > Aves > Falconiformes > Falconidae > Falco > Falco rusticolus. Next base: position 42,234,653 of record NC_051210.1, on the reverse strand, counting down.
AACCTGGTAAGAAAAGCAAAGAGTAGTCATAGCATACTTCACATGGTGTCAAATGTGTACATTTATGGCAAATTTAGAAAATAACAGTTACCAACTTACATAGTAACTACATCAGACAAAAGATCTTTTTCCCCTGGTGAAAATGTAATCCTGTGGAAGTACCTTACCTCTCAGTGTTCAAAGTCTGATCTGCATACTCGCTTTTCAAGCTATCTAATTCACTCTGTAGAAAAGCTATATTTGTCTGTGCTTCTAAAAGATCTTTCTTAAGTTTCTGATTTTCCTAAAAAAAAGGAAGATATTAGATGTTAGCTGTCATAGTCACCTGCATAAAATGTTGACATACTATAACGGTAAAATAAAAATCATAAAAATCAAATAAAAATGAAACACTAGAATATCTGAGCATATAGGGGGAAAGCAAATTTAAGAACTTAAATCAATGGAGAAGTCAGTAAATCAGCATGCAAGAACCACTCTATTTTTATTTTTCCATTTCAGTTACACAAAAAGGGGACTACGTAATCTCAAGCTGTTTCCCAATGTTACACTTAAAATGTGTATGCATTTATATAGGACAAGGTTTTTTCCAAGTTAAGATCCTCATAGACTTATCAACAACTTTAAAAGTTTATTCTGTAGTTAACCAGTACTAAATGTAAAAAAAAAAATTAAAAAAAAAATATAAAGTCTGTATTGCAGAAGTTAAAACTGAAGCTAAATTAGTATGTTAATGATAAACATGTCTTACCAGCAACATATCATGTATTCTTTTTTTCAATTCAACCACATCTTCCCTGTGATTTACATTTTTGGATTGCTCCTCCAGCTAGAAAGATCAAAAATGCAAAATTAATATATGTTATTGATTTTTCTGATTCGAAGTACATAAAAAGTAATGGAAATCACATTAAATAACCCCTAATTTACAGCTATTAAAGTTTTTAAACCCCAGAGTTTTCCCAACTATGTGAGAAGGCAGCATTACTCCAAAAAACACTGGCTTTCTAAACTATTTTTTAAATCAATACTTAAAAAATGTTTAATGAGCATTTTGCACCCTGTAGGTGTTGAACATGCATAACTACTGACACAGAAGCCAGCTACTGAGAAGACATAAACAGGTGCATCCCCACAAATGTAAAAAAAAAAATAATTATATACTACTTCATCTGTGTAGTATTTGTAGTACAAGCTCTCATATTTCTTGTGAGAAATTTCCATTTCTACCAATGCTCTTTTAAGTGCAATTCAATATAAACAAAGAAAAATATATCCTCATTGCTCACTATAATTCTGGTAAAACTTATCATGTCAAAATTAAAACTGAATTACAAAATAACCCAAACCAATATTCATATCTGAGACTTCAGTTTACCTTATACTTAGGTATCAAATGAAAAGATGAGGCTGAAGTTAGGTTGAGACTAGTAATATCAGTTTAAAATTACAGCTTAATCCCACATCTACCATAAACATTTGAGAGAAATGCACTAGCTGCTAAAAGGCACCATATTGCTGTAAATTATTATGTTTGGGTTGCCAATTTCATCTAAATCTATAAATTACAAATACTTAAGAGACAATATATTAGAAAATTTCTAATGTATCAAATACAAGACTAGGTAACTGCAGTGTTAACAGCTTGATGACCTACAAAATTATTCAGCAACAGAATTTGGCTAGCAGTTGGTCCACTTCCTAAATATTTCAGTAAATTATACAGAATGAATACAACAGCACAGAATGATAACACAACAAAAAATTATTTGCAATTGTCATTTACTAATTACATTAACTTTAAAAGCTACAATTATGATTATCCATCTTGGGGAAAGCATTTCATAACATCAGCATCTCTTAAAACACTTTAAAACTTCTCGCCATGGCTTCAACTCACTTTTTTAAGTTTTTTTATTGTCACCTGAAGATCCCCAACTTCCATATCATACTGGCGCTTCAGCTCATTTAGTGCTTCTTCAGCTTTCCGCTTCTCCTGCAATATTTTTAATCTCATTAGAAGTCAAGATAGATTTCAAATGTTTATTGAAAAATGCATTCATTGGTTTGGAAACCACACACTTTTCCCTTAGATTAACATGTGCAATTTTGTCTTTCCATTACATCAAACTGCCCCTTTCTGAAGATCCATAGATTCTGATTCTGTAATAGTAGTCCATTTATAAAATATTCATAGAAAAAAAATGGTGAGGTGGAAGCAAAGATATGGCTCAGTTCAGTGTTTGTTACTCATATCATAGTCTCCTGTGCTCAACACTCTCAATGTCCTAAAAAAGAACTGAAAAAGAAGTGTCCAAGTTTTATTTGTGTCTAAATTTAGGTGTGTATACATACATACCCACACAAAAATCAGAGTATTATACCCTTTTTTTCAAACTAGCCTTCTATGACTCAGCGTACACTGTTCTAATAACAGCATTACTGTGCCCCCATCAGTTACTTACTTCTGGTTTGCTTTTTTTTTTTTTTTTTTTTCCCCAGTTTCAAGTGTTGGAATGTTACAGGCCCATGTTCAGTAAAACTGATGACAGCATCTTTAGCTTCATACCTTACTTGTCTGAATATCAAACCAAGTACCCTGTTCTGAGTTTTATTTTAATCAAAACAGAGAGATTTTGAAAGGAAGTTACATCAAGCACAATGAGAACGGTGTGTTTAATTCACAAGTATGTGTTTAACTCACTCCAGTCACTCCCCAGAGACTTCAGTGCAGTTTCACAACACAAGAAACCAGAATGCATCAATAATACATGGTGCCAATAAGACAGGTTGAGTTTTCACACAAAAGACAGAGGTGGACTTTGATCAGAATTCAGTGCTTTCCTGTAGGTGATGCTGACATCCGTGTGTTAAAAAGATAAAGTAATCAGTTTAAGCTGGATAGTCTTACTGTTGGCACCTATCTAGGACTCCTAAGTATTCTTTGGTAACTATTTGTTTCCCTTGAAGAAACAAAATACAGGATAGGCTCAACCTGCAGATACTATCATGCAGAGACAGGTGTCAAGGTGGTATGAGTGAGATCACTCTGACAAACAATACCTTTGAGTACAGGCAGTAAGGTTAATGGCTTAGTACAATCCCACAAAGTAAATATCTTACATTTACTCTCAGGGCGTTTTAGGAGGTGGAGTATGTGGAGCTATGAGCTACAGGGAACATTTAGGACTGAACATGAAAAGAGCACTGTAAGAAACAAGTTACAGCCCACTTTTCATATCTAAAGCTAGGTGTGAACAGTGAAATGGCAATCCACCCTCGGTGACAATTGAGGAATTTATAGAATGAGAAACACAGACTAGGTGAGGCTCATACATAGCAGATGTGTTTTACATAATGCTAGCCCCTACCTGTGGATGTTCTCCCACTGGGCAAATACACACACCTGAGTCATCTTTTTAGAGTAGTGAAAAAGAGTCTTCAGGGCTTTTTTCAGAACAGAAGTTTTCCAGAACAAATGTATTTGTTTTCTAAACATAAACACTTAACCTCTTTGGAAATCAGAAGTTTATCTCTACTGAGAGTTCCATTATCATTACTGAAAGATATTATAATACGCTTTTTTTGCTGGGGTGATATCTTTAACATTTTTATGTCATTATGTTTTGTTTCTAGGAAAAAAAATTGAGGTTTTGGTTTTGTAGGAGTGTTTCTCTTGTCTAGAAAAAGATGCTGTTTGAACAAAATCTAACTGTTTACCTTCACAGATCAATTACTGTGAACTACTTAAAATCAGCAAGTTCACAGACTGCACTTTGTTGCTTCTGAAGCTGCAGATGCTTTGGTGAAAGAACCCACACCAAATATACAGACATTTAGTATACTGGGTGTCCTACAAAGCAATAATTATTCCCATAGTATATGTTTTAATTGGTGCATTCCTCATGTCCACATTAGAACACTTTCACAAACTGTTATTCTTATGCACACTATAAAGTTAGGTTTTTCTTATGTGCATTTATTTAGTAACAGTTCAACACGAAGCAAACACAGGGTGATTTTACTGTACTGCTTTCTGCTGAGAATTACATAGCCACATGTGGTTCTAATAAACCTTTGATTGGGTAAAGGGAAGAAATTCTTATACCTTCCTGTCGAGACTACAACCCAGCTGAATGTCTAAAATTTGAGCACATTGAAACAGAATTTACCATCAACTTTGGGAGGTCCAGGCCGTCACACACTGTCATCACAATTACACTCTCTTATGTCTATAACTCTTTAAATTATAGTTGCAGGATCAGCATGGGAGAAAGAAAGATCACCAATCCAGGCAGATATACAAATTAGGAAGAAATTATCTAAGCATTAATTTCTACAGAAATTCATCTACTAAACGAACGAGATTCCATTTGTTTATGGTGAAAGGTCATCTTCTCCACATCCATTTCCAATACTGGTCTCAGAAATAAATCCATCTAGGCCAGCATATTCTCTCCAAAAAAAAAAACAACAAACCTTTTTTTTCTTTTTTCTTTTTTTTTTTTAGTTTATTAAATCTGAGCAGCCATTTCTCTTCGAGAAAGCATTAATACATTTTAAGTCTCATGGATAGGTTGTTTTCATCCAGGCCCTGCCTTCATCAGCTTTGATTCAGCCCATCAGGATCAAAAACACACCTGGCCATCAATCCTGCTTAAGACTGCTGAGAGTTTGGTAATTATGAAATTCTGTAAATATAAAATACTCACTTCCTTTTTAACTTTATGCTCTGCAGCCTGTATCCGTTGTTCCATCTCTTCCTCCAGCTCACTGAGCTGAACTGCTGCTGTATCCTGAGCTCTACAATTTAAAAGTAAATATTCTCTCAGGAGCTGCCCTCTGACTTGACAGAAACATCTAAAACACATCTGCCTACCTCAGCTGAAACAAATTAGACAGACAGACAAGGACACAGTTTAACATCGCCCAGACCAGATCCCAACTGGTATGGTTGGGAACCAAAATCAAACTAATTTGAAGATACAGGGAAATTACATTTTAAATAGTAGCTGACAGCCAATGATTAGTATGAAATACATCATGTCTCCATTTTTAAAATTAAGTTACAGAGATAAAAGGCCCCTCTGGTTATCCCATGAAGAGACTTCAAAAGAATAACTACAGCAACTAGAATTACCCACACATACAAGATCTCTGTCCTGAGCTTATCTGTTTGGTTTTCACAGTGATGATGTGAGATTGCAAATGACAAGTAGTTACAATAGGTAAATACATCCCTTGAAGCTGAAGAAGGAAACATATGGTTTCTAAAATGAAAGTATAATGCTAAAACTCAAAGCTACAGCAAAGGAAGAGGAGTCAAAATGTTTTAAGACACTAAACATAACAATACAGCCTGCAAAAACTTGGTCCAGGACTTACCCAAAATATGATCAGGGAATCATTTAAAAGCTGCTGTATGTGCTTATGCACATGTGTGTGCATGCTGACATGTGCATGCTGAACTCAGTTTATGGAAATACTCCACATGACATATTTTGGCATTAACTCCCAGTAGTTTAACCCAACAAAGTGTGACAGAGAAAAAGTAACTGCATAATTGAAACAGAAACATGACTCACTATACCTTTTTACCGCACTGGCCAAAGTTTCCATCTCTGTGCTTTGAAGTTTGATCTCTCGAATGAAGTTCTTAATGACATGTTCATATGGCTGGATCAATCTTGGTTCCACTATGTGTATGTTCTGATACAGAACACTGACCTGCTCTTGTCTGAAAAGAGAGATACCATTTTAATGCACTCACTTGGAACAATTCTAAATTATGTTTACCCCTCCTGCTTCTCTACTTTAGCTGCTGCTGAAGAAACTTTTTAACTCAAGTAAATTTTTGTACTTCTGTTCATGGTGTATTGAAAAGCATGCCGCTGGACCAACTTATAATGCATATCAAGTTTGTTGGTGGCTCTAATGTTAATCGTAACCTGTGAAAAAGTTTAGAACTTCATAAGAAATGAAAATGGATATGAATATCAAAATCCTATGTTATAAAGGTTGTTTAAAGGGGGCAGAGGGAGGTGATCATACCTCCTTCATGAAAAAAAGGTTTAATGTTCCCTCAGCTGTTGGACTTCTAGTAGTATTTACCTCTCTTGTATCAGTGCATGGCAGGGGCACAGCTGTAGGGGAAATGAGAGTACAGCTCTTCGGTTTAAGACAAATTATTCTGGTCCAGACAACTGTACTCTTCATAATGCCAGCCCTGCTTTATACCCCAAAAAGTTCATTGTTATAAGAAGTAAATCCTGTATATGATTCTCACATGAAAGATAACAGCTGTATCTTGTACAGCAGAAAGAAAAAAGTTTCTGTAGATCCTTTAGTTATTAAAAACCCTCCTGAAATCCTGAAATGTATACTGCTTCTTAAAAGCCGCCCCAATAGAGGCACAGTATATTCCAGTTTCCATTTGATCTGGAAATTTACATAGGCTGTATACAGTTTTAATTGTCAAAGCAAAGAATCTTGACAAGACACTAAAACAAAGAACAGCATATGCATAAAAGCATTATTACACAGGTTACTACATAAAAAGCACTGATTTCTGGTCATACCACTAGTAATGCCATGCAACCCTTTGCATTATGTGACAGCTAGGTTCCAATACCTGGATTACCATAACAATATACCAGAGAAAATTCCACAACAGAATTTAGCAGTCCCAAGGAAAACCGAAGCTGATTGCCACATAGACTATATACCAGAACACGAGGTATTCAAGAACTTAAAAATTAAACAGAAAAAAAAAGGAAAAGGGAAGAGAAGGTCTAGAAAGGTGGAGGAACAGGCCAGTAAGAGGGAAATACAGCGTATCAATGGCAGAAATACAAACAAAAAAAATGTTTTGCAAGTTCTAGTCTAAACCATATCTAACATATCACGAATACATGACCTCTTTTTGTTGTTAAAGGAAAGCTTAAACTCTGATTTAATGACCCTCCTTGTTTGTTAGCTGATGTTTTCCTATCTTCTGTGGAGGCAGTGCTACTTATTATCTTCACCATGGGCACGGTATCAACAATCAGTATATACTCTGTGCATTTTTTCCCACTTGAAGCAATTCCACAACTGTGATTATCAATACTTCAGCACTCTGCTCCTTCTATGTGATTTCCCGACTGAAGGTATAACTTGTTTTATTTACAATAGTATCATAATTGTTACTATAGCTCAGATTCCCATTTTAATCAACTGAACTATTTCAAGACACTGTAAGGTCTGTTTCCAGCTGAAATGCTGAAATCCATTTCAATATACAGAAACGTAACAGCAGCACAAAGAAATATAGATTTATCGATGCCAGGGGCATTTCTGGATACCTACGTGTTTCTGTCTTGCAAAGGGCTTCCTTTACAAGACTAATGGTTTAGCTATATTCAGTGTTTCCAGAAGTTAAGTTAAAGTTAATGTAGTGCTCTGAATATTTTCCAGTGTATGCACACAATTTCTTTTTCAAAACATGTTTTAAGTCAAGAGTAATGTCAAGGTTTGTGAATAGTCACAATAATGCACAGCCTTACCTGGTCATCAGATGCTACAAACTGTGTATAAATAGTATATCATTCAAGAACTCCCCAAATGTATGTTTACTCAACTAATAATTCACATTTTAAAAACTGTTAAGGACATTTTCCTTAGCAGTAATTTTGCACTAGAACAACACTGACATTATCAGCACCATCAGAAATTTAAAACTAGGAAAAAACAAAAAGTAAAAATAAGATTGTACACTTAAAAACTGCCTTCCTTTCACTCTGTACTATTACAACACACAAATGTGAGATTTCTGCATGAAAGGGTTTACTGCACAACAGGTTTTTGGAACAGTTTTGATAGTACCATGTATCGCAAAGTCTGAGGTTTGGATTCAACAGATGGATACAGCAGATTTGTAGAACTTAAACACTGACTTCCAAGGACACACAGACAGACAAACAACAAATTCAGTATCTCAAGGTGTTACCATTTGCAGAATCCCTACCACACTTCCATTAATGTTGGGTAGGCTTGAAGCTAGAGCCTGGCTGTACTTCAGACATTACAAAATGTAGTCTCTTCATTTGAAATTCTATTTATTTTCGATAGCTGGTAACCTATGCTGCATTTCATAAATTCCTAGCACTTCAGCAGTTGTCCTTCAGAGCTGCAAACTGCTCACCAAAACAGCCAATAAACTATTCCAGATTATTTCAAATTTTAGATAGACGTAAATACTGTGCATACCCAGAATTAGCTGCTGAAGAATGTCACCTCTTCAAACAGTGTGAATGCACACAATGTCCTTTAAATAAGTCACATGTAAAATAGAAATGGCACTAGACACAGTGAGATGGACAGTTTACCAATCTTCCAAGGCAGATAAATTCAGCACAAACTAGCTCAACATATATGATTTTTAGAACTATGAAATACAAACATGAAATCTGTGTTCTGAAACTTTCTTTATTTTTCCTTTAAATTTCACCAACAAGATGCTTAGTAATAACCTTGTTCCCTAGAAAGCAAGCAAACAGTAGGAAAATTACTTGTTACTTGATACTAACATAAAATATTCGTTATATGAGCAAATGTTCTCCTGATTCTCTTCCAAAACATAAGTCACACTGGATCTTTAAGGACCTACATAACTTTTTCATAAAATTATAGGGCAGGGGTCCTCAAACTTTTTAACCAGAGGGCCCGCGTGCGGATGCAGTGGCAGGCAGCCATCTGCGGCTGCTTGGTTTCCCCCCTCAACCCCCGGGGGGGGGGGGGGGGGGGGGGGGGATCTGTAAATACCAGGGGCCGGATTGAGGACCCTGGGGGGCCGTATCTGGCCCGCGGGCTGTAGTTTGAGGACCCCTGTTATAGGGTTATATTGGTACTCACTCTTTCTCACCCTATCTTGTGCAGGATTAATCAGATGCCGCCTTTAAATCAAATCAAGCTATATCCATGACACTACAAACTTCAAACTATACTACAAATCCTGTGTTCAAAAATAGCACATTTGTAATGTTAACACCAGAGGCTTCCTACCATACGGATTATTAAAGAAGTAGCAAAACTGAAGATACAGTATCTTATGCTGATAGGATTAGAAAATCAATTAGTCTGGCCTTTCCTTACGGTATTTTTTGCCAGGAGCAGAAGACATTTGCAATGAAATATCGTAATGTATTTCTGCAACTTTCATTCTCTTTACAATAATGCTACAGCCACTCCCTCTTGCAGCTTCTTTTCTAAGCGTATGCAAATATACATAACAGAACTGAAAATAGAAATCAGTATCTCTGCTGAACCTCTGCCATACAGCCAAGTCTGCTTTAAGATGCAGTAGTCAGAAGCACAATGTAATTATTGTGAGTGTATTCTCCCTCTGTGATACAAAAAAGCCTGTTCATACTTATTATTCCTCCTTAGTCCAGTGACCAGCTACCATCCAGATGGATTCAAAATATCTCAGTGACCCAGTTTTATTAGTCAGTACTTAGGCTTAAGAAGCAAAACTATACCCACACAACCACAGTTGTGCAGGATTCTGGAAAGGGCCTGGAAGGTTTTTTTAGATTATAATCAGCCACTGAAATTCTCAGTGACACCTGAGTGCTCCTATGGCAACTTTACGGGAAATCTTAATTAAAAACATGACTCAACAACTACTGCAGCAACAAAAAAAACAGAGGAGAAATAAAAGGCATGCAACAAAATTGATGGGACTCGGCTTAATCACTTATGCCTTTGCAATATACTTTCATTAATTGGGAAGACTGCCATTGATTTAATCACTCCAAGTATCCGTGATGAATTAGCAGCAAGCACAGTGATAATATTTTATAGATACACAGTATTTTAGAAGGATGTAACTATATACACTCTATATGAACATGCCATAACTATTTCATGATTATGAGGGGAATTGTTCTGAATTGTCTCTTTCCATATTTTTAATCACTCCTCGGTTTTCACATGCTTTGGTAAGTATCAGTGACACTACTGCAGCAGGATAGATTAGTTTCAGTGAATATTGCCCAATTCGTTTGTTTGTCTCCCATTCTATTTCTTTCTGCAAATTCATTAGTTACTCAAAATTACTTATCAAGAAAGGTTTCACAAATGGATTTCACCAAGCTTACTCCTGAACTCTGAATAGTCTGTCCTTTTTCTGGACAAAAAGGTAACTAGAATGCTCCTGCTTCAGTTTCAGCAAAATTAATCAGAAATGCTCAGGTTTGCCTTTTAAAACTGGTCTTCCTTAAAATCGCTTTTAAATGGATTTAGCTGCACCCCTTTAAGCTCCACACTAACACAACTGTAGGCATTGACAAAAACTAATGCATAGAAAGAGCATTTTTTTATATAGGATATGAAAGAAACTGTCCCTTGGGACCATCTGGCACTATGGTTACCCTATCTACCATACATGCCTTTCTGCTGCTTCTACAAAGTACAGACAAAACACTAGAATCCAAACAAATATAGTATCCTGGCCAAGTACTGTTCTGGCTATACCCTACCTCATCTCCAAGGTTTTATAATGTAAGCTGTCTGTACAATTAGTAAGTGTAATTAGTCAATATTTGCACTTCACAAGTTAACTTAAGCAAAGTTACTGTATACACATAGTTTTGGAGAGTTCCTGAGAGAATTACAGAACAAAAACAAAACTGCCCTGATGATAACACAATTTGTAGTATGATAGATTTAAAGTACCATGGTCGAATACAAGAAGAGGGGGGAGGGGGGGTGGGGGGGGGTGTTAAAAAAGAAAAGAAAAAAACCAACATTGGGATTAGAGATAACAGACACTTAGATTATATCAAGTGGCATATTTCATTTAACCCACAGAACTATGCTGCTTCATAACAATTCACAGCACTATTTTTGTTTGCTGAATGTACAGTGACCATTTGCCTAATGATCCACACTCTGAATGCAGCTCAGAGGGAGTTGATAGAATTTATCAAAGAATAACTCTACAGTTGCTCAGTATCTTACATGTTCCCTACGTACCTGCCAGAGAGAGAATGCTATGTTACATGGGCCCCTTAGTCTGACCCCAAGGGTAGTATTTTCAGTAGAGTTTTCCACCAAAGATGTACAAAGTGCAATAAGCCAGTGGAAAACTGGAAGAAATCAAAGGTGTCAGTGATGTTATAATACCGCTTGTCCTCATTCACATGGTGAAGATTCAGTGTTTCTTCCATTGCTATTTTGTGTATGTTTACTTGGGTCTGCTTTAGGAAGGTGGAGACTAACCAGTTGACCAGCACTATTTCAGGGCCTCCTGTGCAGAGCACTCTGGGGAGCACAAAGCAGCAAAACAAAGTAAAAGCTCACTTAGGCGGGAGCTGCACATGGGATGTCAGGCTTAGCTAGACAAGGGTTGTCTTGAAAGGCAAGAAAACCAGACCAAAGCATTCACCAGCCAGAAAGGTTTTGTAGGTCCTTCTGCATACATCCATATCTTTCTCAACACTATCCCTTACCAATTAGTGACCTTTGTCTTCACTTCTTTCTTATCCATGTTCTTACCTACAGACTTAAGGTCCCCAAACACTTTCTCTTTGTTTTCTTGACCCAGAAGTCTTTCAAGCTCTGGAAAAATACCATACGTATTTTGTAGGTGCAGGTAAAAGCAAAGATAACCATCACTATGCTTAAAATTTGTTTTCATGCTGATAATATACTCCCAGTTCCTGAGTTTTACAACACTGTTCTAATAGTATCTTCCCAGTGTAGGTGAGCTTTACTCTCAAGACTTCTTGCTGCTCTGTTCTGGTACAGGCATGAAGGGACAAAGTATAAGGTGGTCCAAGATGGGAAGGTCTGAGCTGGGTGGTCAAAGCAAGAGAAGCATTATGCATCTGATCACTGTCCTTACATGGACAGAGTGTAAGACCAATAGCCTATGTATGCCACCAAGAGACAGAGAAAAAACTTTTATTGAAAAGCAGGCACATTGGATATTCTATCATACCAGCCATCGGAGAAGATCGACCAAATCTGTTTCAAAGTGGAAAGGACGTACTTTGGTCACAGCTGAGTGTCTAACACTTTCTCCTAGATTAAATGCATTGAGGAAAAATAGATTACACTAAATCTTAATACGGTGTAAAATTCAAGGTGTGCCTCAACCTGAAGCACAATGGGTTTCTTTAATACTACCTTTTCTTTTTCTGTATCTGTCCCTTCAGAAACAGGCTGCATTGAAAGAAGAACAGATCTGCAATGCCCAGATGAGAGAGCCTAGGCAAGGGCTGATTCCCCGGGAAAGGATTTTTAATGTTTCCAACGAATAAGTACAGTTCCCTTCCTAAAGAGAGAGGTGTGATTTGGAGCCAGTGGAGCAGAGGTGGAAAAGACTGTGGGACAGGGAGGAAAAAAGGAAGTCTGTGGAAAAGGAGAATGCTCCAAATGATACCTTATGACAAATGATCATGTGACATGAAAATACCAGGAAAATAAATGCTACAGTGCTTAAGTTATCTAGCACAGATGTTCTCATTAAAGCAAAAAAACCCGAAAGAGCAGTAAAATCTAAGGTAGCTCAGAAAGTCTCCTAGCTCACAGAAAGGCATCCATCATAACCTCCAGCAGAGCACATTTGTCTAACCCCTGTCATGTGATGTATCAAAAGACATAATTCTCACAGCAGAGATCCCCTCTCCAACACTGTGACAAAGGGGGACCTGGCATTTGTTTTTCCTCAGCATTTGCCTTCATCCCCTCTCCAGGGAACATGCTTCAGCTTCCAAGGAAATCTCTCCAGTGCTGGTATCATGGTTTGTCATCTCTTGGAAGTAAGCAAACCGCTAACACAGCGTGATGCTGTGCTCTGTATTGACTTTGGTAAAAATCCATCCTAGCTTATGACAGCAAGAATACAACAGGTTTGGACATTTTTTTTATGCAGCAAAACCCTTCTCCTTTGCTGTAGCACAGCGGTATACCCCAGGAGCATCACCTGTCTTCACACTTTAAGTAGCTCATGTTAAAAACAGCACTCTTCTCATTCTATCATGTCCCCCAGAGCCACATTTTCTATACAGCTCCAGATGACATGACTGAGCCTGAACTGTCACCATAATCACATTATAAGACCTTGAAATTGCATGATGCATAAAATCTCATAGTCTGGCAGCACCGAAATAGGAGTCCAATGAACAGTCAGCTTGGCCCCAAGTACAAGGCACACAAGTAAGTCAGACTCCAAAACTAAAAAGCAAAGCAATGAAGTATGGAGGACCCTCAGAAGCAGAAGAATTTAACTCAAAATAGGGATACAAACTTTCTCCTCCAGTTTCATCCTCCCATTTGTTCTCAATCTAATTTACTTCATTTTCCAATCAGATTATCCAATCTGCCAAACATCACACAAAAAATTGCCTGGCAGGGTTCAAAGAGACTCAGTTTACCCCAGAGTGATCCCACACTACACAAGAATGGATACAGCACACACAGTCCCAAGTCTTTGTTTTTTCTGCTTGAAGGACTTTGACATTAAAATTTCAAAATCTGTTTTCTGCGAAGTTTTTTGCTTGTAATTTACAGACACAGATAACTGTTGTAGCATTCATAAATACAGGTTTTCTCTTGTCAGTGGATGTTGGATCATTGCCTGTTCAAGCTAAGGAACAGAAAAGCATTGCCATTAGGAGGCTTTCCCACATGCATGTGGCGGGAACCTTCCAATCTTACCACTGAAATCCCAAGAGATCTGAGTTTGGCCACATACTAAAAAAGAATGCAACACCCAGTAACACAGCCAAGGGCTAAACCCTTCCAATGCAGGCAGTACAGGAGCTCTCAATGCCTAGAGTTTCTTAACTTTTTTTGTTTACTCCTGTACCATTGCAAATACTTCTTAGCAGAACAAACTAACTAGCATGCCTGAGTTCTCAGTAAAGCAGATCTCCCATGGCTTACACTGGTATACTCCAGTTGCCAATTCAATAGATATAAACCAAAGGTATTCAACTTTTTGTGTTTAATTACTCATTATACCTGATTGAATATAACAACACAGAAAGTTATCTGCCTTTCAAATGAAATGCATGCCCCCCAAAAGAAAACAAACCTTCTACACAATTCCACTAAAATCTGACTTCACACATTAGGTCATCAACCTGGAAAGAGTCCCCATTTGTTTTGTGTTACAGGCACAATTGCCCACTGAGCAAAGTAAAGACTAAGACACAGTGACCACCTTACCATGAGATCTAACTGAATTCAGTCCCAAAAATCTGTTCAAATGGAGAGGGAAGGAGCAAGGCTGAAAAAAAACTCTCTGATGTTACTCTTCCTGTTTACCTGTAACAAATACAGCCACAGCTCCAGTACAGACTCGGATGATTTAAAGTGTAAGCTAACAGAACTGTACAGCTGATACACCAAACTACAGAGAGGCAGGATCCATCCCATAGTAACACTATGTTTTTTAAAACTAATTAAATTCAAAATATGCTTACTGTAGCATATGCTTATTTTAGTATCTGGAACAAGGCAGTACCTGGCAGTAAACAATGTGGCATCTCATGTCTGCTACTACATTGAGGACTGGGTCAGGACATTGATCTGTTACTGTGTTCACACCCCGTTATTGAGACTCAGTCACAGAAACACAGAGGCTGAACCGTGTGTATTGGTATCAGTGAAAAATTTCCCCTTGACTTCCATGGGTGCTCCATCATGCCCAGGAATGATAGAGACCATAGGCGTTTACTGAGTCGTTTTCTCCTGACTTCAGCCCTGGTTTTAGCTCGCTACTTCCACCTGATAATGCCTTGTTTCTCGCTATATAAATCACAATAGCATCAAAGCACACGTGCCAGTGTTTTGCTAGACGGGGGTCAGAAGGTATAGCATTTTGAGGGACTGGACCCCACAATGATTGAGATAAAAAGCACACAGGATCGAGATTAAAAATATGGACAACAAACTCCATTTATCTACGTTTGAGGAGTTTCTTCTTTGTAATCACTTTTCTCATGGTTTTCGATGCCAATGTTACAGCAAACATATAAAAAGTAATAAACCAACTGTTTTAGAGTATTGAAGATGCAGGTATGTTCCACACTAAATCTGTTTTTCAAAAGTACTGCCTTTCCTGGGGAAAAAAAAAAAAAAAACCTTAACTGATAAGCAACTAAAAAAAATTAAAACAACTTAAATAAAAAGACACATAACTTTTTTGAAGTACCAGCTTGTACTTTACATGGCTTTGCTACATTCTGTTGCTTAAAAACTCTCCTATGCCCAGACTCCTCAAACAATTACAATAAATTCATTACTTACACAAGTGGTCCTAATAATTTCAGTGGGACAACTCACATGAAAGAAAACTTACACATACATTTCAACAAAAAGACATGCGGGCCACAAATGGAAAAAAGTTGAGCTTTAACACAGATCTGCTACTAGCACTTCAGGACAGGAAAAAGAACAAGAAAACAAAGGGCACACTGTTCTTCAGCTGACGTTGGCACACACCTAATAAATACAGCCAACTACAAGGATGTTCAAAGCTATTTATAAAGCTGAACATGAATAGGAAGCATTTACATCAAGTTACTGCCCACCTGATACACATGTATTTAGCTATCAAAATCTAGGTCTGTTTGCAATTTTTATACATAAGAAATTAATCAAATGACATTGTGTCATAATGAATTTAACAAAACTAAAGGACACGTCTGCACTGTCAAGCCAATGAAAGCTATTTCCATTTCTTCCTACCACCCTCTTAGACAAACAACTGGACTATATCAAACTGCTGCTACAACATAGTAACCAAGATACTGAGATAGGCTTATTACCAAAAGGATGCTTTCACAAGCCACTACTCTTTATGAGTCAGGTTTTTTCCATCTCCTGTTGAGTTTCTGTTAGATTTAGGTTAAGTTACTAATTGCTTCTGCAAGTTTTCAAACAGCACTTTTGTTGTTCTCTTCCTCTAGAAAGCAAGTATGTAGCAAGGAAGGCATCATGAACTAGGTAAGAGAGACCTGCATGAAGTTTTTGATATGCCTGAAATGGAGCAATCCAGTAAGACTAACTAATGTTTCTTATCCTTCCAGCCCAAAGAGAAAAGAACAGTTTAATCCAGTTGTGCATGAGTAGCAGGTTGAGTAACTGAAAATTTCTCTGAAGAAACTTTTCATCTCACAATCTGAACTCATTTTTTCAAAGTGGCTAGAACCAGATTATTGGGGTAAATAAGAATTGAAGGTGCACTATATGGAGACTGGTGTGATAACAATTTGCCAAAGATTTAATACATGCTCTCGTAAAACAACATATTGCACGTTCAACTCAATTGTTAGAAAAATCACACCAAAACTAGTGTGCTCTTTATTAGCTTCTGTATACCTCATAGCCAGGATCGGCTGCAACTTTACACAGTCTCACTGGATATACTCACGTATGAGGTTTTATCAACAGCCTCTCAGTTAGCTCCCAAGCCCTTAAACTCGGATTGTTTGTTTTCCATCTTAAGTTACAACTTCTACACGAAGCAGAATCACTCTGTACTTTTTATGGCCAACATTTTCATATCGATTTAGAGTACCTTTAGTGCTACCAGTAATCTTTGAATAGATTATTCCAAACGACCAAAATGTGCCTCTGTGAACTGGAACCAGCTCGGTACTGACAGACCCGTGGTAATCCGGTTCCATCCCAAACCAAGCTGCCATCAGTTCTCTTCACCCAGCTGACTGGGAGGGCAAAGACCCCCACGGGCTCGGCCAGCTCCTCCGCCGGGAGCCGAGCCTCGGCACACGGCTAACCTGCGGGCAGAGGGGTGGCTTGGTCTGCCTCCGCCAGGAAAAGGAGGACAACGGTGCAGGAGAGCTGCAGGCGGGCAGCAAAAGTGTCATTCACGGAACTGGCCACACTTGGCGTCCCGTGGGTCCCACCGGCCGGACTTTTCCCACGTGGGTGGGTCCCCGGCACGGCCGCGCTGAGGAAGCGAGCAAGCGGCTGCACCCTGGAAGAAGAGCTGGAAACCCCCAAAACCGGGAAGGAGCTGTGGGGACGGCCCCATCCACCCGCAAGTTAAGTTCAGCGAGCGAGGGGTCCGGCTGAACTCCGACATTGCGTGAGCGCCGGCAGCAAGCTGCAGCCAGGACGCCGCTCCGCCTCCGCGGGGCAGCGGGGGCGGCTGGGCGCCGGCAGGCTCAGCCCCGGTCCCCTGCGGCCGCGGCCCCGCTCCCACCGCCGCCGCGCCGGGGTCGGCGCGGGTGCAAGCGGCGGCGCCGGCGGGCCCGAGCCTCACCTGGGGATGTACCTCGCCTCGTCCCCGAGCCGCACCTCGAAGTCCCTCCACGGCTGCTCCAGCCCCGCGGCAGCCCATGCCGCCGCCGCCTCCTCCTCCTCGCCCCCCGACTCGCCGCCGCCGCCGGGCCGCCGCCGGGTGGCGCCGCGGAAGCCACGGGCGAACTCCGGGAAGGTGATGGCCCCGTCGCGGTCGCTGTCGAGGCGCTGGAAGATGGCCTCGGCCTCGGCCGGCCGCACCCGCAGCTCGGCGCAGAGCGCCGCGAAGTCCTCCCGCTCGATGCGGCCCGAGCCGCTGGCGTCGCAGGCCAAGAAGAGGGCGCGCAAGCGGGACAGCTCGTCCCCCGCCGCCTCGCGATCCATCGGCCAGGGCCGGGGCGCGGGTGCTCTGCCCGCTGCCGGGACGGGACGGAACGTGGCTCGGGCACAGCTGCGCCGCCGGCTCGGCGGGGTGGGATGGGCCCTACTCCGCCCCGGCGCCCCGCGGGGCCGGGCGCGGCCGGGAGGCGAGGGGCGGGCCGCAGGTGGCGGCTCTCGGCTGTGGCAGGCGCCGGGCCGTGCCGGGCGGCACAGGGGCCGGCCCGCCGCGCCCCCGGGAGGCAGCAGGAGGGCCCCGACCCGGCGCCGGCAGGTGCCGGCCCCCTGCCCCGGGCTGCGCCGCCGCCCCGCCGCCGGGCAGGGTGTCCCCCCGGCGCCCCGCAGCCCAGCGCAGGTTGCAGACACGTACCGCCCCCTGCAGCGCTCGGGGGGAGCCCCAGCGCTGTGCGGCCACCGTAAGGCGTTAAACCTCATCTCTGTTGTCCGGCACAACAAAAATACATGTTACGTTCACGGACGACAAAGATCCCAGGATGACCCAAAGTTTCACTAGATTAATTCTTGCTGACTACGAGTACGCGCTCACTGCTGTCCCATCACTAGTAATTTAGAAATTACATTGTAAAAATACCGGTTTAAACAGAAAATGTGAAAGCTACATTGAAATCAATAACCAAAGGAGCCAGATTTTCAGTGCTCTCTATATAATATATATATATATTGACAGGAGTTGGACACCTAACCCAAACTTCACTGGAAGCAGTTAAGGTTTAACTTTTTTTTTTTTTTCCACTTCCCTGCACTTATTCTTGTTTATGTCTAACTGCAAATGTAAATTATGTATGCCAAAGCTGTGCTAGAGTTAAACAGAATACAAATCCAACTATCAAAACAGTGTTTTCTTATTGACAGAAACATAGCCCAGGGCTAAGTACGTGATCCAGCAAAGCACAGGTAGTGCAGCTGACCAGCAAAGCACAGGTAGTGCAGCTGACCTCTCCTCAGAATAAATCACATACTGAAAGTGGGAACTCTAAAATACTCCTCTGCCTAAAAGGTGTGGAATGCCCTCAAAGGAAATTATCATTATTTTACAGTTTTTGATTGCTGTCTTTTCAGGCTTAGACAGGCTCAGTCTATAATCCTGCCAACAATCTAGTCAATAATTTTTTTTTTTCTGAAATATTCCATGATATTCTAGAGACGTATAGCTGTTAAGAAATTTGGAATATAAATTCTAGCTTTAAAATATCAGATATCTGAAGGACTTCCATTTATTATTTTACACATTCTTGTCACTACATTTCTATTACACAATTGTAGAACTACTAAGAGTAGCAAAGTGGTATCATCATCATGTTCTGAGTCTAGCAGAAACCAGTGTATTTGTAAAGCAGAGTTAATTTAACAAAAGTGTTTTTTCTGTTCCATGGTTTCTCATTTGCCCACCAATTTTTTGTACCCAAAGAGTATCGTGAAGCCCTTATGGCACTGATGAAGCAATCAAAAGGAACAAACTTGTCTTGCTTACATACACCAGCTCTCTGTTCAGATGAGTGAGGACATTTGGCTTTCAGTATGGACAAGCTCCTGAGCTGAACTTGGAAGACCCTCATCCAGGGCTGAATGTGTCTCACAAGACCAGCAGGGAGTTCCCACTCAAATCAATGTGGTCACCTTCTTATTTCCTCTTGTGGCTGCAGGTTTATGAATTTATGTTTGTCAATAATCCTTATCCTGCCCACTCTCTTTTTCACTCTGTTGTGTGTCTCTCTTGTGGCAGTGGCTACTTTTGACTGCTAAGCAGAGGGCATAGGCTTTGAACGTACAGCACACATCTTTTATTTTTCTCTGAGATCTAACATCAACTTTTCACAAACTTTTCTATTCAATCCTGTTTTAATATGGCTTGGGGTTTGACCATCCTGCTGCAAAGGTCTGAATCTTTATTTTCTTTGAAAAGTTTATATGTGATACAAGTAAATAATAAGGAAGATTGAAAACAAATGGAAATCTTCACATTAATATTCAGTTTTGAATCCAGCCATGTAAAAGTCTTGCAATTATTTTCCAATGCAGTGCCTAGACAGGCCATATTTCTGCTTTTATATGCATGTAGTCCCTTGTGTATCCTCTTTGGTATCTCCCTTATTTCCACTGTTACAGGAGTTTTGTCATGCACATCTCAGGCACTGGCTTGAGGTATAGTGTGTCATTTAGCACTGCCGTGCCATAGGTACATCCTGCAAAACAGATGATGCCTGCAGTGTTACACAATGCCATGCAACCAGTGTTTGCTTGGCAGGACATGGTTCAGTCAAATGGTCCCAACAAAACAGCAGAGAGATAAATAAAAGGGCATTTATTTTATGAAGCCTAAGAGTGAGTCATCAGGGCAGGATTGCCAGCAGGCAATGGCAAAACGGTGGTTTGTTCTGAAATTTCTATCTGAAATTATGCCCATTCTTAGAAGGACCTGTCCCTTCAAATGCAGCTCTAAATTAATATGCAAAACCAAAGCACTGTTTCTGTGGTCTAGTAGCGTGGAGAAGTTCTAAATTCCTAAGTAAGATACCAAAACTACAGATACTGATAGACTCCACGTGCAATTTTCAGTTTTTCTGTTTTACTTCCCTGTGGCATGAAACAGACAAGCTGGCCAGAGTACCTGCTCGGCTGCAGAAGCAGAACTGAGCGCAAAATCATGCTCCTGAACTTCAAGGAGGCCTAGGAGAACACAGGAACAAGAAGAGATAAATTGTATCACTACTAAAGTGTCCTATTATACTAAGTGGGAAAAGGTGGGTTTTGATGTTGTTACAGCGGCGGAGGTTAAATGGAGCTGATCGATGAGAAGAGACAGGTTATGTGTGGCACCACATGACATCAAGACTGTGCATTGCCCCAGGACGCACAGGAGCAGAGAAGCTGAGCTGGCTAGTGGGATAAGCTACAGAACTTTTAAATACTATTTGAATACACGTGGTCTCTGAGAGTAGTTTTGCAGACCTGTGCAAAAGCGCAGAGAAGTTGGAATGGTGTGCTCCAGGCAGATCCCATGCCTGAAATAGCAGCCTTCTTCCTATACCTCTCTATATACTGTTTTAGGACTCTTACATACATGCTAAAGGAAGACTTTTGCTTGGAATACCAAGTATTTTGAAGTTAAGAAATAGAACATAAACTGGAAGAATTGTTCAGTAGTTTGTTTCTCATTATTTTATGTGGCCTTAGGCATTATTTACAATTTAATGCACACTATTCAGACCTTACTCTGAAGACAGAGTATCTATTTCCTATAGTTAATATAGTTAATATATTGCATATATTAACTAATCTTCCCAATATTACATATGATTAAGAATGTGAATGGATTCCCCTATGGTTGCAATAACTCTCTTATTCACCTTTGTCTGTTTTACATTTGGACAGTTTAACAAATTTAGCACAAATTGTGCAGTTTACTTGGAAAGTAAGATAGAATTGACCAGTAATATAGAAACATCTTATTGAAAACAGTCAATATTACACACATGTATAGTACTGGCCACAGCAACATGAAAACTAATTAATTAAACCTACCTCAATTTCTCCATTCACTGACACAAACTTTACCACCTCTGCAAGCCACCGTATATCTCAAAACATCACAATCCCAGCCTGGAGCTCCATCTCTTCCTTTTGTACCTGTACCTGTTCATGAACCTCGCCCTCCCCCTACCATCAGGAAGGGAAGCAGGCAGGTGAAGGACATGGTGAGAGGGTGGCATGCAGAGTGGAGTGGCTCTGGGAGGTCTCCAGCAGATGGGCCATGGTAGTGGTCCTTCCCCCCTCCATTTCCCTTCCCTGCCTTTCTCTACTGTGCCTTCATTTGCACTTTTTATGACTTTGATGGCATTTTCAGCTGTTCACTCAGTTATGTCCAGGCATGCACCTTGTGTGAAGCATATAGGATAGGTGCACATACTTAAATGCCAAGTCTGGCATTTAGATCATTGCTACATACTTTCATTCCCTGCTGTATAATTTGTAGTGCTTCTGAATGTGACTCACTATTCTCTTCAGTTAAAAACTAAGGGTAATGTGTTTTAACAGGCATCTATGTAGACTGTACTTCTCCAATATATTACATCTTTATAACCTCTGAAGGGGAAAAGGCATAACCTATATCTTTAAAACTGAGTCCAAAGCAAAGAAATAAAGAAACTTGCATAATATTGCAAAAAACCCCATAATTTTATGCTTTCACTTTACCAAAAAATGAGACACAAAGTGACATAAAAGCTCTTTGTCAAAGCAGAGATACATTTAAAAGCCAAAAACGTCTCTCAGGATACACCAAATTTTTCATTCAACTGAAATGTTAGCAGTGAGGTTATGAAAGACTTTTACGGTTTCATTGATTTCTTTAATGGACTCCAGACCATGGCTGAAGTGGAAACCATTCAGATGAAGCATCTTCAGCCTGCAACAGAGAAAATGGAACATTAATAAAAGAATAGTGAAGTAACCAAGGTGCTTTTACAGAAATTGTTAAGTATTGGCAGCAAAGGAGTTATGGACATTTGACATCCTTTTTAAAAACTTGTCTGTGTGATCAACAAAATAGCCAGCGTGATGCTGAAATGACCAATAATGCCTGCTGGAACTAGTTTGAAGGCATTAGCAGTCATCCTCATGCTGCTCTAGCAACCATATTCCAACCCCAGAAATAAGGAAAAGACTGTTGTAAAGACATGCTGTCATGTTGCTAATTCTAAAAATCTGTAATGGTTTTGAATAACGTAAGCAGCTACCAATAAATACTTGTAAATTTAATTTTTTACAGGAAATGTTTTTCATCATATTTTCATCATTTTTTTATTCAGTCCTATTTTTAAGGTGTTTGTTAGGAATCCTAACAAATACTGTGATTTTTAATGACAAGAATACAAATGCAGAATTGGCTGAGTGATATGCAAAAGAAGTCACCAAAGCCTAAATTCCACCTTCAGGTATCGAAGTAACACTTACTCAAAACCAGAAGGGCAAATGAGGCTGACATGCAAAGTTCCACAACCACCCTAGAAAACAGAGGCTTTCCTTCCCTTGTCTTTTCAGTCCCATTAGGCTCAAAGAAATCCAAGCTGCTAGATCCATTTTGCATTATTTTCTTGTGGTAAGGCTGGATTGCTACAACAAGAAGTAACTGTGTTGTTCTGTGGAAGGAACACCAGATCACTGCTTAATTTCTTATTATTTCTTTCTCCATAGCTGTAAAAAAGTTATCTAAAGCAAAATTCTCTTGAGTCCATTCATGAAAAGAACTGAAAAGAAAAAGTTATCTTCTATGCACAGAGAAGTAGTATGTTGATGGACAAGTCATTTATTGCATTAAATTGTTACACATTGCTCATTATTAAGAGTTTTAATTTCATCATGAGCTAAATACTCTTTCATGCATGGTCACACATGGTGAAATCCATATTGATCAGGCTCCTAAGTTTCCCACAGAAGCCATGAAAAGAGCCACTGGTAGTGCCGTAATGGAAAAAATATTCTAAAGAGATAAGGAAAATATGCTTTCTAGTTTAAGGTAGCATCTTTATTAACTGAAAGATATACAAGCTAGTAGGTACATAAGCCTTCGTTATGTTTGATACCTTTTCCAATTCTAATAGTCAAAAGCAAATTACAACTACTGATGAACCTTCTCTGTTCTTAAAGAAATGGCCATCTCAAAATGCAATTCCTATGTGCAAATCTAGTTAACAATAAGCAATGCATAAGACAGAGGATTGATGTGTTCTTTTCAAGATAGAGGCGAACAATGTTTGGTCAAACAGACATAGCGCCTTCCAGTTAGGATTAGCTTTGACTGGTGTCAAAGCTTTTTCAATGATACAGCGAGGTCCAGGTTTTCCCTGCAGACAGGAAGATCACTGTTTCACCCTCTTCCTACCTCCCTTTCTCGCTCAGTGTGTTGGAACATTTCCCCAGAAGCAGGAGAATCAAGTTTAATTCACTGCCCTGCCTAAAGTAAATTAATGTTACCTATCTTTTTCCTCATTCAAGTATCCTAACCACAAAATTAGTGGGGACAGTTGATGGAGTTGATGAGCATCCAGCTACTTAAAGCCACTGCTCCAAGTACCTGTGTTTTACAGTGCCTTATAACTAGTCAAAACGGTCTTTGGAGCAGATGCTGGACACCAGATTTCCCTACGCTAGTTGATCACTGATCCATCCTCCATTTCTCTCTGTCTGGTCTGAAAAATCTTATATTATGTTCACAGATTCTGGCTAAATGGTATGTAATCAGTCACTTGAACAACTGTAATGACAGTTTAAAGGACAGGGTTTCTTGTATTGAACAAGAAATATCTGAAACTGTTCAGACAGAGAGGAAGACTGAATCCATCTCCCAAGATTTTGTGTAATGCTCTTACTTTCAGGTTGCTCTATAACGAAGACAAATGTAATCAGTACTTCCTTCTGTTTTATCTTGGGCAAAAGTGGCTGTGACTGTTTCATCATGTGAAACCTTCTCCTGTTTATGTTAGGCAAACTCTGCATACTGACATCAGAGCAGGTCTTTAAAGAATGAGGGAAGAATGTCTCGTTTCTGGATTCCAAGATGTTGGCTGTTGAGCTGCTCAGTGCCCACAGGGCTATTGGACATGCTCACAACTTCAGGCTTTTGAGCAATTTTCCTGGGGAAAACAGAACTTGTCAATGCCCCATTGGAAGCAGGTTTGAAAGGTGTCTCTTAGTCCCTTTGACTACAACTAATAATTTCAAAAGTGCCAGATCTCAGGCAAAGGCATTGAAACTCAACCACCTACACTGTTACATTATTTAGAACAATCCCCCAGCATTGGATGCAGGAATACTAGTATCTCCCAAATTATTTCTGTGGCCTAAAGAACACTGTTTAGGAGATAGGGTAAGTCAGTTTTAATGTGGTCACCCCGTTTTGGAAGGTAAATCCAATTTAATAACAATGAAGTGGACACTGCCATGCCCACTGACCTCAGTGCCAGAGAACAGTTATGGTGTTTTTACTAGGGTAGAAAACTGGCTCATGTAGGCCTTTTTATTTATAAAAGGTCAGAATAACATTCAAGATTATAATCTTATTAGAATTTACTTCCTGAGTCTATAGTACTTTCAAAATAGTTCAAATTTAAATGCTGAATAAATGGGAACACCACTAATTTGACCTTTCTCCACTTAAGCCTCTGTCATGTGAGAAGTAAAATAAGTGCATTCAAAAACATTAAATAATTATTTATTAAAATGTACGACCAAACAATATTGCAATAAAAAAATGGAGAGCTGGACAAGAAGAAGTGTATAGTGAAGCATCCCTCAAGAATCTTCTAAATAGGAAAGTGTTAAAGGAAATTCCTGGGTTTTTTAAACCAAAGGAGATTAAAGGTTACATGACTCAGAGCTGAAAAGTAAAACAAACAATAAAAAACCCATGAAGTTAAAAAGCCACACTAATTCTTCTAGAATGTGAAATAAAATACTGTTCTTGTTAATATTGAAAGGCAGACAGATTTTCTCAGAGTCTTAGAAAAAAGACTTGAAAAAACATCTGCCAGAGTTTCTACCAATTTAAGAGATCCTCTTTTCTCATCATACAATTACAGAAAAGACAGTTAATCTCAGCAACACAGTATAAGATCAGAAGGAAACAAAAAAAAGATTAATTCTATTGGATGTTCTCTTCTCTAAAAGGTCATTAAAACTAGGTTCCCTCCCACCTGTCTCCAAAACATAAAGAAAAAAATTATGTTCTTATAAGCCCAAATCCATTAACGGTCTTACTATACCCTCTAGATATGTGCATTATCTTGCAGATCTTCAACATTTACATAACTAGAGAAGACTACAAATATAACTCTTTACAGTGTGTTGTTATTGTTCTACAGTGAAACTTCTTCCACAAATTGTCATGTATCAGTTTCGCTCACAAATCTTTAACAAAGTGAGTGTACTGATGTTCATGTATTAGTAAACTTCAAGTAAATACAAAAAGGTTGATCCTCCTAAGGCACATGACTTCTGAAACCCAAAGAACTGCTACTCACTCAGCTGCATTGTTAGGCTTTAGCTGTGATAAGGTCTAAGTGCTTTAGCTGACTATACCATGGGGCTAAAACCTTTTAGATATATTCATATTATATTTCATACCACTTTATAGCTATTTGACAATTAACATAATGTGCTCTGCTGACTGCTGCGAGGGTTTTTTTAACACAAATGTGCCATCACATTTGCTTATCTGATCAGGGAGGAAAAGTATATCATATGACTGTCTTCAGCAGAAATTAAGACAGATCTAGTTTCAAATAGTCATCATTAAATGATAACTGTCAAAGTAAAACTAAGATGATCTGGTGGATAATTTTGAATAAATGGATTTGGAGAGAGGGGGGAAGAGTAACTGTTCACAAGCAATCCAGAACAACAGAAAAAGTTTTGCTCTTAATTAACCAACTATTTGTTATATGATTCACTGCAACAGTATCAAAGATGTTTAGAATAATTCTTACTTTCATGATAAACTTTTTTAAAATCATGGCATTTAAATAAAATATAGTCTTTTAAAACAAATTCGCTCATGGACTTCTGTACTATATAGTATTAGAGATACTGCTTAAAGTATCTACATCATAACGCTGTAAAATATTCTGACCTTGAGAGCTGCCATTTTGAAAAAGTGGTGTACAACCTGTAAAACTAAATAATTTAACAATAGACGTTATGAATTACTATAGCACGATTCCAACATCTGTAGTGCAGATAAATACCTGTAAGGGTAAGACAGACTGGTTGCATTTTAGAAGTTAGTTGTGAATGGCTTTTAAACTATATTTTGTATTTAATGAGAATAATAATGCTTTCATATTTGCAATAAGTTATGATGAACTGACAGGAAATGCTGCAGCTGCCAAAGACTGAAGGATATATTTTTCTGGAAAGACAGCACTTAACTTTTGCAGCTACTGCAGAGGTTTTTAATTGCATCCAAAGTGACATTTGTGCAGAAACTGAGCTTCACACATTTCAGACAGACCTAGCAAAAGCTGACCAGCAGGTGCACCCTGATACCCACAAATAAAATAAAAATTAACCTTATATTCTTTCATGTATCTTTAAAAATATGCTTATGGGTTGTAGAGGCAGAGACCTGCACATCACATCATTGTAAGGGCTAGGGCAGCTTTACTTTTGGAAAACCAGAAACAACTATTAAATGCAGAATCCTAGTAAAGTTGATGAAGTTTGTATTTAATTTTCCATGCTTTAGAAAAATCAAAGGAAAGAAAGGGAAATTATATATAAGCTGGGAAAGGGAAAAACTCTGGGAATAGTAGCAAGCTTTGTAAAAAATATTAACTAAAGGGGAATTTTAATGTGTAACTTTCAAGGTTAGGAAGAGACACTTCAGCTATCTAAGCTGGACTTGTGGACAGTTTTCCTCATCTTCGTTGTATCACTGCTACTTCCTAGATACCGTAATTCAGCTGGCTCTGCTACTGTTATTAGACCATTTCTTGGCGCAGATTTGGCCTGTTCTAACTAGCACTTTCTGAACAATTCCCAGGCAGCTAGAATGATTCAGAGACTGTTCCCAAAATGGGATGTGCATTTGATGTGCACAACAGATGTGTTGTGCCAGGTGGATTGATTTCAGTACCCAGGAACACTCCCAGGCACACTCATTTATTTACTAGTAGAGATGTAAGAGCTATTACTTTTCTCTCAGGGCAGTGGGGTGCCAATAAATTTTGAAGAAAAATTGTCAAGTAGCACATTTCTTGAAAGTGATCTAAAAATATATAAACAGAGCAATGACTAAGATAAAGAAAAGGAAGTCCCTCTTCCTTTGCAATTCCCATTTCCTATAATGGCAAGCAGTGGTAACTACTTCTAACAACTCATCTGTGGTAATTGTATGCATTCAGTAACTGAACTTGAACCATTCCATTTAAATGCAAGATGATTCATAGGTCTGTTAAGAACCTTGCCACTACTTCAGCAGGGTCAGGATTCTATGCAGACAGCTTAAGCAGCAAGAAAAAAACCAAAACAAAACCCCACCAAAACAGTCCAAAACCAGTTACTATAAAGAAGCATATATGACAATGCATCAGACCAGCTATTCTTTCAGATTTTATTTCAAACTAATTAAACAGAAAACGAAGCAACTGTATATTGTAAATCTTAAAATTAAATTTATTCTGTTATATTTATACAAGAACAGGAACAGAACTCTAACAAGATTTTGGGTTTTGCAAAAGATTTGGGTTTTATACAATAATTTAAAAAGTGAAAGCAATGACTGTAATTCAAAACACAGCATCTAGGAACTTAGGAAACATAACTGGCAATGAGGAATTTATCAGTCCGTCTCCAGCATAACCCACAGCTTGGGATACGGATACCATTCTCATATGCAGGGGCGGGGTAGGATGGTGGTATAATTTTAATTGCTATTTTAACATGAATGTATACTATACAGCAAAGCCCACGGGTCATGCAGAAAGTTCTAAGAGCTTGTTTTCAATTCAGATTTTTATAATAGGTACTTATCATCAAAATACATTATTATGTCTAAGTACTCAATTTTGTTCACTTATCACAACTCAAGGAATAACATTAGAAAGTGACAATATGTCAGTTAATAAGACAAAAGAAAATTTATCTGTTTTTCAATAGAAATAGAGTTGGAAAGTAATAATTTAAAGAATTCCACAGAAAACATAAATGTAAAATTGTAAATAATAACTGATAAATTAAAACCAATTCTAATGACTACATTCATATGAATTCTTTCAATGGACAGAATCATAGAATCATTTAGGTTGGAAAAAACCTTTCAGATCATTGAGTCCAACCATTAACCCAGGACTGCTGAGTCCAACACTAAACCCTAACCCTGTCACTAAGTACCACATCCACACATTTTTTAAACACCTCCAGGAATGGTGATTCTACCGCCTCCCTGGGCAGCCTGTTCAATGCTTCACTGGCCTTTCAGTGAAATATCCGATATAAACCTCCCCTGGTGCAACTTGAGGCTGTTTCCTTTTGGTCCTGTCACTTCTATGGGAGAAGAGACCTGCCCCCACCTGCCCACAGCCTCCTTCCAGGCAGCTGTAGAGGAGAACAAGTTCCCCGCTGAGTCTCCTCCTCTCCAGGCTAAACCGCCCCAGTTCCCTCAGCCGCTCCCCATCAGACTTGTGCTCCAGACCCTGCACCAGCCTCGCTGCCCGCTCTGGCCACGCTGCAGCACCTCAGCGTCCCTCTTGCAGCGAGGGGCCCAAACCTGAACACAGCGTTCGAGGTGCGGCCTCACCAGTGCCCAGGACAGGGGGACCATCGCTGCCCTGGTCCTGCTGGCCACACTGTGTCTGGTACCAGCCAGGGTGCTGCTGGCCGCCTTGGCCACCTGGGCACACTGCTGGCTCCTGCCCAGCCGGCTGTGGACCAGCACCCCCAGGCCCTTTCCCACCAGGCCCTTTCCAGCCGCTCTGCCCCAGCCTGTAGCGCTGTGTGGGGCTGCTGTGACCAAGGGCAGGACCCGGCACTGAGCCTTGTTGAGCCTCATACAGTTGGCCTCGACCCATCAGTCCAGCCTGTCCAGATCCCTCTGGATGGCATCCCTTCCCTCTAGCATGTTGACCACATCACACAGCTTGATATGGTTGGCAAACTTGCTGAGGATGCGTTTGATCCCACTGTCCACAAAGACATTGAACACCACTGGATCCAGTACAGAGCCCCAAGGAATGCCACTCATCATTGATCATCCAGCCAATTTGTTATCCACTGGGTGGTTCACCTGTCAAATCCATGCCTCTCCAGTTTAGAGACAAGGATGTTATGTGGGACAGTGTCAAATGCTTTGCACAAGTCCAGGTAGATGATATCGGTCGCTCTTCCCTGATCCATCAACACTGTAAGGCCACAGATTTGTCAGGCCTGACTTGCCCTTACTGAAGCCATGTTCACTGTCACCAGTCACCTCCTTATTTTCCATGTGCCTTAGCATAGCTTCCAGGAGGATTTGTTCCATGATCTTGCCAGGCACTAAGGTGAGACTGACTGGCCTGTAGTTCCTCGGGTCTTCTTTATTTCCCTTTTTAAATATGGGAGTTATGTTTCCCCTTTCCCAGTCCTTGGGAATTTCACTGGACTGCGACAAATTCTCAGATATGAGGGATAGTAGCTTAGCCGCTTATTCCACCAGTTCCCTCGGTACCTGCAGATGGATCTCATCACGACCCATGGACTTGTGCACCTTCAGGTTCCTTAGACAGTCTCAGACCTGATCTTCTCCTACAGTGGGAGGTTCTTCATTTTCCCAGTCCCTGCCTTTGCCTTCTGCTACATGGATGGCGTGGCTGGAGCACCTGTGAATGAAGACCAAGGCAAAAATGTCATTGAGTACCTCACACAGTTTGCAGTCACCTGAATCTTCATATAAGTACAGAGACACAAACACGTACTGAAGATGGTATTTCTAATTACAAGTGCTTCTGGTCAAACATCAAGTACACCACCTACACCACCAACAATTAACAATTTTTTTCTGACACATCATCTCTAACAAAAAACTCCAGAAACATTTCTGGTCCAGGAATCAAGTAAATAGAATTTACCTCTTTCTACCAGAATTCTCAGAGTTTTGAGGCAGTTGCCATCTAAAAGAGAAACTGAAGCAGCTAATCATCAAATAGACCATACTAAACACATACTAAACACACTAAAAAATCCCTGAAATCCATCTGTATTGGAACCACCTATTTTCATTCATTTGTATGACAAATTTTGTGTGTTTGTGGCATTCATGTATACATACAAACTTACATATGTATACCAGCATATGCACATACATAAACAAACAGAACGGACTCAGACGAGATCAGAGAAATTGCGGCTCAGAATGAAAAAACACATGCCTATATACTTTCCATACAATACTATCTTCATATTCTTTGAAATGTGAACTAATGGTATTCCAGTCATCACAAGCATGTGCAGATAATAAATTCTGAATGAAATCTGTGAACATTGTGCCTGAATGACAGTGCAGATTATGCTTACATATCTGGCTATTTGAAATGTCATCTACACTTAAGTAACACAAACCAACACGCACATAGACTGCTGTTCTGAAAGACAATTTTGGAAGGAAAATGATCACGTGTAATGTGAATCATACACTGGCTATTGCCTTCTGGTTTCATGTTCACTAGTCAATTAAGATTTGTCATTTTGTTCAAGAAGAAACCTTTAAGGTGTTTGCTTTTTCAACACCTTTGAATATTTCTCTGAAATAAAAATTTGACTTAAAATGTCAACATTTTTTAAAAATTAAATACATAATAGTTTTACTATGAAAATAAAAAAGGACAAAATGTTTTTAAGAATTCCAAGAAAATACTTCAAATAGACAAAACATATATTTTCCTGCTAGTAGTCATATAGATGAGAGCAGTAACAAAAAGAATATTGGAATCACTGCCTACAACCATTGGAAAAGAAATGTGGTGGTCAACGCATTTGTAAAACATTTGTTACTAGCTCACATGTAAAGAAAAACCCAATGAATCAATGATCAGAGACTGCTGTGTGCTCTGTCTGAGTCTTCCAGGTAATCCAGTGACCAGCCAGGGTTCATCGTTTCCTGCAAGAAAATGATTGGTAAGGACAAAACTTTTCCTCTGTAATAATCTGTATTATTAATAAGAAATTACTGTCAGTGATCTAGCCAAGAGTTAAGCAGTTTGTTTAAATTTTGAGAAGTATTTCTCACCTTTACAGGAAAAGTTTGTTAGCCTCTGCTTTCATTTCTGAGATATCTGCACCTTATCACAGGCCGTTACAAATTAAAGTAACACACATTAGCTAACAGTCTTTACAAATACGAAAACTTTTATATATCTCAATATATGTGTAAAAATATAACTAGAAATTATTATTAATATTTTTCCTATTCTCTATTCTATAAAACACACACATAAATATTTTTTTCTAGGAGGGATTACAAATCTAGAGAAATGTTCTAAAATTACATTTGTGTTACATTTCTACATACAATAGTTCATCTGCCTATGAAAAAACATAAAACATACAGATGAATAATAACATAATTCAATTCAATTCATACATTATAAACAAAGAAGTATTTTGAATATATGAAAATTTACTAAGACAATATATGGCAGGTGGAGCTTGTAATTTTGATTATTAAACAGTATATAAATTAATGCAGTAAAAACTGTAAGGATAGCAATTCCAATAAACCTCAAACCATAAAACATTTAAAATGTTTCTTCTTCAGCTGTAAATATTTACTAGAAGCAATATTTTTGTCAGGATGTGCATGCAGGGCTTTCAAATTGAGAAGCATCTATGTCATGGCTAGGGAAGAAGTTAATGGTTATCCACAGTATAGCACAATGGGGACCTGTACGTTACATCCAAGGACGGTGTAACGGTGCGTCAGCTGGGATTGCGTGGGAAGGGGAGGGTAGAAGAAAGAAGGCCACAGAGAAAATCTGACTTGCTGACAATTTTTCATTCAAAGAACGAGTCTGCACATTTCAGGAACAAGAAATCGAATTCCTAAGGCAGCACCCCATTAATGTGCAGAGTTTTGCTATGCCAATGGTTTGTTCCAAAGAAAGGAGGAGAATGAACCATTTGATTATCTGTGAATTTCTGCACAGCAAGCACCATTCTGATTTTAGTTTGCAACACTGTGATATAATATCAACATATCAACATATAATATCACAATAGTTGGCAACACTGTGATATGCCTTAGCCAAGGATTGCTGGTATAATTCTTACTTAAAGAAGGATGCCAACCATGCTGTGTCATTAAAATACACCTAACACTGAAGGTTATGCCACATAAGCCATGTCTGAATGCCCATAATTAGCAAGGAAATTTCTACAAAAGAAGCAAAATTGCTAAATAACTCTTACAGCAAAAAAAGATAGACAATGAAAAAGAATACTAATTACTTTCAGCATGTTAAACCTCAGACAAGTTTTGGTGGTTTTTTTGGGGTTTTTGTTTTTGTTAAAAAAAAACCCTTCTTTTACTTGTTGCTGTAGAGCTCAGAGCAAGATGATGAAGCTGGCAACAGCTGCCTGCCAAAGCCTGAATTCCTGTATAAAAGTCACTTTTTACAGCCACAGTTATCAAGATACCTGTAGATATCAAAACAATCGATTACTTCCAAAGTATGTTTGCTATGAGCACATCATGAAATTAAGAAAGTCTTCATCTATATTTAGATCTATATACATTTACTGTATATTTTAAATAAGTATAGTAGTAAGACCATCACAGAAGTTGTTTTATTACTCTAAAATGTATACACTCTATACTAAAATACATTGATTCTCACTTCTCCTGCTTATATTATGGCTTCACTTTAAAAGAATTTTGTAAAAAACTGTTAATGAGAAGGATTTTCACTAGATCAACAGGATAGTCTCCGTAGAAAAGAAAGTTGCTTATACTAAGACACCTCCTCCACCTTGTGCTCAGGCTTTTTTATATACATGCTCACTTTTGACAAGGAAAATGTAATGATTCCCAGAATAAAAATGAATTATATGCAACCAAGACTTAAAGTTAATGTTCTATAAACACGTTTAACTTGAATTCTAAATGTGAGATCCACTAGATTTTCTTGCAACTCTTATGCCTAAGCAGCTCATGAATGTCAATCTCATAGCATAAGACAAAAACCCAGTGGTGAGTGTTCAATCATGAATTGTGTCACCGAAGATAGATAATAAACTTGGAAAGCTTACAACTATGTCATGACAGTATGGGGTTTTAGAGCATTAAATGACCAATTAAGAATTAAAATGGCAGAATAGTTACTAAGGCATGTTTTGTGCATAAATAGATAGATAGATAGATAGAGATAGATATAGATATGTGCTAGAATAAAATTTATGCTAAACCATCATATCAAATAACAACATGAAATCCGTTTATTCTAAATAGACTGCAAGAACATTTTCTTCCTGGTGGATTCTACTATCATGTTCCCACTTGGAGGCTATAAATCTAAGCAACATTTGTTTACCTAAGAATTTCATGAGTGCGAGCATGCTAGAGGGCTGTTAGGAAAGTAATGCTATGTTCTTGCTTTGATACCAATTTTCATAAGTAACTAGCAGGCTCAGCTAAAACATTCAGCAACATAGTTAATGAGCATGAGGAAGGAGTGCTTCAATTATTACCACCAGGCACCATCAAAATACCCAAGACAGATGGACAGAAGCAATCTCTGCTACCTCATCATCTTCTGTCATTCCAGCTGCATAGAACCACACAGAAAGATAAAAGGAATTATGAGAAGTTATAGCTTCAGTGAACTCAGAATTATGTAGCTGAAAAGGAAAGCTTAATTGAAGTAAGTGTTGTCACAGTATCTCACTCCTTAAATAAATACTGTAACTGGTTTTTTTTATTTACATATATTAAAAAGGTGAGGGAAAAAAAAAAGAAAACAGTGAACTTCTTGTCAGTATTTATATAGAAAATAATTACTTCTCCAGCAATTTAATAATTCAGAATGTTGCAGTCTTGCATAAAGTATCATTATTTCATCACAGAAATGTCTTTACAGAGCAATAACATAATGTTTTGATTGTTCACAGCAAGATAAGTATTTCTACAGAGAATCACTATCTTCTCCTGTTGGATACACTCTGAGGAAAAATTGATGTTTCCATCTTTCTCTAAATCAGAATTGCTGAAAAATTGGATATTTATACAGATGTAGCCAGCTTCTGCCAAATAGGACATCATTCAAAAGACCTATGCTTTCAATCACTAGAACCAGGAAGACTAACTGCTGATTCAGGACTCACATACCTCCACAGTGACATCTCCAGTAAAGAAACCACAGTCTCTGCTTTTGGAATACCAGCAAGACTCACATGATTTTTCAAATGGCTGAAATATTCAAATTGACAAGACTCTCATATGGACAAACATTTTCCTTTCAGCATTCAACTTTGTACTGATCATTCATAAACAGGTACTAAAGTCCACCAGTTTTGATCTGTCATTTGTGAAGAGGAGCTGAAAACTAAATACCTCAGCTTAGGACACTGAGTCATAATAAAATGGACAGCAATATCTCTCATCTAAAATGCAGCACATAGAGGGGAAATGAAATACGAACTCTTTAAATATGTGCCTAAACATACCTGCCTAAAATTTCCCTGCCAGAACATTGAGTGGCAGCTGAAAACAATAAAATCCAATGGCCATTCATGCTTGCACAACTTGTCTGTAGATAAGCAGTATACAGTTATCATTATACCCAACTTTATCATCAAAACATGCCTGGTGGTGAAGCCTCTTAGGGTTACATGGTCCTCGCTCCTTGAAAAATTAGCCTTTTTTTCCAAAAAAAGATGACATGATAACAAAGTAAAATGTGTAGTAGTAACAGTTAAGACTGAAGTTTGCAACACATATTGATTCCATTATCACGCATACATAACATAGCTGGATCCTCCCCTCACAGGCTCACTCTGCTATGAGCATCATGCTAACTCAGAGCAGATCTTCCCAAACCATGACATCTTCATTGACCAAAGACCTCTAACAACACATTGTCTGTTGCTAAGTCAAGGGTCATCACTATTTCCTTACTAGTTAGGCAAAATACAGAACTATACATTGATTTAAGCTACCAAAATAAATAAAAGGAGCAGATAGTTATTTGCAAGAAAAGACCTCATAGCAACGGGTTGTTTTCTTAATAACAGAATTTTATTACTGTCTGTGTTTTGTTCATTATCACAGGAAGCATTCACATCCTTTCACTGAGGATATCTTTCCACTTTATACCCCAATTGTGTTTTTTAAAGCTGTATGTAATGACTCCTACTGATACTCAATGAGACCTGGTAACTTACTGTCTTTTCTATACATTAAATTCAGTCTGCAGAAAACACTCTGCAACAAATGTGGGGTTTAGCACATGAATGTCAGACACCGTCACAATATTTTTAGGGTTCTCTGTTTTGTAAAATATGTAGGAGACATTCACAATCTCTATATTATGCCATTTGTATAATACCATGCCCGCACTCTTTAAAGAAACAAGACATGGAGGCACTACCATGAGTCTTATGGATTACACAAAATGCTGCAAGTAGATAGGAAATATCAACACATAGCATTACAAATATCAACAAATATGATGCAAATAATATAGATACAAATCAAACTGCACCTAGTAATTTTAAAATTAATTGAGGCAAGAGCAAGAAATCAAAACTTCATTACCACATTGAGCCCAGTTACACTGAGTGCAGTTTTCTCAGATATTCCAAACTATGTGATGAACAGGCATGGGTAATGCTCAGGACTCTGCCAGTGTTCTGAATAGCCACTAGCCATGGAGCTTAGACATTTGGCAGTTAGAGAATGACAGCCAAATAGTTTTAGTTTTCTATGTCTGGGAACAACAGGATGAAATTACAGAAACATCAAATTCAAGATCATTAATACAAAAGCCCCCAAAAATACAAAATTTGTTTTAAATTGTTTCAGTTTTCTTTTTCCTAAATAGACCAGACATCAAGAAGATTGCAAACATTGACACAGAGGCACTGATGACTTCCTACTATCCAATTCTGGATAATGTGGGAAGAAACATGTAAAACAGAAACTTCTAAATACCACAGAAAAAGAAATGGGTAGTCAAATATTAGTCCCTGTGTCTGAATCTCCTTGTCTGGGTATTAGAGTGATGGAAACCTCTTCAGATACCTAATTATTTTAAATTTTCATCTTGATAGACCATAATCCTAGGCATATAAACTGAAGATGTTGGTGGATGAAAATGTGAATACAAAGCTCTTAGGATGGCACCTAATTTCTTACATATCAACTCTCCCCTCTCCCTCTTGAACAGACCTTTTAGCCACAGTTTCCAGTACAACATAACTCACAACCTGAAAGGACTCAACCCCTCTCTCAGAACTTACATTACAACAACACACAATCCATTAGAAAATAGGAAAGTAGTAAGAGAAATGAAAAAGATACTGAATGAGAAAGTTACATGTTTGGCCTTGAAAGCAGTAACAGATGTTGACATATATGGTCATTTAAGGACTACTTCATAGTCCATTACCATGCTAATATCATGCAAATATAAATATACTTAATAAAATCTATTTGTTTTCTAAAACTAGAAGAGGATTTAAGATGTTGGATTTCAGCAGATGAACAATTTTAATACATCATCTTTCCTCAATGGCTTATAAGGTGCATTTAGTGGTATGATAATATAGACATTAATCAAGGTTCAACACAGCTCCAAGTCAGAGAATGCGGAAACCTTACTTCTCTGATTCTGCACTTTACTGTTATAGCATAGCATTGCACTGAGGATTGGTTGGGATTTTTTCCTCTTAGGTGCTTTGGAGGATCACATCAATAAAATATGTGAATCCTTTGAAATGCGACTTAAATTCTCTTACAATTCCTCTGAGAGATAAGTAAACAATAGTATTTTGTATTAGTTTACTTTTACTTAAGAAAAGGTGACTTGCCAAAGGTTGGAGCATCTATAATGAAACAGAAGACAAAACACATTGCTTCAATCTCAACTCCACTTGCTTCTTTAATGTTTAACTAGTAAAACTATTGCTGAGCAACAGCAGTCACCAAAGGCCTCACTTGCAGCTGAACTAGCAACTCAAGCCTCAGACAGATCAAACTGCCTTGAAAATACAGACTATAGTTAGTGACTAACTGGAATTATTCACCAGACACCTTCTGTATTCTGCAACAAACCAGACTGCAGCTTGAAATGGTTCATTCATTCCAAAGGAGCCCTGCAGGACAAGGTGGTAGGTTTTATAGCCACTTTCACATGGCAAATATATACCCAGATAAGAAAGTCCCTGTTTAAATTTCTGATCATAAGTTGGAACCTGCTGTGCGCTGGAAACTTTATGATGTGCTTATTTCCTGAATCTAGTAGGACACAAAAAAGAAGCACTTTCCTCCTCAGCAGAAATATATCTCATTTATACTTGTAGTATTTTATTCTTTGTTCCCATTCACATTTTCCTTTGACATCTTTCCTTCTCTCTGACACTTTAACATCTATTTTTAGAAAGCATTTGTCCCATATGATCATGATTAATCTTCTTTGTCTCTTCCAAATCTTTTCATTTCATCGCAGAAATAAAAGAGACAAAACAAGTTATTTTGTATTCTCTGCTTCTGATGCCATTTCTACTATTTCTAAGAATGAGAGGAATTCCTGTTTCCATGTACTGCATAACCCATTCCATTTGTCATCACATTTTGCAGATCATTATGGTTATTCCTGTCTTACAAAATGTGAGGGGATTAATATTTAATACAAGACTTACACATAACTGCAGGAACAGGTGTTCTTTTGAAAGTGGTAAAATAGAAGTCGGAGAAGAACTGTCAGGGACAGCATTGAAACTTTAATTGCGGGATACAGATCCTGGCTGGCTTGTTTATAACTACACATTTTCTTGCAT
Source organism: Falco rusticolus (assembly GCF_015220075.1). Lineage (NCBI taxonomy): Eukaryota > Metazoa > Chordata > Aves > Falconiformes > Falconidae > Falco > Falco rusticolus. Next base: position 42,196,475 of record NC_051210.1, on the reverse strand, counting down.
TTGGCAACCACCTGTTCTCACTCTGTCATGCAGCCATACGTAGACATACAGGGAATGGAAGCAGAATTCAGTAGTCAAGTACTCTGTATAAATCTGCAGCTGCTGCTGCGATCACAGCTTGTGTGCCATGCCTCAGCTGGCACTGAATGAACGCTTAGCTGCATCACTGCAGCACCGTGGAGCATAATTGTGGCCACTACAAACATGCAAAGCAGCTAAACACGTATCTGTGCAGTTACTCTGCACCGCCTTTCTCTCTACGGTGATCCTAGTGCTTAGCCAAGCTAGTTTAAAGCCAGTACTGATATCCCTAAAGGACATACGACCAATCTTGGTGAAGAGGTTCCTGGGATAACTGTTATGGAGTTATCCAGAGCAGGAAAGCACAAGAGCTTCCCTGGCAGAGCACTGGTCTGCAACACTGCCCGCAGGGCCCCTGCTCTCACATTTTGAGACAGCTGTAGGACTTGCACACACATCTGCCAATATCAGTGCAGACAGCCCCCAAATCAATTACGTGCTTTTGTGGTTTTTAAGCTGTGAAACCCAGTTTGCCCTGTGAAATGCACAGTGACCATACAAATTATGTTCACCAGGTGTGAAAATGAGGCCAATCTTAAAGTGGTTCTGTAAATAACCAATTTTAGATGTCTAACCTTGAAAGGGAAGACACAGACTAAAGATTGCATCAAAATTACTACCGAAGATAATGTTGTCATTATGTTAGACAGCTATTACTATTAAAATAGTGTTTTTTCAACAGTAACTGTGTTTCCTACTTTTGAAGCTGAAAAGTTTGGTTTTGGCTCACGAATTGCATTTCTTTCTTTTATAACAGATAAGAAGATCCCTCCTCCCCACCTGCTACAGAAGAAATGTAATATCGTACTCACAAACAAACCAGATCAACTCCTGAGAGGCAGTCTGGAGAGTCAGGTGCTCCTGTAACATCAGTTAGTATCCTACTGAGTTCCCTTTACATTAGCCAAGGATTTAGCTCATCACATAAAATTCCAATTCAGTGTGAGGAACAGGGTCCTGCCCTAAGTTTAATATACATTAATTTATGGTAGTACATGGTACCACATGATATGAAATAGGAAGGATAGATAAAGGGTCAGCAATTCATCACATAAAGGTATTTTTATGTCATTCTAAGTAAAATATTCAGACAGATGCTAAACTAAAAGAAAACACTTAAGCATCTTCAAAGCTTTGAAACATACATGATATATTTGCTGAAGAAAATCAGATGGATAAGGTTCTGTTTCCATCATTTTAATTCATAATGCATATTCTTTGCACAGAATATTAAAGAACTGCTTGAAGACAATGCAGCTTACTGCTATCACTTTCATTTCTTCTTGCTAATGTAATTTATTTGAATAAATTCACCATACAACCAAATTCTTGAACTATGAAAAAAAAATCATATTCTTCTCTGGAAAAAGCAGCACAAGTAATAGTTTTCATTGAATGATATTACTACAATATCTGAAGTATGTCATCTTTACCAATAAATTACGTGTATGCTGAATTCTCGAGTATTAACAATTAACATGCTTCAAACAGGTGAAAATTGATTTTTAGTGCTCAACTTCTGGCAACTTCTTTAACTGAGGACAACTGGCATTACCATGAAAATTTCCATAATTTTTTACAAAAGGCAACCTTCAGGAACTTCTCAAATTTCTAAGACATGTGAGAAACCATCAAACTATGTCTTTCAATGCATCAGGTCTTAATATGGACATGATGCACTGCATAGTAGTGGACTACCACACGTAATCCACATGTGCCATCTTCCCCCATTGCAAAAACAGAACAAGAATTTGGCCACTGGTACAGGATTGCCACATTCCTGGCAGCCTGATCAAAGCTACCGATCTGTATGGCTACCAGATACCTGGACATCTCAGAATTCTGCAAATACGGAGATGGCACACGCAGTGAGCTAGCACATCTTGCATGCACTGGACCCTATGCATGTGTCGTACGCGATCAGTACAGCTAACACAGATGGCCCAAACTTTTTTGCACTTACTACCCACGTTCTGACCACTATGGACTGTCAATGCACACATATCTAGTATTTCTCAACAGAAGTACAGGTAACTTACAGTCTCACTCTATTAATGAACATACCTGAGTGAATAAAATGTACTAGTTATTAGCATTAGTTTAAAATAATAATGATGTGCTACCTTTTGCACTTAAGATAATGCAGGTCTTTGAATGTGTATTCATTCATATGTGTAAGTATATACATATATATTTTTATATATTGAATTAAAAAGATCTCATTTTACACCTAAGCTGAACAAAAGTGGAACTGTTGACCTGCTTAAAAAAGTAAGAAAGAAATTTCCTTAGACAACTTTGCTTAAAAATATGTATATTAATAGAATCAATTGTGTACTCATCTTTTGAGCAGTGACTAAGCATGGAATCACTTTATATTTTCTGTACACACAGAGACACCCGAAAAAAGCAACAAAACATAAAGCACTTCCCACAATCCTGGAAAGCAAACAAAATTTTACAAATCTTGCCATAAAGCTATAAGCAAAAAAGACTTACATGACTGAGTCATATGGTGCAAAATATGAATCCAGAGAGGACAATTGTTTGGCTAATGTGTGAATTTGTCTATGGTCAGTTTGAAGAGAAATGGACTGGCTTACCCCTTCAGCTAGAAGAATCAGTCTAAAGGAGGACTGAATAGCCTATGCTACTGTACAGATCCCAAGCATGCAAAAGAAGCAGAAATGATCACTTTAGACAGTACTCAGTTCAAAGGCCGTATTCAGCCAACTTGTCAGACTGACCCTCACTAGTATTTTCAACCATTGCCCAAATACCATCAGAGAACCTTCCCGTCCCCCGACATCAGGCAGGTGCTGGAGTCAAGACTGGATTTCGTGACCAAATTTTAATTCATCTGTCCTCATTGTATACTGAAGATATTCTGAGGTAGTTAGACAAACTCTGTCTTAGAAAGAAGGTTGAAGAGCAAGCATTTCTGATGTTCCTCCCAACAAACCACAGTAAGAGATTTGCTGCTGGACAAAAACGATTGACTGTCTGAGCTATTAGACCATCTGCCTCCTTTCCAGCCAAACAAGGTTTCTGCCTAAAACTCAGCTCCACTACATTTGAGAAGAAACCTACATCAACATACATAACGTTTAACTTCATTCACAATTATTTTTTTATTCCACCCCCCCGCCCCCCAGCCTAAGCAAATATCTGAGGAAAAGAACTGGGCACTGACAATAAACAAAAGAAAAATAAGTGAAAATAGGTCCCATAGGTCCCATCCACCTGAGTTTCTTCATCCTCTGCTTCACGTTTAGCAATAACAAATGGAATGTCAGCAACACACAACCACCACCACCCCCAACAGTAGATTTACATGTTTTCTGATTCCATGTATTCAAAGGAAGTTCAATGACAAGCCAGCAAGACCACTTCAGAGTACTCCTTTGTCTGGGTAGTTAAAAAATGTCACAGTTCATGCCCTTGATTTTCTTGTGTATTGTTTAGCTGCCACACAGCCAAAATTTCCATTTATCGCAGGGTAACACATGTGTTCTCATACATTACTGCCAAAATACCTTATGCAAAAAAGTAATTTTGTTTTTTAGTTAGCAACATATGTATAAGACACAGATTCACAGTATACTCCTTCCAATTCCTATACTTGTGTATTATAAAAAATATAAAAACACCAAATTACTGCAAAAATTAACTCATCTTCTCTCATTCTCATGCACCTTGTTGCTTTATTTCCCCAAATACCATGCTAACATAGCTCTTACTGTTAACAGACTCTTTATGTTTCACAGGGTTTGATTTTTTCCTAGCTAATCATTCAAATCTAATGCTTCTTATATAATCACAAACACAAAATTCAGTTAGGTTGATATTGAGATTGTTACACAGCGTATCAACCAACTGAAATTGCATAAGCCGGGAAATAAGCCATTGATACACTCAGTTCTACTCTTCCAGGTTTTATTAGCTCTGTTACAGCACAGGACCCTCTTAGAGAAGAATACGTGCAGTCTTAAATCTGAACAGCTTGATGGTGTCATACCCAAGCAGAACTGATTCATGTTATGACTATATTTGATGTTTGTGTAGTTTGAATGTTTAATTCATAAACACAGCTGGAATGAAATCTGGTCTCTCAGAAGTGGATGTAAGGACAGGGCAAGGGAAGTAAATGGGCTACCAGAGACACTTACCTCTTCACTTATCTCAAACCCTAGGCCAAGTAATTAACTCATAGTCTCTAGTCTTCACCTACACTTAAAAGTTCGGGCATAGTCATGTGTCTCTGGAGTGTGAAAAACACACCTCCAACCCAGCTGGCAAGGATTAATGCCCTCAGGTAGACACACAACCCTGCTGTCAAAACCACTATGTTATCACCAGGTGTTTTTCTGCATAGGACACTGCTTTATCATTCTGCTAAGCAAGCACAGTATTGCAGCAGCTACACCCTCATTTCAGGGACAGTTATAAAAACTTTTCCTTGGAAGTTATATTAGTAACTACTTTCCAATGTAAACACAGTCATATGCACCTTTACTGAGACAGGTCAACACAGATGATAAAACTCAGCTGCAATTAAGCCAAAATAACTGCATTGTCACAAAGAACTTGTAATATCACTGCCCAAGGTCATTTGAATGGTGGTTACCTTTTACCATGCTTTTAACCAGGGTATTTAAAGCATCATCAGTAATCTGGCATCCATTAGCAGAAACACCCTGAGAACTGAAATGCAAAAAGTAATGTCTATTTCACCAGTCTTGGAAGGAAAAAACCAAAACAAAACCAACCAACAAACCAAACCAACAAACAAAAAAAACCCAAATCAACAAACAAATGGAAAAAACCCCCACAAAATCCAAAGCTGACAATTTCACTGGCTTCAGAGGTCAGGACTAATTTACTCTAACTCCTTCCCATTACTTAGGAGGCATATAGGGCAAGGGAACTGGATGCCATCAAACAGAAAAGGCTTTAAAAACTTTCAGCTGGAGTAAATATTTCTGCTGCTTGCTTCCAGTCCTCTAAGCAGGAAGCCTGTAGTGACACAATGCAAAAAGGATGCACAGAAGGGAGCTGCACCCCTGAAGTGAGATATACTAACAGAAAGCTCCTACTCCCAAGGGTGTACCTGGATTTTAAAGCTGGAAAATTAAGAGTAGAGATTTGTTCCCTGCCACAAAACTCTCATTCCATGCATGATGAGCAGAGTTCTGGTACAGCTGAGAAGCAAGAATCAAGTGAATAAAGCAGGCTTTTGAAAACTAGGTCAGTGAACAAAACAAGTTGTATGTATGGACTTCAACAGTGTATGATAAGACTTGATTTTCATTTTTTTTCCTATAATATTTGACCTTAAAGAAGCTTCTGCTAAAGAAATGATCTCTAAATCAATAGACCCTGCCCAGCCACCTACCCACAGAGGTAAACTGTTTACAAAAGCTGCTTGCATGCAGCAGGATTATGTCCCCTCTCAGCACAGGACCACCACAGCTTGTTATATTCAATATCTAGATATAAAAAGTACAAGCAGCTTTGTTGCTGAGCAGTGCTGAATTCTTCTAGAGGAAGACCTGGGTGAACTTTATTTCACTAAACATGGACTTGGAAGAATTCTCAGACTGCAATTTTTATCCTGATGCTATTCTTTAAGTACAACTCTTCATCCTCATTTTTATATCCACATAATTAAAAAATTATTTTATGACACTGTTTATTGTTCTTTTTAATGGGATTCAAGCAGCACATTTACAACATATATAGGCATATACATATAAGCCTATGCACTTAGTGTACTATATATTTTCCACATACAAAATACACATTTAGATGTGAAAAAATATCTGTTTGCACTACCTTAAGTGTTTTTATATGGTGCAAAACTAAATTATTCTTGTAGGTGTAAATAGGGTTCACCTAAACAAAACTTTAGCTGCTTATTGATGTGGTTAACTGCAGTTGAGTTCCACTTCAGTATGCATTGAAGTTGTTATACAGCAGTGTAGCATTGTAGCAATGCCCTTGTTTTCTACATTCAAGGACAAAATAACTTGTTCATTAATTAAAATCACTAATGTTGACAAGAAAAATAACAGACAGTAAAGATCATATTTGTTTCCTTGCTCTACCATTAAAACAAAATTATAAACTGGAAGAAGTTTGTAGATTCATATTTGGTTCTATCAATTTTAAGAGTTCAAAAATCTGGAGACAAATTTAAAGCAGTTTTAATTCAACGTAAAATAAATTAATTTAAATTAATTCTATATTCCTTTTATTTGCCTCTCCTGTGCCTGCAGAATTGCTGTTCTCAGGGGTGAGGTGTAGGTATTACAGTAGCTACAGACATCAGTTTAGACTGTAAATTGAACCATGTAGCTCCCACACTGTTATCTCCTGACACTCAGAAGTTATCAGGTGTGTGCAGTGGCCTAGCAATTACCCTCTCAGTCTGCTGGCAGTTTGTCTTTAGTCAGTTCTCACTGTGACATCCATCAGCACACGCACTTTTACGGACAACCAGTGTGTACTTACTGTGTGTGTGAAGACAGCCAGCACCCGAGTTTGTGTCCTTTTCTGCCTCCTGTTCTGGCTGTTAAGGCCCCCATCCCAACCACCTTTGGTGCAGTGAAGCCTTTCAGACCTGATGTCTACTGTGTGCTCTGAACCAAAGGCAGGTTTACAGCTGATAATCACATCACAAGGCTGCCCCTAATCGCTCCTCACAAAGCAATCTGAAGTCCTTTGTAAGTCCATTTTTTCTCTCCTGGTTACAGCCCACTGAATGCCAGCATCTGAAACTGCAGCCACATATTATGGGCTGCCCAACTCAGATATCCCCTGTGGTTTTTCTCTGCTTGACATTCTGTCCCCCTGGCAACTGATTTATCTTTACCCCCTCTCTGAAGCCTATTCACTTGTATAGCATGAAAACAATTGTAAATGCCAAGAACTTTACCATGGTGCCACAAATAATTTCTCTGTAAGACAGGATACGGACATGAATTTCCAAAGAGAAGAAGAAAACTTCCATTTTGTCAGGAAACTCCTATTATGTTAATCAATAAAAGATTTATTGTTATTCTTCTATGGAATAAAGCACTGAAACATGTTTATATTGATTTTGTATAATTTTTAAATCAATCATCAGTTAATGGTTCACGTATGCAATCTTCAAATCGCTAGGTACCACAATTGAAGTGTTTCTACTGAAATGGCTCATTGGACTCCAATTAAATATTTTAGGCATCTTTCTTTCTCTTGCTTTCACATTTCACATGATAGATACATTTACAAGATCTGGAATGTTATATAATCTTTAACACACATTCTTCCTGTACCCATTTACCAAGATAATTTTGTATTTTCTATGACCACGTTATCAGAACACTTGACAGGTAAGGAACATATCTTCGCAGTGACCTTTGAGACAAAAAGTGTCATTATCAGCAAGTAAGTAAAATCCGAACTGAAGATATAAATACATGAATTCTCGAGTCTTCACTTCTCCTTGAAAAGTTTCATGAAGACAGAACAAGAAGTCTGTGACAGACTCAGCAGTTCCCATATAACAGTTTCAGTACCTTGACTGAAAATTCCCGGCTTACAGCATTTCCTGTGATCTGGTTAGTTTTGGCTGCAGGTCCTTCTCCTCCACTGGCAGCTTTGGCCACTGAAAATAGACTGAAGATGTGCACGAAGGACTGAATACCGCTTATCAACACTTTCCTTATTCTTCCATATATATTCTTGCTCTCCCTTATTTTTACTGCCATTTAAGGGAATGAGAAGCCATTGAATATACAAGGTCAAAATGTTGACAGAAAGAGATTCAAATAGCCCAGGCCTGGTGTAATTTCAAAAGCACCCTTACAGCCAGGTCACAGTTTCTGCTGCCCATGCAGGAACAAATTGCTACACAGATGTGCGAGCAGTCAGATTTTTTGAGGTTTGCTGTAAGACACTGGGAAGAAGACCTCATATAAGCTTAAAGTAAACTTCAAAGTCTACAAACTAAGGGGAAAGAAAGAACCTGTCTCCCACAGAAGCCACCAGGATCCCTTCTGTTGCCAGTAATGGAAACTAGGTTTGGTCTGAAATGTAGTTACATTAAACAGGCAATGAGTAGAAGAACCTGAAAGAGTATGCAGCCCAAATTTCATAAAACACCAGTTTTCCAGCACCAGATTGAAAAATTAGTATTGCTATTAAATAAGAGACTACTGAATACTAGTAAATATATTCCATAACGGCTTTAGAATAACAGATTTTTTAAATTCATTGGTCTGAATCTTATGGAAAAGGACATATAATGAAACAGTTATTGTACAAAAGATGAGCTGCTGCAGAAATTAATTGAATTATTCCTAGTTACCCTCTATGTCTGAAAATAATTTTGCTATTCAACCCAAGGGTCTTATTAGGGAATACTCAGCCACAGCTAATGTTCTGAAGAAAGCTAATTAACTGATATAACTGATGATCTATTTACAAGACACTTTCTTTTACCAGACACTTTGGGTTTGCTGCTAAAGGATCTGTTCACTTAACCTGGCTAATACTGAGGACAGACTAGCTATTTCAGGTGTAATGCATATATGAAACATGTTAACTCATTTGCCTATACCTGTGTATGTGCAACTGTGTATTTACACAGTTGCATATGAAGTATCAGTCAATAACTCTACCTTTTGTCCTTGTTTTAGATACAACTTTCACCACAAAGATAAACAGCATCTCGGAGATTTCAACGGTCAAGATGTCACAAGCTATATGGTTTCCTTGCTGTTCACCTTCTGTGCAGCAGCATGACAGTGCTGATACATACTCAGATTTGTTACCTAATCCTGACTGGCAAAGCCCTGGCACAGGCCCTCAGTTTGGTACCAACTGCAAATGTAAGGAGCAAGCTGCCTACAGCATTGTAAAGATCACTGAAAACTCTCACTGAACATCACTGAAATCTCTACTGAAAACAGTAGAACAAAACCTGTGAAGAGTTCAAAACATTCTCTCTATAATGAAAACAAATTACTTGCATCTACTCTTGAAACAGATTCCATTTTTTCATTTGTTTGCAGATATTTACACCTAGCCCATTTCTCTGGATTGCTTGTGAGAATAACATGAAGGACAGTGCCAAACACCTATTTGGTCTCTACTGTCCTTAGCCTCTCTGTAAGGCCTGTTAGCATACGGCAGAGAGGGCCATTGACTGGAAAAAGGTATCTCTTCCCTTTTTCTTTTATTTTTTCTTTTTTTTTTTTTTTTACCACCATTGAAAATTAAGTTTTATTATTTATCTGAAAAATCCTCCAGGAATGGTAGTTATTCTTAGCACACTAAAATTCCTGGCTTCCTTCTTTTTCTTCCTCAAAGACAAGCACTACTTAAGGGCTAATATACCCTAATACAATTTTTCCTTAATCTTCCTTTTATCACTGCTTATGCAGAATGACATCCTGTAACTATTGATTAAGCTCTCTAGCTACATATCCTGTGGAAATATGTGGCTATCTTGTTAATAAATATACTCAAATTGCACAAAACAGGTCCTTATATGTTTCAAAATTCTCTCTGTCATCTTCTAGTTCTGAGACAGTTCTCTGGAAAGCCATTATAGATCTAAGCCCCCAGTTTTGCATTATGCTCATGTTTAATTAATTGATTTCAATAAAGCAGTCACTGAAATATATTTTCTTAGTAATAAAAAGCCTTGGCAATGGATTGCTTTTATTTTTCTGTATTTTTCTGTTGAAAAATCTCAGCATACTGATGAACACTGTATCAACTTCATCACTGTACAATGGGCTTCAAGGAGGTTTTGTAATCAGTGGCTGATTGAAGCTACATGATAAATATTACCACCATGTTAATCTATGTTAATCCTTGAAATTTCTTAAATTAATAAAAATAAATCAACAGAAACTAAGGATTGTGTAGGCTTGTGCATATGCTATCCTTAAGAGGCTGGGGATGTAACTCTGATCTTTCCAATAAAATTTATTGGAAAACTTGTGAATTCAGTAGAGACCAACTGGGACAACGGGTTTCAGTACATTCTTTGGTTCTGTTTTTATTCAAAATAAGAATCTTACCTGTTTAATCTTTCCCAGGGTAGAGGTAACATTCAGAAATATACTGCATCAGATAACTTTTCACTAGTTTCTGTTGAACAGAAGTCTGAACACCTTTAACTACTAAAGAAAAATTCTCATGTTTAACTCTTTAAGCAACACAGGATTGCCTGCTGAGTATATCAAAAAAGCACTTGGTGACTTGGGCTCCCTCTCGTGGTTATTTTTTGTGCAATATTCTAATTTTTCACACAAAACCCTTAAATTTGCTACACCTAAGAAAGAAATCCAAGTAAGGGAATGTTTTTAAATTAAGTGTGTTCTGCTTAAAACTTTTTCTCATTCATCTGTAAAAGATCAAAGAGTTCTTGAATCATTAATGATGATCAAGGGCAACAACCCAGAATCAAGCATATCCATTTATAAATTGTATACCTTGTAATAATTTTATACCAATATAATTTGTGTACACTAGATAAAAGTTGAAGACAGGTTTGGAAAGGAATAGGCATAGTTCTAACCTCTGTTACGGTAAGGGAGTTTCTAATAAGATGTCAGAAATGTGTTTGTGGAAATCCAACTTACACTATCCCATACTATCTTCTTCAACAGAAATTGTTTTCCTTGTCATGGCAGTGCTTAATTCAAAGGCAGCCACTGAGCAGTTTTATCTTAACTATTGTTTAACTCCTGGTTCCATGTACCACCTACTGCCCACCATTCCAAGTCAGGTCTAAGATGAGACCATCATTACAGCAACAGAACATTTCACAAAGAGAAATTGTCCTTAACTTATAGGACAGGTAACAGTTGATAATACTCCCCTTTTATGTATGAGAATGGAGGTACAGAGAGGGTAAGCATTTACAGCCTGCTATTGCAGTGTCACACCACTGAGTGACTTACTGAGTGAACATACTTTAGCAGTCTAGGGCACTGGAAAGTTTCCTTTTAGGTGCAAATTTTCCTTGTCTCTATACTTGTAACTATGGAGGTGTGTTCAGAGTGGTGCAACCAAGGCTGAAATCATGAGCAAGGATATCAGTTAAGGCACCTAACTCACCATGTGGAAGCAAGGTCTCCTGTAGTTCTTTTTCCACATCCAATACTCTGTTAATAACAGCAACATCCTGTTAAGTACCGACATAAAGTGCTTGCCTAGGACTGACAAATGATAGGAACTTTATTGATGGTAAATGTGTGATACAGACATGCAATCTTAGAGGCATAACAGCTCACATCAAATCAACGCCCAGTCCTTCCCTTGCTGCAATGCATAGGTTGGTAATGTAGACACACCCATGTACCACCCAGTTTGACCAGCTGAAGGCTGTTGCTGCATCTTGCTGCCTGTAACAGCATGCTTTATTCATTCCAGAGATCACCACCTAGTTTACACTTAAGGATTCCTTCCACAGTGCAATGCAATACGTAGATAGACACACTTTTGCACAGCTTTTGAATGTTCTTCAAATGAGGAGATAGGGTTTATTACCATTAAAATTGCTGTGTTATCATTAATTATTTGGAACTGAATCTCCCCACATTTATAATAGTATGAACCAGGAACACTCTCAGTTTCTTTGCTATATAAATGGTGTAAGTAAGTGGGAAAGCTGTCCCAGTGGTTAGTCTCATGCTTCAAGTCAATTGTTCTTTGCCTTAGCTGTAAAACCCAGATAAGAATAATGTAACTTAATAAGAGTGCTGCAAGGTTAGTTAATCAATGTCCACATTTTTCTCTGAAAGCCTAATTTATGATACAAACACAAGAAAATGTCACTATTTCAGTTCAGTGAAACAGACCCTTAATAAACCAACAGGTCTTTTTTGCCATCTTTTTATTGCTACGAAAAGCTGGTTTGAGATACTTGACTAGTAAAAACTCTTCTTGCCATAAATCTTCAATGTTTTAAAAACATGATTTGTTTTAAAACCTATGTGGATCTTCATATGTTTATATGAAAGACTATAGTAAATTCACTCCTTAGTCCTACATAAATTGGGGAGTGCAGTCACTGACAAAAGCGAAACACTATTAGAACTTTTGTATATCTTAATATGCCATTTTGACCATGTAAGTTAAAATGTATTATATATTGGTAAAATATTTAGATGTGAAGTACAAGAATTTAATAGAACAAATGTGCAATGTAAGTCCTTACTTTTACTCACATATGCCTGACAAAGCTAGAGCGTCTTTACTTCAGTTTTTTCATTTTCTGTAACATAAGAGGAGCATTACTTCAATTTTTTCATTTTCTGTAAAATAAGAGGAGCAGTAATTGATGACATTAGGACACTACTTTGAAAAGGTAAACCTCTATACAGTTGTTCATTATGACTGTATAACATACTTAAAATAAAATACATCTTTTTTGTATCTGAGTAGTATTTATAACTATCATTAAGCATTTTATTGCACTACAATGTCTGTCACTAATTTGTAGATCTAACCATCACTTTTTCAGATCATGTATAAAATACAAAACATGCCTGCCACAAACAGCATAAATGTAAGTACCGAGATGTGAGGCAACAAGTAAATACAACAAATGAAGGAGCACAAGGAAACAAAGAGATAATTCTCACCACATGCTAAACATGTATTTTTAAAACATATTAAAAATGTGAATAAAAAGAATCAAACCTTTATGTGGAACAAATCTTTCCTGGAATGTACTTGTAGTAGTAAAATGGCACATTTTTAAAAATCAAAAACATATCAGCACATAAGCCGTACCACGTCTCTGAAAAAAAGACTTTTGTCTCACAAAAACTTGCATTACCTTAAGAGACTCTGCAATGATCAAAGAACTAAGCCCTTACCAGTAAGCTGACGGTTTCATTGTGGCAAAGGTAAAGAGTGAAACACTGATGATGGTGGAGTCCTAAACTGATCCACCGTCCATAATTCAAGTAATGTTAATCTGCAATCTGAATCTCCCTTCCTGCAAAAAGAAATTCATGTTGCCATTTTACACAAAGAAATACAAGCACATATTTCTATTCCATTGTTTGTATAACATAATAGGTTGAAAGTAGTTTATTTAAAGACCTTATTTAAAGAATTAGATCCAGAATATATGTGTACAGTATGTTTTTCTACTAATAAATCCATCATTAGAATACAGTCTGAACTGAAGATTAACTTTGAAAAGGCCAGTGCTCCCTAAACAAACAAGAAAATTCAATCACATGCATTTCCTCTATGTCTTCTGCCGGCAAAAAGTCCTTTAAAAGTTTTATTGCTATTTGGTATGGTATTATCACTTCACAAAAAACTACTCTATAGTTACACAGTACTATTTGGAAATAACCTTTATAAACTATTATTGATGAAAGAACATTTTTTGCTTCTGCTTATTTGTTACATTCTCATGTTCACTTTTCCCTATGAAACCTCAAAGGATTTTTTTAGACCAGACATAATACTGGCATTGTCATACCCAAACATTTCAGACACCCATTCAAGCCAAAGTATAAACATTGCTTTGCCTTAGAAGTGTCATAACCCATTTACTGTGGAATAGAAAAAGAAGAGTGATTTCTGAGGATACCAATAGGTTTTACCTACTGTTAAGAATGAAAATCAGAACATGTGAGTCAACAGAATCCCAGTCAACTCAGGTCAACTGTTTTTGGCATTCAGGAGTTCATCTCACAGGGTATAGGAACTGTGGGGGCTTCTGTCAAGGAATACCCAATTATTAGTGAAGATCAACAGTTCTGCTCTAAAAGTTGGCCTGCGATTGCAAGATGTATGCCTGCTGATTACTCTAGCAGAACTGCTCATTTTCTTGTCTGGCTACATATGTAAATTGCTTTAATTTAATCTAAGTTCTCAAACTTTATTTCACTCCACTTAAAAGCAACAATTTTCTGCTGTGACAAAACTAGCAACACAGGATATTAATAGTGGCAAGCAATGCAACTCCTATTTAAATTCAGTATTAAATATGCAAAATTATCCACATTCTCCTTTTACAGAATGCAACAATATGCATTATGTGGAAAAAAACCCAACCACAAACTAGTTAGCTCCAGACCAAACTGGACAACAAAATAACTCATTCTAAAAAACTTTGTCTGTAATGGGTAAAAACTAAAATAGAGGACTTTGAGTAGACTTCAACTTCTATGACACACAGGACTTTTTGTGCAATGAGCACCAAATCATTACATTTGTTAATATTATAGAAGTTAATTGACTAAGGCAAAGGTGTTGCACAAAACAGTAAATACTTCTACTTTTTATCTCACTCCAATGAATAAAAGTTAATTAATTACTAGATTGGAAACTAGTGGTTGCTTAAAGACAAGTTATTGTGACACACATATTCAATATGGGAATACAGAACACAGTCCCAACAAATAATTATACACATTTTTTTATTCAAAAGGGATAAATTTCCCAATGCAAAAAGTCATAGGAAAAATTACTGGGAAGAAAAATGTTCATAGAAAACAATATAACAAAAAATCAGAAGTTAAAACAAGTGTTGCACTTGGCAAAACTCTTTAATTCCAGTCATCTTTGTCTAAACAATGGAGAACTACATTTAGAAGCAACAATTAGAAACAACAAATATAATTAATGTTAAACAGAGGAAATAGATGGTAATAAAACTGAATATAAAAAGTGCAGGAAAAGGATAAGGAAAGCTAAAGACTGCTGAAATAAATCTGTATTATCAGATGTTAGGCCAGCAAGACTAACATTTGACGTAAATTAGCCACAAAAGAAATAATGCCAGTGATATAATCCCACTTACAGACAGAGATGATATACTATTAATATTGCATGAAAGGCAAAATTGTTCAATGCATACTTCTGTTCTGCATTTTAAAAGAATCCAGATGATTTCCTTGTACAACAGAAGATTTCCAGGTCATTAAGAACTAAGATTTATATTTTAAAACATTCACTAGACAATAACCCTTTTAAAATCATCAAACCTGAGACTTCCATCCAAAAAGAGTTGACTACATAGATCATGTGGTAGAAGGCAACCAATTATTAAAAACCTTGAATTGTTGAGAAAATATTGTAAGAAAGAGCATACGGTGGACAACAAATGCTACAACAGGTAGCTGGATACTAGTGCTCGTTAAGATAAGGGAAAAAGAACCACGTTATAAAGTTAATAAAAGCTATAAAACTTGAAATCAAATCAATATTGTTTTCTAGGAAGTACACTTGATTCCATCTTGGATTTTGCCACATGACTCCTGATTTACAAATACAAAACTGGGAGACAGAATACGCTGAGGAACCTACACGGGAGAGGCAGCAAGGGAAGGTAAGGCTAAGGGGTACATGGAAATGAGGGACACTTTCTCCACCTGACAGAAAATGGCTGAAAAAAAGGGCAGTCCTCACTGCCAGTGCATCAAACAAATGAGAGGAAATAATGAAATAATCTACAGTTATCAAGGGAAAATATGCAAACTACTGAATCAGTGCCCTTTGCTGCAATTTCTGTACAGGCCTGTACCAAGACAAAATTTGTCTCTCCTTTTCCATTTACTCCTATTCCCCTTCTTTTAACCTGACATGAAAATTCTCTGTCATAAAGGAGAAACTGCAGGGAAAATCCCTTCAGGTCTTGCTTTTATTATAGACTAACACCATAAATCCTGAAATACTGGCACCAGGATTTCAAGGCCAACACACTCCCATTTCTGCAGCCTGCAGAACTGCATACAGAAGGCAGCTAACAGCAGGATCCACAGCTGACACTGAGACTTCAGGGGGAATCCAGAAGCACAGCATAAATTTACAGTTAATTTGCCATAATTATGTTAATTTTTCCCCATTAGAAGTTAAGGTAATTTAGATACGTAAATGCCAGAATTAATGGAACTACAACAAAATCACAGGGAAAATATCATCACAGCTTATGACTCGTAACAAGCTCTCAGAGGGGAAGTGGGAGAAAAATAATTGTTCCCCCCAAAAAAAACCCCACACAAAACCAACCAGCATTGATTAGCATCTATAAATATTATTAGCACCCATAACTCAAATAAGTTTAAATAATAAGAAATGAAACAGGATAAATGCTACAGCAAAGAG
Source organism: Falco rusticolus (assembly GCF_015220075.1). NCBI lineage: Eukaryota > Metazoa > Chordata > Aves > Falconiformes > Falconidae > Falco > Falco rusticolus. Next base: position 42,180,260 of record NC_051210.1, on the reverse strand, counting down.
TTGGCCCTTCAGACAGCCAGCAGAAGCCTCACATTCACAGGCCCTGGTGCTCAGGGTGGGTCCCAGCCACCCCAACACCTGCTGCAGCCGTGCAATCCAGCGGGGCACAGGCAGTCAGGAGGTTTCTGGACTGCACTGATGACAACCTTCTGGAAAGCAATTTAGAAGCCGACAAGCGAAAATGCTCTGCTGGGCTTCACACATGCAAAAAAGGAAGGACTTATCATGGATGTACAGGTCAGGGGCAGCATTGGCTGTAGTGACCATGAGATGGTGGAGCTCAGGATCTTGATATGAGAAAACACGGTAAAAAACATGATCACAGTGCTGGACTTCAGGAAGGCCAAGTTTGGCTTCTTCAAGGACCTGCTTAGAAGAAACTGATGGGATATTGCCCCGGAGAGAAAGGAGTCAAAGAAAGCTGGTTGCTTTTCAAGGCTCATATCCTCAAAACTCAAGAATGGTCCATCCCAACAAGTAGGAAATCAAATAAAGGCTGCAGGAGGCCTGCATGGATGAACAAAACACTTGAGACCAAATTCAGGCATAAAAAGCAAGCATTTAAGAGCTGGAGGAAGGGCTAGTTAGCTCAGCAGGAATAGAGAAACACTGTTCAAGCATACAGGGGTGGGGTTAGGAAAGCCAAAACCCATCTGGAGTTCAAGGTGGTGAGGGATATGAAGGGCAAGAAGAATTTCCACAGGTACATCTGCAACAAAAATATGGACATGCTGCTGAATGAAACGGAGAACCTAGGTTCTCAACACCTTCTTCACTTAAATCTTTACTGGTAGGATTTGTCTCCAGAAACCTCAGTCCTCTGAGACCCAGGAGAAAGTCTGGAGCATGGAAGACTTATCATTGGTGGAAGAGGATCAGGCTAAAATTCCAGTCTTATAGGGTTTTGGATCAGTGACACAACCTTCAGTTGGAGACTAGTCACGGATGGAGTAGAGTGCTAGGGCTTGATCAAGGGCTGATATAATTCAGCATCTTCATTAACAATCTAGATGATGTTACAGAGTGAACCCCCAGCAAGTCTGGAGATGATACAAAACTAGTAAGCATGGCTCTTACACCAGATGGTTGTGCTGCTAACCAGAGGCACCTCAGCAGGCTGGAGAATCAAATAACAGGAATCTGCTGGAGTTCAACAAAGGGAAAGGCAAAGTCCTGAGTCTGGGGAGGGATAACCACATGCACCAGAACACGCTGGAAGCCAACCAGCTTAGCATAAAAAGATCTGGGAGTTCTGCGGGCAAGTTGAACACAAGCCAGCAGCTCACCAACAAAAGGCTGACAGCTGCCTGGGCTGCATTAGGATAAGCAGCACCACTGGGTAGATAGAGCTGATCCTTTCTCTCTACTCAGCACTGGTGAGACACCTAGAGAGCTGGGTCCAGCTCTGGATCCCCAGTACAAGAGAGACATGGTCATACTGTACTGAAACTAGCAAGCAGCCATGAAGGAGACTGATGTCCTGTGATTAAGGGACTCGAACATCTGTCACAGAAGGAAAGGCTGAGCACATTGGGAGAAGAGAAGGTCTGGGGGGATCTTATCAGTGTGTGTAATTATCTGCTGAGAGGGTGTAAAGACAGAGCCAGACTTCTCTCAGTGGTATTCAGTGACAGGACAAGAGGCAAGGGGCAAAAATGGAAATGCAAGAAATTATGTTTAAACATAGGAAAAACTTCTTGACTCTAAGAACACTGACACATGTTGTCCATGTACACTGTGGAGTTTCCATCGTTGAAGATATTCAACACCCAGCTGGAGACAGCACTAAGAAACCTGCTTTAGCTGACTCACTTTGAACTGGGGCATTGAACTACCTGATTTCCAGAGGTCCCTCCTGCCTCTGTCATTCTGTGACTCCATGAAACAAAGGCATTGATAGGCTCTATTATGTCATCACTTTCTAAAAATTTTCTCCTCTATTCCTTTACTGTCAATATGACTGAAGTCTTTTACAAACCTACATGTTTAGCGCAAGTCTTACTAATGCAGGACTGAAGACCAGCTGCAGCAGAAGCAACCTAGTTTACCTTAAGCCTCCAACTGTTTCCAGTGTCATGTTAATGCTTATGGAAAATTTTCAGAAATTGTCTCTTGTGCAAAGATCTTATGAGCCACCAGGGAATGCAACACCATGCTGGGGAAACAGCTGATCTAGCTATTAATGAACTGGAACACCATATTATCATGCAACAACATTAGCTTAGGTTCCAAAAAGCTGTATAATTGCATCAGCACAATGCTTCATCCAGGCTAATTAGCTCTGCCAATCAGACTAATTAGCACAGGGCACAGCCATGCTAATGTGGCTATACTGATTCTAGCTCCTGAAGTACTAATGACAACACCACACTACTCCAAACAAGAGGTATCATTTGAGTATATTTAGAGGTGAAAATTCCTGTAACTCTGCCCATTCTGTATGTGCAAAATTTTTAGAAAAATTTTTCTTACTTTTCCAACAGACATTTAAGTATGAAACATATTTGAAGCTATTACAAATAACATTTCAAGGGCTTTAAAAATGTGTTTCTGCTCAATACTGGTTATTCTGCAAGATGATTAGCTGCTACAGCAGATTATAACATCCCCTGGATTTCTGTCAGGTTATGTCTCTTAGAAGGAGAATCTTTGAAAAGGCAGTAAGTTCACTGATGCAATTTTGTTTCTTCACATAGGGTTTTCACAAAGCTCTATTTCCTTTAACACCTTTAAGACATAAACCACCAGACACTTCTCCTGCTCATCTGGTGTTGTACTATCACTTCCTTAAAAGTGTAACTCCTAATTTTTAGCTGCATAAGGAAAAAAAAAATACTTTCTGGTATTTGGTAAATTTATTTGTTTCAAAATGTTATGATAAAGCTTAGATTACCTTGTGCTTGCTAAAAACTGGAGGTGCATTACCAATTTCCTCTAGGATATATGTCAGGCTTTGCGTAAAGAACAGCTCAACCTCTGTCATGCTCTGCTTGCTTCCCAGAAAACGATCATGTTGTTCAGGTAGTTCATGTCAACTTCATCCACTTCCAAATAATTAATGTCTTTGATGTCAGCTAATTAGTTCTGCACTGCTGCAGCCTGTTTAACAAGGCTCTGTGTATCTAGGCTAACGCAAGAAGCATAATAAATCCTTTCAAGTAAACTCTTGATCTAAAGCACACTTGTCAGGTCATACTTAAGAATGGATTCCAAATTCCAAATTTATATTCTGAAGTACCCCCTCAACATGGTCTTGATGTGCCAAAGGTTTTAATCTAGGCAGGGCCTTTCTTGGCTTGAAAATTCTTTTCTTAGTCTTGGTCTTGAAAGGATCTTAACTCCCAGGGTTTTATTTTATTTCTTTCCAGCTGTGACTCTACTTTCAGCTGCTTGCTGTGTGAAAGTGCACTACCCTGGCTGACTCTGCAGCAAACTAACTTACGATGAATACATGGGACATCACCAAGGCAAAATCTGAGCAGAAAGGAACCTAAATTACTTCTAGCATGTATCTAAATAAGGTAACCAAAAGACTTGTAATACATGCTGAAATGTTGGTGATTTGTTATAGCAAAGATTAATTTGACTGTTATCGCTGAAAAAATCAGCTTTAAAGGTTCAATATTTCCCAAGTAACTGAAACTTATGTCTAAAAGAGCCCCCCCTGGAAAGTCAGTCCTTGTCTGTGTTTGCAATACACTGTATACCAGTGCTCATAGCAACCTCATAATGAAACGCTGCTCCAGGGCAAACTTTCACACAGCCTTTGCCCACAGCAGTGGGTGTGGCAATACACAAATAAAGGTCACTCCGATGACCTCTCCTCTGCTATTTTAAATGTTCTTACTTCAGCTGATGATCCAGCAGCAGGAAGTCATCTGTATAAATACCTCAAACTGCCTTCGAATTAGCTGCTTAATGCCAAAAGATGTATACAATTCATTGCAAAAAGGAAATTAAAACCATCTCTCCTGGACAGATAAATAAAGGGTTAAATGAGTGCACTTTGCAATGGACCCATAGTCAGGCTGAGGTGCCCCATGCAACTGCTCAAGGTTTGATGCTGGTCCATGTATATATGAGGAATCTGCTTGTTATACATCTTTGCAGACTCTGTGTTGTGTGTTGATAGTGTGTTGTGGTGGGGCTCTGCCCAATGCATTGTTCATTAAATTTTCTGTTATATTTTAAGCACAAGCATGTATTTAATTTGCCTCAAGGGGTACCATAAAAATTCCCTAACAGTTGTTAAAATGATTTTAAAGAAATTGGGTACCATAAAAATTCCCTAACAGTTGTTAAAATGATTTTAAAGAAATTGTTTAAATCTTCAACATGCAATGGACTGCTCTGTTAATGTACACCAATCTATATTCGGCATCCAAACTGAAGCAATACAGGACAATTGACTGTTATGGTATTTCATCAGGCTTCTCATATCCTCATTTTTGCATAGATCTTCAACATACAGCAGCCTGAGCTTATACTTTCATTCAAAAGTGATCTAGAGTCTGTTCTACTAATGGGAAATATCTGAGGGCAGAGTTAAACAGCTGGTTTCAGCCATTTATGAGTCCTCCATTTTCCCTTTTTGAACCACATATAGTTCAGGATTTCATAATATTACAAAACTGTATTAAGAGGATCTTATTATCAGTTATTCCCATTTATTCACTGTTCTTCAAGTACCATTAAGTTTAACCTAAAACAAAGCTAAAATACTGTGTTTACTTGTTCAAAGGGTACCACATGCACATCAAGTGCTGTATAAATAGCTATGATCACAACAGCAATAACAAATTAACAAACCTAATTTGAAAAAGATCTAGAATCTGCTATTTCTCACCATGTGTGCTGCCTTACTTTAAGTTAATCACTTTACCATCTTCTCTGTGTGCCAAAAGTCACTGTAGGATTTAACAACAAAACTTAAAGCAATCACAGTACTTACCTCCATTAACTTAAATTGCAGTTCCAAAAAGAAGAAAGTACAAAACAGAACCTATGTTAAGTGACTTGACAAACCTTAGCAGTTTCAATACACTGATTTAATCTCTTTCTTCTCTTTTACACACAATGTACATCAGCTCAAACTGTACATACAAATGACCTAGTTGTGTGTAGTATATTGTCAAGCTACAGCTTTGTTTGGAGATGGTGCTAAACTCTCCCAGGCTGCATTCATGTCTACAGAAACTGCTGGTACTCCAACATGGACCCCAAAGCACCTCAAAATGCAAGAAGCAAATATCAATTATGAAAGAAAGATTTATAGACAGAAAAATATGGATAGTTTCTAAGGTTAAGGTTTGTATAATTTGCTGTGGTAGACATGATAACATCTACTGAAAGAATTAACTATGACTTAAACTTAGGGAACACACAGCCCCTTTTATGTAAATAGTATATATATGAAAAAGCACTTTTTTTTCCCAGAGCTTGGGCCTCAAAGGTTTGTTCCTTTTACAGCCACTCTTTCTATGGATGTTACCTATATGCATATATGTAAGTATGCACATCCCTCTGTGTCGTATGTAGGAAAGCTTTATGATAAACTTAAGAAAAAATCCATAACTTCAGTTAAGACTCATTTGCAGCTGTTTCCTCAAAGAGGGAACAGGGAACAATATAGCTGAGCTAAATAAGCCTGCTGGTTTAAAGAGGCAAATGTATTTTAATCGGTGAGTAACACCATTTACTAAAGATAACTGCCTGATTACATGAGACTGCCCCATTCTCAGTCCCCAAATCCTTACCTGACAATCACTCTGGAAAATTACATTCATCATTACTACAGACTAACAGAAAACATATCTAAACAACTGGTTGAGAAGAGAAATTAAAAGCATGAACTAAGAATCACAAGCAGAACAAGACTTGATTTTCAGAGACACAAACTCTAAACACTAAAGAGCAAAAGTTAGAGAGAGAGATGCCTCCTACTCCACTCTTGCTGCGTGATGGAGTATTGTCCAACCAGCTGAGAGACTATCAGCAAACCCAAAGCAGCTGTCTGCACTTGTAACCACAGTGGAGCTAAATTATTTCATTATTTCCAATTGAGCCTGATGAGATAGTATATTTGCTTACAGAATACATATGATAAGCTAATATAGATCTGTATTCTTTCTTAAAAGTAAGATATTCTTAAAAGTAAAATACATGCTAGTAACCCTAATGACTGGAATAACCTAAAGCAGCTGGTTACAGGAGAAGCACAGGATATTCATACATTACTGTATTCAGAATACTAGCTCTTCCATCATGCTGTACTTCCTGTTCCAGCAACTGGAGGACAGTTTTGTTAAGATCACTGCCCTTACTGCTATGAATCTTTCTGTCAATACCAGCCTGGCACTAGCAAGCAGATTTTTAAAAAGCTGGGTTTGGATTGGCTTCAGCCTTGTATTTCTTTACTTTTAATCATACCAGTTAAGGAAGTGGAATCATTAAAGGGGAAAGTAGCTACAGTTATTGAACATATGAATACAGGAATTTATGAAAATTTCAAAAATGTACATATAAAGTGCATAATTGTATCGACATCATGGGCTGAACATGACGTTATGTTAGTCTGAAATGTTAGGGCAAGATAAAGACAGGCTAAGGCTTAAAACACAGGACCTTCATCTCAGAGAAAAAGCTAGCTTCAGTTAGAGGCTTCCTAGAAGGCTAACGAAGATCAACATTACTTTCAGATTTGCAAACTTTGCGTATTACTAGTAGCAGAATACTACTGCTAGCATAGAAATAGTGTGGATAGCATGGAAATACACAGAAATATCTAATGTCAATCATAATAGTATGCCTTCATCCATCTTGGAAAACAAATATATATATTGCCTTTGAAAGTACGACATATCTATCTTCACTATGCAGTTCACAGCCCTTTTCTTATTTATCTGACCATGTATAACTGATAAAACTTCACTGAGTTTTGAAGCTTTGGTCCTTCACGACATGTACAATAACCAAAGCCAAATACAACACAAGCACCAAACTAAAAATCCCAGACTGACTTAAATTTTTCCACGCCTGTCTGTTGACTTTGGTTTACATCATATATGGTAGTCTATGACACAGTGCAAAAATCCTGCATGGAGCCTCCTGAAGTGATGCACCTTGGGTGAGCCAGGACTTGCGTGCCCATCCGCATGGACCCTACCTGCTACTGCTGCTGCTGCCACCCTCTTTCTGGAGGAATACAATGCTTGGGTTGCTAAAACATTTGTTCAGCACCACTGAAATGCAACACCCTACTTTGTTTGGGCAAGGTGTAAGTATTTGCTCAGGAATCCACCGTGAGAACATGACATAAGCCCTGACAGAGCTATCTACAGCAGGTGACCTCCAGTTTTGTTTGCTTCCTTAGTCATAGCCTTGAGTTTCTTCCTTTTTTAGAAGCCGCCACCCTTATTAACCATTCAGGTCATTCAGTGCATGTAAGGTTTCTTCTGCTTTGTTTCTGAAGTGTTCTTCTTTGGTCTACGGATAAAAGTTTGCTGGTGGGTTTATTTTTTAATATATTTTGACTTAAATTCTTGAGAACAATAAAACAGAAACACTGTTTGACAATGGGAAATCTTCAGTTTCCTTTTTATTTCTCTGTAGTAAGTTAAACTTTCCCATGGGTGAAAGATTCTGGAAATCTGTACAAACAAACTGGAGAAAGCTGGGTTCAGTGACTTACCCTGGTCACTGAATGAATATTTGTGGCAAAGATCTCAATCCAAATGCCACTGATCACAAACCTACAATTTTCCTGCTTACATATTCATGTGAGCCCAGCTGGTCAAAATCTCTGCTGAAGGAGAAGAGCAGGAAGACTTCTTCATTACAGAAAAATTGTTCAAGTAACATCTGTCAGGTTTAGTATGTGGATCACACCTAATAAGATGGCACATATTTATGTGTTCTTTGGTAACAATAAAATTTTTTTCTTATTATTTATTCTTGGTTCAGACTCGTATATGTTTAGCTGGGTACTGAATCTAGAAGTACTTGAAGTATTTGCAGAAAATCCACAGCTACCACATCAAGGTGAACTTGAAAATGATAACAAAAATACAAAAGGGAGAGGACACCTTGAGAAGAATTCACTTACAGGAGATAAGTATGTGACAATTTTCCTTAATGGAAACACTTAATTTGTGAAAAAAAAAGAAATCCAGTTATTTATGTCATATTTTACCAGGGATTACCTAGAATTTGCAATAATTTGCAAGTCCCAAATTAATAATGGCTATGTAAGAATATTTAAAGAACTTTAATATAAATACATTCAGGAGATTTTCTTGGGTTTTTTAAATACATTACATGGAACAAAACAAGTATAGTAATATCTGTTGTTGTTCCACACAATGCAATTACTTAGCCATTACATGTTGTTATTATCTTGATTTACAATATATGACAAACATAAAAGTTTTTGCAAGACCTTTCTATAGTGCAAGTGCTTTAGTGAAATAAAAGTCTTTCTATGTTCCAGAAAAAATGGAGCGCTATGGAATAGTATTCTCCTTAATGCAGAAGCTGAACACTAGACAAGCCTAGAGTAAATTCAATTTCCAATACTGAGACGCGCATATAGAGAAAAACAAGGCATATCTAAAAAGACTTAAATAACATACTGAAACAAAAAGGGGTACATTACATATCATAGTGCATGTGACAAATTTCTTGTAAGGCCTTGAAAATTAAGTTCTTTTCCATCTCCCCCCCAGACAGACATACATTTCTTTGTAACCATGATCTGCATAATTATCAATACAGACAAATTTGTTCTAAACATCATCTTTCCACCACATAACTTATTAGAGACAAAGGAAATCTTTACAATTTAAGATTTTAGAAATGGGTTTAATAGCCTATAAAAGACGACATTTATTAGCTTCAAAAACTGAACACATTCTTCCTCTTCAAAAATATCCCACAAATGAAAATATATGCACCATTTCTTAATGGTAACCTGTCAGTTACAACACTTACTATATAGGAGTAAGAGAAGTTATTGTTTGACCAAATACAATATCCACAGGAATTTATTCTACAAAAACTCATAACTCAATTAGAGTATTGCCAAATTAAAATTTAGGTCTGAACATCTGTGAACACGAAGTTGTTTAGACTAAATAACTACCACATTGAAATGTAAAAATGTGCCATTAGATTTTTCCATATCTATCAGTGGTTACTAGGGTGTTTCTTAGAGTCTCATTTGTTATTTCCCACCAGAGGGGACTTCTTCACCTTCATCTTACTGATCTTAATCCAGATACTGTAATATACTTACAAAACAATCCTTTGCAAGCCAGTGGAATCAGTGGCAGACTTATGGACAGCAGTAAGAAAATGCATAGCCACACCTCATCAGGCAGAAGAAGCCACACTGAGAAGTCACTTTTGCCTTTATTGCTCTGAAAGTAGACTAAAACTACAAGTAGTTGCAAGGAATGACAACAAATACAGTACAGTCTCTGACAATTCTTGTCAATTCTTGACTTGCAATAGACATGCAAAGTCAGGTACTGGAGGGGAGCATTTTCTTTTGTTCTTTAGATCTATTTTAATGTCATCTAATGTTTCTGAAAAAGAAACATGGTCTAAAGCATGCACCAGAGACACTCGGAAGATCTGTAGTCCCTATTTTAAAAAATCCTTACCACATCCTGGAAGACAGCTGTTTTGTAAAAATAAGCTAGAGAACAGATTTGCAAATAAAGACCATGCCATTATATTTTTCAAGGGAGCTTCAGGACTCACACCTCTGCAATCCCAAAGTAAGAATCTTTAAGATAGACACACACCCCCCCAAAAAAAAATTAAAATATCTGAAGGTGGATTTGTGGCATAGTAAAAATTAACGTCAAAGTAGTATTTTGAACATGTAGCTAGGCACAGATGTACTTATTTACCAAATACGTTGTTCTCTCAGCAGTCTGAACTGTATTTTTGGAAGTTGGACTGTATTTGGAGTTGGATTTTAGAAAAAAGAGAGATTAGTTTGAAATCCCAGAGTTATAAGTAACTTTCTTTGGGATTTTTTAGTAAGGAAAGATACTAAAAAAACCCAAAAGTAATAAATACATAAGCAGTGGTCAAGCTGCACTGGCATACCCTGCCAGAAATATATATGTACATTGTTATCACAGGGAAAACAGGATCAAATTTCTCAACTTTCCATGATGAATTCAGCATTTCCATTTTAACCACTATACAACTGGCCAGACTGTAATTTCCAAGAACTTGCAACACATAAGATTGAAAAGCCCTGTGATGTATGGGGATCTATTCTACATTTTAGTTCAGACTTTCAAAGGCCTATTAGGTCTCCAAATTACTGGCAAAGGCAACTGGAGGCAAAATTTTGTGCCAGAATAACTTGTGTTTGCACTTACTTTGGCACAATTGCTTTCTTAAAGATGTCTGAGCATGCAGAGGTACATTTTCTACAAAACCAGCTCTAACAGCTGCTAAGAAACTATGTTGTAGGGAATCATCCCAGAGCAGGAGGCAGACAGCTTACATGATTTTAACACATCTTTCCCATTTCTAAGAAATGAGACCTCATGAAGTGAACAACATATTTGTGTCTTTCATTCAATTAGTATTTTCTCTCAGTCACTGGTATTACGCGATTACACATTAATTTCTGTCACTACAATTGCTACACGGTCAACAGTTAATAGCCAATGAATTATTCTAGCATGAAGCAAATTAGGCTTTTACACATCATTGTGAAATATTTACACTGCTTTCTAGACTGAACTCAACACAGCTCAAGTTCAGCAGCATGGCAGATTGTAGAAGACTGCTGATTTACCATCAGCCTGACAAATTCCACTCTGTTGTTCCACTTATACATGAAGCTAAATAGCTGGGCAGGGTAGAGAACTGAGAGTCCAGTAATTGTGGACATAGGAAACTGGTACTTAAAAGGCTGTGAACACAGCAAGTGAGAACATGGAGTACCGTGCTATCTGCCCTTCACTTCAACTTGTACTTGGTTGACAGCTGATGTCCTAAGAGGATTACTATGCATTAAAATCATCCTACTACTTCTGTTGATGTGATTCTTTGCAGAATAATAGAAGAGCATTTCCAACAAAAAATGAATGACTCATAAACTTCTTTTAAAAAAAATATAGTCTATTTAACATACTGAGTCTAGAGCACCAGTGATTATAGGACAACTGTATTTTATTCAGATAGCTTTTGCAATGATGCAAAGCCACATGTGGTCCCATGTGCATTCACAGTCTTTTTTTTTTTGAAAGCAAAATAATTAGCATGGTCAGTAATCCATGCTAACATTATTATGTGACTACTGAAGCAGAGTCACTGACTGTCTTTGTGGATGGAAGAGAACAGTGTCATGAACTCAGATGGGCTGTGTTTGCTAGTATTCATTGCAACACAATAGTGCAAATGTCTATTTCCAGTTATAGATACAAGCAGTACGAATAATTGTAATCAACCAGTGAAATAACATCTATATATAACATTCTCATGTAATTTACAGATTCTAAAACTTAATACACTACTTAATGTCTGCATTAATCCTTATAAGACCTTAAGATACAAAAGCTAGAGACTACTTGATTATGTCTTCAAAGAACTAGGCATATCAGTAGTATCCCATTCAAATCTTACAGTCCTGTTAATATCACTTCAGCCACTAATCCAAGGATAGCTTCAAACCATTTCCAGGAGAGGTTACTTGATTATGCTTTAATGCCACCTCCTGTAAGCTTCTTAAACTTAACTGTAAAAGATGCAGCAGCTTCAACTGCTCAGTGTTCAGCCACTCAGCACATCATTGAGTTCATGACACCAGATCTGAACAGAAGTTAAACCAAGCAAGGGGAAAGTGGTAGATGTAGCAAGCACAGAAATTAGGTGATACTTAAATAATGGTTTTTATTTATGTGCATTTAGTCCTCTTAAGAGCTACTACTCTGTTTTCAGCAGGCAGTTTCTGTTGTACTTTCTCAGACACATTAAATTTCCAGGAAGGAAGTGTTTTCCCTTGTCTGAAATCAACACAAACTATGGAAAAATGTTTTCATAACATTTTCTTAGTTTCTTAGAATGTGGTAAGTAATGGAACATAGAACAAAATTATTTCACAGGTTGGAAAGAATCCATGCCACCACTTGATTCAATCTTTATGCATAACTTATCTGTAGTAATCCAGCAGTTCTAATGTGCTGAAACATAATGATTCAGTCTTCACATCAGACCTCTTCACTCAGTCTTGAATTTACCTGCAAGGTATTTTTTGGACCAGTCAGTCTATTCTAATAATTTGGTTTCCCAGTTTTTGAATCTTTTTAAACATTAGAAGCCCCATGTCAAGAATGTTAATCATTTTCAACAAGTCATGTTTCAGAAGTCATGGGATGCTTCTTATGGTATGTGGCTTAGGATCCACCAGCTTGATGAACTGAGAGAAATAAAGCAATAGGAAAAGAAGGGCTGGGGGTGGGGATGGGGGGGTGGGCTGGGGGAAGGTATTTTTATCTTCTTGTGTGAAGTCTTTAGTTCTTCTGTTTGAATACATAACTAGATTAATGGCAACAAAATAACATGGATTCTAGTTGCATTGCTAATGAACAAGGTTGGCTTTATGTAACCATTATTCTTGAATCGCAGTCAGAGATAAATAAGATTATCTGTCAACTGATTGCTGGGTTAGGGCGTTCCATCTTTGATTGGAACCTTTTCTCATTACTTCCAGAAAGAATGTACCTAGTACAAGCACACAGGATTATTAAGCAATGGGATGTTAAGACCTCTCCAGGATCTTTTGCAGTGTGCTGACACTGTGAACATAAGATCTGAAAGACTGAAATGCAGTTTCTACGTTTACTGTAAGACTATATTTTCTGTATACAGTGGAAGTGTCCATGCATAAATTGTTTACTGGAACTTGTCTGTTTTAAATTAGCTGCCTTGTAGCACAAAAGACATACAATAAAAGGGCAAAAGCAAGCTCTCTAATCTATAAAACTGAGAATTATTTGCTTCTGAAAAATTTCATTTAATTGATCAGACACAGGAGATATAAACCAGTATGCTTTAGAATGCATGTAAAACCCTTTAAGACTGCTATACAATTTAAGGACTGTCAAATAAGTAACTACCAGCTGAGTGTGATAAAAATCCAGCAAAGTGAGCATTTTCCTTTTATAGAAAGTGTATATAATTGTCATCGTCATTGCATGATTTGTGCAGAACACTAATGTAAAAGGGAAATTGAAGAAACACAGTAAGTGTAAGTGTAAGCATGAACCAGAAGCTGAAAATATGGAACACAAAACCAAATCTGAGTATTTTGTATGATAAGAGTAATAGCTGCTTGCTTAATCAAAAAATTCAACATAGGCTCAGTAAAAATTAGTTACTACTCCTACATGAAATATCAAGAAAACCTTTGCAGGGGCAGTATTACATTGCATTTTACACATCATACATAATTAATTTATATACCACAACACTACAGAAGTAATCCTGACCTATAGGGTTGATATTCCAGTTGGCTGTGATGTCACAGAAGGCTGGAGAAATGAATAAATGGGAATCTCATAGAATTCAACAAAGGGGAAGGCAAAGTCTTGCATCTGGGGAGAAATAACCACATGCACCAGAACAAGCTGGAAGCCAACCACCTGACCAGCAGCTTGGCAGAAAAAGACCTGGGAATGCTATGGACAACAAGTTGAACATGAACCAGCACTGTTGGCTGGTGTGGGTAACAACCAACTGGGCTGCATTAGGAAGGGCATCACCAGCAAGTGATCCTTCCTCTCTACTCAACACTGGTGAGACACACTTAGAAAACTGAGTCCAGCTCTGGGCTCCCCACTGTAAGAGAGACATGGTCATACTGGGCCAAATCTAGTGAACAGCCTTGAAGGACACCAGCTGTGGAGTCTCTGTCCTTGGAGATATTCAATACTCAACTGGAAATGGCCCTGACCAATCTGCTCTAGTTGGCCCTTCTCTGATCAGGGACACTGCATGAGACAGTCTCTAGATGTTCCCCCTATTTCAATCATTTTGTGATTCCACATTTGCCAGTTTCTCAAAAAGTTGCTCTGATTTTCAGTCTTCAAGGCTTATCTCAGCAATGTGAACAATAAAATGCTTACTCTAAGTAATCACAATATAAATGGAATGACACTTAGCATGATTAAATCAAAAAAGCACAACTTTATTTGAAGCCCTTCAGCAGGGGCATGTAGATAGTACAAGAATGCCTCTTCAAAAGGATGGAGAGTGAAAAGATAGGAGGATCTGCACGAGAAGAAAATAAGCTCACAGATGACATGTAGAAATCGTGTACATTTGAATTAATAACCTTCTGAATTACTTTTCAAAGGTGAGTATTGTGCATTGGGTGGCTCAGAGTCAAACTTTCAGCAACTTTGTCTACCAGATGGAGGAAGTAATTGGAGGTAAAGGAAGGGTATTAATTAACACAGGCCCACAGGCTCCAAATTCTGTGTGGCAAGAAAGAAATACAATGTAACTACCACCAAACCGTAGGATGTTACACTGGTCTTGCTGTGTATTCCTAGGCACATAAGCAATCCAGTTCCACTTTCTGGGCTTTTCCCTACTTCATAGTATTTGTTTACTTGGAAGTAGGACTGCAACTACCAGAACATCACATTTAATTACACTGATTAAGAGAAGTAAACCAGAAAAGAATAAACTGAAGAATATTGAGAGATTCCAGTACATCATTCCCCTTTCACTGAAAGGTCATGCTTTCTTTCTGTTTTTAATTAAAATATAAAAGCAATTAAAATCTGTTTTCATTCTTCTGAATAGTTATATGACCATTTTAAACAAGGTGAAAATGTGGATTCTGAAACCTTGAGATTTGTCTCACACTTATCAGCAGGAGTTGTAGGCTAGGCATTGATCAAAATTTGTATTTTATCTACAAATCTGCAACAGCACATACATTTGCTGTGGCACATTGTTAACAGATATGCCCCATTGCCTCAGCCATACATTTAACCTAAGGACTTTTGTTATTTTAATGGCTATTGATTTATGTGGCAAATGAAGAGACGGGACGCAGCTTGATGCAAGCAAGTGTCCATTTATTAGTGATTTTCTTACAATTATATATGTTTCTACCTTCTACATATTACACACTGATTGGTTAAATCTTAAGCGTAAAAAACACTGATTGGTTAATATTTAAGGCACACCGTTAGAACAATAGGTACTTACTAGTTTATCTTGACCTAGCAATAATTTTTATTCCAAGGTTAGCGAGTTTCTTTCTACGCGGCTTTCTTGATTACATATTGGTGCCATCCGTTCCCTTATCTGGCTACTTGTTTCTCTGTCCGTCTGGTTGCCTCCTCAACTGTGACGGCTCAGGGGTCTGCAGTTAGCTTGTTCCTTTGCTCCCAGGGCTTGTGCCCTACAAGTTCTAACAAGTCTCTATTCATCAGGCTACCAGTACTTGGACTCTTGTCCTTGAGGCCTTGTCCTACAGATTTACATACTTGAAGATTGACCATTTTGATACATATCACTAATCTTGTTCGTATCAGCTGAAACTGGTCTTTGGACATATTATGATCTGTGTCAGGCAATAAAATATCTCATTAAATTAGTTCTTTATTTTCATTTGCTCTTCATGAAAAGCTATTAGTATGCTAATTAGCATACTATGACCCATTAGCTATGATGCACTGCCAAATACAGTACTAAAATACACTGAAAACAAAAACATAACTGAAATCATACTAGTAGCATTTTACTAAATGCACTAAGCATATTACATGTCTTAATAAATGGGTCCCTCTTTGCAGAGACAGTATAATTTAATAAGTTGCAAATCCATATAAGAAATATGGAACCAACCGAACAGTCATATGAAGAATTTCTGTAATTTGCTGTCATATTTATCAGCTTATTACCTTTTCAAGGAAAGTAATTCAAATTCTGTTATTTAGCTTTCATGGGTTAACTATTTTGAACAGTTGCATACAAGATTCCTCCCATTAAAATGTAAGTATCAGAAGACCTAAACTTTTTTTACATTGCTTATACTAATTTCATAATCCGATGTACATACTAACAGTCATCTATTAGACAGCTGATATTGAGCATCCTGTGTTCATTTCAGCATCATACAACAAATTAAATTTAATGTTAATGCAAGTATACCTCTCATCTAGGAATATGATCTCTGACAACAATGTATTTCAAAAGAGTTCTCATTATTTCTCCTTAATGAGGTACACCAAAAAAACGAATATTTGCATACGGATTTACGCTACAAGGGTTAAAGAAGCTTTAGCCTTGCATATTTCTGTTGTTAATGTGAATTATTACTGCTTGCCCTTATGAATGAACCAGAACAAATGAGGCACAAAGTACAGAGTCATTTCTAAACAGTAAAGTTCATTCAAAATTCTTTTAGGAAATTGATGGGGGTTTATATGGCATTTGCTACACTTTTTCATGCAACATTACACACAATGCTCATTCAAATTTTTTCAGGTCACATGCAACGGAAACTGATGGAATGAAGAAGAACAAGCAGCAAGTTAGCAGCAATTAACTGCATGTAGGGAGCCTTAAAGGAATAATTCAGAGTCCTAACATTTGGTTTTAACACATTTAAATTCTCTGCTAATGATACAAAGGAGCTGGCAGCAGAACCTAGGAGTGGAGGAGACTGCTTAGGTTGCTTAGTTCATTGCATCACATGACTAATACCACATCAAATAATCCTAGCCATGGCTAAAATTCATTGCTGTTGAATCATACAAAGTTACACATTAATAAAACAAAAGAATAACAGTGAAGTGTCGACAGGCATTAATAACATAGTGCGGAGAGACAAATACGGGGCGGGGGGTGGTGGTGGACGACGATGACAATCTTAAAATGTTCAGCTTGGAGAGTTTCAGTTGGTAGTAAGGCCACAATATGATCAGAAATACATGCTGTCAAAGAGAAGTGAAGTAAAAAATAACACCAGCCCAGTGAAGAACCTTTCTTTTTACTTTCTCTTAATGAAAATCTCAAACAGCATAGCTGGAAAAAAATGCATTCATGCATAGATTTTAGCAACATATTCACATAATGCTTTCAGAACAAACTGACTGCAGACACTGCATAGATGATCTAAGTTCAGAGGAAGTGGTTAAACTATTTTGACGGAGTTTTCCACTGGAAGCTGTTACTTAACTGCAAACATAAGCTTTTGAAGAAATGCACCATTTTGACAAAATTTTTGATTAAAAAGTTCTAAGCATTTAAAAAATAAAATGCATCTGTCTTTCAAGTCTGTTTTGATGCATCACTTTTTTATTATCTCCTTACCTAATTTTAAATTGAAACTGTTATTTTGAAAACTTAATATTGCCATAAGGTTCTGACAACAACACTGAGTTCTTTATTTTGTGGAAAAACAAGTTTTCAGCTAAATCTCAAGTAAAACTAGGAAAAAAGGCAGGAAAAGATTGTAAAAAAAACCCAGAGGTGATTTGTCTTGCCCATGGCAAGTAACTGGGACACTATCCCCTGCAAACCATTGAATACAATGGATTTCCCATTAAGATCAAATACTGCACAAAAATAAAAAGATATTGAAAAAGACTATTTGCAGTATGTCAGTCATCCACCATGTTATTTCCAGTTTCAGGCTGGGTGATTTATGAAGTATGCAGATACACGACCTGAATGGGAGCGAAGGGAAACCCACTAGGTCCAGAGTCCTGTTGCCTTTGTGGGACTCCATGGGGAATAACTTGGCAAGGATGCTGACAAGCACATCACAACAGGACGAGACAACTTCCATGCACTCTGAAAACAGGAACATTCAAAATGCAGCATCCCAGCAGGGCTCGGCCACTTTACTTGTACTCAGTTTTCTGCTGCTGTGAGTGACCTTAGAAGAAGGTGTAAAATGAAGGTAGAAATAGAAAAATATGTACCTCTTATGTAAATATTTTTCAAAGCCCTTTTCCTCACCTATTTTCCAAATATTTCTTTCTCCCACTGTTTTTCTCCAGTGGGCTTGATTTTTATTCATCACCAGGTCATCTACTTAAATTTTTTCTCATTTTAAACTCATTTTATATTAGATTTACATTCAGTGTAAATGATAATTTGATTCATGCTAAGCAATCTCTTTTATTTAAGTATACTGGCTTTGTATACAGGCTTTCTGTTTCTAGTGGTTACTTTTTCTATTCCCTGTCTTAAATATTCAGCTGTCTACCAAACAAAAGTAATGAAGTTCTGAGGCCTTTGAATAAAAATTTACCACAGACATCATGGAGGCCTTACAGGATATTAGCAATACAGGACTTACCTTGTCTTATTTATGGATGTGCTTCAAACAGAAACACTGAGTAATAGAATGTATTCATTGTAGCCTACCACCTCACTGTGGAGTGTATAAAAACAAAGCTCTGACAACTGTAGTTTGTTTTCTTTGATTTAAATTCAGTCACTGTCAGGACGATTATAACCTTAATGCAATACACTAAAAATTGAGAAAAATATAAAAGCTGAAGGTAAGGATTAAGGACATTGTATTGTTAAAAGTCAGTATTAAAGCCCTCACTGGAGTATTCACTAAAGATAAGAAATATCTTGTAAGAAATATGAGCTCAAAAAGTAAGCAAGCCTTGGTTTCAGCTGCCCATGTATGTAAGATGACTACGTAAGTCTGGACTTCTCCCAGTGCCTCCTCGGACCACTCACTTTTGTCCTAAGGGTTTGTGCTACAAAGAGTTTCCTATTTAAACTGTGTGACAGCATGAAATGTTACAAAACATATTTATTTAATACAAAACATGATGAGTGTTCCTTTTAATAAGGGGAGACCAAAACTTCTCCACTGTAAAATAACTGTGTTGCTTAAGCACAGTTTCATAGTTCTCTACTACATTGTGCTGCATTAAAACCAGTTTTTGGTATCACCACCTGTGAACAACAACCAAGAACAGCTTTATTTGGGATTTTTTGTGTACAACCAGGCTATAGAATACAGAAGAGTGCTAATATTAACAATTAGTTATACAAGCAAGCTTTATGTTTCGTTTGACAATATTTTTCTAATGCAGAAATTGACCATGCTGGAATAGATCAATCTATTATGTATTTTAATGAGTAAGGGTACTACTTTTCAGGGTAGTGCAATTATTCCTATTACTACATTAAAGACAGTAACAATGTGTATTTAAAACAAAATTAATTACAGTCATATCAAAAAGCATGACTTGTATTTAACAGAATTATCAACAATGATTATTTACACAATTAAAATCAACAGCTAAGCATATGTCAGAAATTCTTTACCTATCTAAATTATATAATTAAAATTATATAATTAAATTACATACAATTATAGTAATATTTTATACTATATATAATTTAATAATAAAATCATATATAATAATTATATAATTAAAAATAATAAATCCTGGTTTATTAGTTGACGCAGGACTATCCAAAGGCTTTGAAAAAACATGCTTTACCTCAGATTCTGCATAAAATCTCTCATCTTCAAGCGGTATGGTCTTTTCTTCCACACTGCAGTCCTTCAATTACTATTAAAACTTAGTCTGGATGATCTGCAACCATTGCCAGTTCCTTCCATCTTGTCTTATTCAACAACTTTATTTTCAAGATGTCTGGCAAATCATCTTCAGAGAACACATTTCCCCTTTGGAGAAAAGGTGATTCATTTTCTTCTTTGAGCTGAAGCCATCTCATCATACTTAACATCCTGAAACAGACAAAACTCTCATTTTGTGATCCATGCTTAATGGTTCATCCTCCCAACATAACACCTTTCTTACTTTCGGAGCCTTATCAAGGCTGCTTTTCAAAACTTTTGTAGATGTGCTTATCAGATTTTATACACTCTTTGCTCACCAATGTATTTCCCAGAGTTTATTGATATACTGAACAGGGGTATAGCCACATTCAGAATTTCTGTTCGGAAAATTGAGACTTCTATAATTGGAAAAACCTTTAAAGGACAGGCAGCTTCCTGAAGGACTGTCTCCTGAGTTAAGCATCAAATCACTGCTTTCCACAGCAGAACTTTCTGCAGGTGATTGTAGTGCTAATTTATTACCGAAAATTTTGTCAATACTTGATTCAATAATGGCTCTATCCATTTGATTTATGCTAATCCACTTTCTCACTTCCAACATTTTGCCTTCCTTTTCTCTATCTTCAAATCTTTGTTTGTTTTTTCTGACCCGTCTGTACTTTAAAAACTTCAAAATTTAAGATCAAAGCCTCCAAATCATTTACTTATTCCTTTGCCTTAGGAGAGAAAGCCTGTCCCTTGGTGTTATCTGTAATATTTTTGCAAACACAGGAAATGTCAGCCTTTATGGGAAAAGCAGAATTTTTCATCTTGTCTTTATTATCTACTATATGCTTTTTTCTTGTGCTGCATTTTCCACTGCTGTTAGTCTTTTTTTCCAGAAAAAAACATTGCCTTCCAACCAAGTAGAAAAAAAGTGGTTTGTATTTTCTATTTTGAAGGAAGAAAATTTATTTGGAGACTTTTTTGGTATAATATCCTTATTGGATCTCCTTTTAATGTCTGTCAGAGCAATTCTTTCTGCACAGTTCTCATCAGATCTATCAATTAGGGTAATCAAAAAATAGGTATGAGTGTTTTCATGCAGTGTTTCTCCCTCATCCAAGCTTTCAAAATATTTCTCCTTGAGGTTTTGTGGTCATCAACAGCTGGAAGTTGGCCTAAAGTAACTTTTTAGATCTTAGGATCCTTTCCTTCCCATTTATCCATAATTACTGTTCTTCGTCGATTAGTAAGATTCTGTAAGACTGAATCTTACAGAAACACTTGTTTTGAAAAGGTAATGAATAAATAGGAATGGATTTTCCTTGTGTAGTCCATACTGATAAATTAAATGCTACAAAGTCTAGATGCACACATCAGCATGTAAACTGAACTTGTCTGCCCACGAAAAGCAAAAGCTACCTGAACTTTCAAGTTTCTCCATCTTGCTAACTATTGCTTTCTTACTTTCACTGTCTTGAGAAAAGATACATTCTTGGTACAACTGTGAATTTCTTGACAGACAATTGCTCTTGGGAGCTTTACTGTGAGTCTGTCCTATACATTTTCTAGATACTTCTGAACCTAATATTGTTATCCAGTCTTTTTCTGAATGTGATATTCCAGGTCATTTCTCACTGTCTAATTAAGTGGCTGAGTGCTGTTTGACACAAAATTGATTTCCATCATCTTCTGCCTTCATTATGGAATACAAAATTTTTCCTTGCAATGCTTAGTCTGGTTTGTTTTGAGCAACAGGACAGGAAACCTTTATTTTTTTTTAGTAAGCTAGGTGCTTGACCTGTATGAACTTGAGGTCTTGAGCGTGAGTTGTCTTTGTTTCACTAGGGATTTTGGCATGCAGCTGTTCAGTCGCTTTTTCAGAAAAGTGTTCTGCCTGAAAGGAAAAGAAAGCATGTTAAAATGAACTAAAATGTTCCTTTAATATATTCAAAGCTGCATTACTTTGTTGGCAGAAAGCTGTAAGATAGTGGGGTAAAAAAATCCCAAAACATGCAAATCCATTTGAAATTACCTATGTTTAAATAAAGATGTTGTTGTACTTCACTATTTAGTGATAGTGATGACTGCAGATTTGATCCTGCCCCTAATAAAGGAAATTCTTTACTGACAGCAAAGACAACCCTGAAGATTAAGAGCTCAGTGAATGCCAAACAAAGACATAAAAGCAATATTCCCTTGTTGAAGTTCTATCTGCCTAACATGAAATAGGTGAGAAAATTAAGTTTTTTTCAAGGACAGTTTTCATGTGATTAGAATTGGGCATATGCACCACTGGCATCTTACCACTGACTCTTTAAAAGTTCTGAAACTTTAAAGTATTCATAGCAAGTAAGGCAGCTCTTTGAAGTGCTCCTTTATTTTCTTAAACATATGGAAAATCTTTTATTTATTTACTTTTAAACTGGAAAACCAGACTCTGAATGTATGAATATATGAAAATTAAAATCTAGATGATATTTAATTTCACAGTTAAAAGGCAACAGACCTTTTACACAGTATTCTATTGCTATTTTGATATGTTACAAATCAAACCCCAACTATGTTCACAGTTACCTTTAAACTAGATAGGACAATACACAAAACTCCTGCTTGCTATCAGACCCATATATTTTCCACTTGGCAAACAGGATTATATTGGTTGATTTGAAAATCCATCAGAAATTTAAATAGTACAACAGAAACAAAAATATTAAATGCATTATTTCCAAAACAATATTCTGGAGTATAAGAATAATATAGGGTATTAAATAAATCTGATATTTAGCCAGCAAAGCGTCTCTAAAGTTTAAAAAACCCCAGCAAAACCTAATTTTGAAATAAAATCCTTAATCACAGCTCACTATCCCAAGGGTAGGACAGGTAAATTTCTCTATCATCAAGAATTATAGTAAGGAAGGTTTTTTTATATTGTCAGATATTCAACAAACTCATAGATATATGCATGTATGCCTCTGCAAAAATCTTTTAAATGTGTGATCTGCTAAAGCCTCATGAAGCCCTGACAACCTTGAAGGTGAAATCCTGACTTCATTAAGATTAATGATAATATTTCCAGTGATATTAACGCAAAGTCCATAGTTTTGTTTGTTTCCAAGGTCCAGCTGAGTCTTGCAGACTCAGAAAAATCAAACTAGCTCAGATTTGGGGAACACAAACAAATTCATCTGAATGAACACTGCAGTGCCACAAGATATCATCAATCGTTATGAAATACACAATTCCATTTAGGATGAAATTTAGCAATCAAGATGTCATTCAAAAAGGATTATAATGTATTTGAATTTAATTTTTTTTTTAAACTCAAAAGCCACAATAAAGTTGATAGCATACTTTTTTTTTTTTTTTTGCTGTCAATCCAGATCTGTACGGATCTTACTGGAGGAAAAGAAGCAATAATGCAAATAACAGGAAATCTACTTCACCCGTTTTCACCTGTCTACAGATATAGACCTTAATCTTACAAGAAAATTTTTACATGCTTAACTCCAAGCATATAGCTATCCTAGGTTACATGAAAAGGTGTCTTTTTCTCTCTCTTACAGCTTAACACCAACATTTGTCTTCCAGACTGACTACGCAGTCAGACAAGGAAATGTTGATAACATGATCCTGCATGTAACTGAATATATTAATAAAGATTTGGGTAAGGCTTACTCTCAACAGCATTTGATTTTGATTACAGGTCACCCCTGTAGCATGAACTCCCCTTAAAATGAAGGAACTTTAGCAATGTCCCTTTCAGGCTTAAGTACCGACTTGAAAGTAAGCACTGGTTATTTTTCAGTATTTTCCTTGAGTATTTGAGCCTTCAGATTCATATTGCTACTTTTTTTTATTTTAGGAAACAAGGCAATATACTACAAGCTTATCAATCACAATTTTAATAAAAGGTAAAAAGAGCAGTGAAGCATTTGGATTGACAGCACATCTAAAACTGATGTGTTTCCAAAGACCAATTCTCAAAGCTAATATCAGTAAAACGAATTCATTCAGAGGCTGCCCTTGGGAAATATTCTCCCAAGACAAAACTGACTGCAGATACTTCCAAGGCAAGCCAGATCCCTTAAAATCTAAAACTTCCATTAGGTTTAAAGCCACTAAGATGAACTAATACAGATGATCAAGGATTTAGGTGAAATACCACATATTCTTGGACTTCTGTTCCCACCCTGATCTTGCCCTTGCCCAAGTAACTCACCTAAGCAGGCTGAAGCATATTAGGCAAATAATGAGCAAATCAGAATTCACAAGTCATACAATATCATTCCTAAGGTTCAAGATATGTTAGACTGACCTTACTACTGGCGCGGATCTTCCACATACTCCCCCTCTGGCTACCCTGCTCATGGAGCAGAGGACACATGGGTTCAGGTATCAAAGCAATCAAGAAAATAAATGTTATTCCACCCAGTCTCTGCTCTAACAAAGGGTTCTTGCATACCTGCTGGCCTCAACTGAACAGTCTGCACAACCCTTCTGATTCCAGCAGAGTAGGCAGCATGAGGCACTACAAGACTGCCAGAAGGACAGTCTAATCGAAATGGCACCTATCAGTTATAATGGAAAATCCTTTTAATATCTATACAGAGCAAATGACATCTATAACAAAATATATACCAAATGAGATTTATAATAAATTAAATGTTATCATATAATTTTGTAAAATACAACAGAGCTGATGATTGATACCTACAGCTATAAGTAAGCTATGTAAGTAAGATACAGCAGGAAATAATTAAGGGATAGAAGACAGGGGAGACAGTGCAGAAAAACAGGTCTCTTGTTTGGAAACTTATGATAAGTTCCTTCCAAGAAAATACTTACTGATTATTTCACAGCCTGTGTTTCCTTCCCACGTAGTTCTTTTAAGTCCCAAAGATTTGACATTCTCTGTACATACCAAGGGCTTTTTTCAAAGTATTTCTATTTCCAATTTCAACTACTCTCTAGTCTCCATTTGTAATTTAGACCACAAAGTAATAAAAGCTTTGTGTATTTCTATCCTTTAAACATTACCTTAGGGGCTGATAAACATTTTCTTGGTTGCTAGAGGTTAGAAAAACCAAAACAAGCAGCTGACAAAATCTTAACTGGCACAGCAAGAAATGCAATCCAGACTCTTGTAGGTTTGATAAAAAGCAAAATAAAGCAAATAACTAGCATTCACAAATAATTTACTGAATAATATGGCCACAGAAACAACATTCAGCAACACAAAAATTAAATTTATCTTGCAAATGCCATCTGAATGGCTAAGAAAATTATACTAATTTATAACACATTTATTATAATAACTTCTCTCAGAAACCTGGTTTTCAGGTTATCAGACCACGTTAATTTTCAAAGCAAAGCTGCCCCACATACTTTTGCTTGCCTGCCTTCTCTAAGAGTAATTCTCAAACATTCTTTGATTATTTTTTTCCTCCTAAAATGAAGCCTAAAACTAAAGCTCTCTGGCTCAGATCAAACTGTTTCACTTTTTACCAGTACATCCTGTTCCTCCTTACTACGAGAAAAAGAACAAAATCAAAAGTTTAATCTGCATAGTTAATGAGGGGAAAGAAGATATCACAAGAACACAGTGTTTTTAGACTTGGAGACTATCTAAAGCTCAGAACTGTGCATTGTGTGTTAGTACACGTGTAGGTTGCATGGATCACTACCCTTAATTGTTCCCAGGGAAAGCTTCCACAGTATTCTGCTCCCATATGCCCTTTGGACAACTTTCTCTCAGTGAACTGTCTCATTTGTATTACCTCAAGGCTTTGCAGGGAGTAACAGGACAAGAGACAATTTTATAATTTATAGTTTTCCCATAAAATTCAAGAAAGCAGCCACTTAAATTGATGCAGGTGATAATTTTCAGTTTCTACCGTTTAGTGAAATCAGCAGAAGCACTCGCACTATCCATGTGAAGATCAACAGGGCTGACAGAAACTTTTCATATCAAACTTCTCAGTGGAAAACACTGTTCCACCAGAGCACTGCAAGTCCTTGTTCTCTTTTAATTGATTCTTCAGGAAAAAAAACATCCATTATAAATTAAATATTTCAGCTTGACATTACACTTCTTATCAGCTGCACAACTATACTGTCTTCATTTCTGTTCCCTTTTTCTACAGGTCTACTCTCTGGTGCCATGTTAACCTACAGCCAAATTTTCCAACTTGATATCAAATGCTTGAGGTCTCCCTTCCTACTACACGCTGCTCAGGAGCAGCTGCCTACACAGAAATGTATCATTAGGATCTTTTAGAGCAATCAAGGAGGCCAACATACAGCAGAGACCATCAGTCCTGGATGAACAGATTTCCCTTCTGTGTTGCTGTATATCAACACCAATATCTTCTTTAACTCCTGGGACACCTGAGCTACAGCAGTGCTGCAGTAAATTAAAAACCACCTGTTATTTTTTTTGTGTTTGGTGCAAAGTAAGTTCAAAAGAGCAGGACAGGCAGGGAGGAAAGTGACTAAAGGTCTCTCATTTGACTAAACTGAAAATGTGTAAGCTGTGGTTAGCTAAATTTATTCATGATGCCACCAGCCAAACAGAACTGAATAATAATAATTGCTTGTCATTTCCAAGTGCAGTTGAGAAGCGTGACCAAAGGCAATCCTGGTATGCAGAAAGATGCATAGTGCCAATGAGAAGGTCATTACAATCACACAAGTCCAGCTGAAGGTTTAAATGGAGCTTGCTTTCACTACCCCTCACAGACACACACTATGGATATACTATATATATATATAATGTATATAGAGAGAGATGCATATTTATGTATCTGCAGGGATGCTGCCAGCAGTGGCAGAACTCTGAGCAGGATGGCTGTGCACTCACAGCTCCACCAACACTGGGGTCACCCAGCCCTGTCCACTTGGGGTGGCAAAAAGTGCCACTGGAGATCTTTGGCACTGTATTTTTCTGAACCGGTGTAAAAGTTTATTCTGAGATCAACAAAACTTGAACTTATGCCTAAAACTTTAAACATCTAATTCAAAACTGTTTGGAAATATTTCTTTAGTGTTATTAAAAAAAAAAAACCAACCACCAAAAAACTTAAATCCCAAAAACCAAACCTACTAAAAAAAACCCCAAAAACCCCACCAATACCAGAATCAATTTTTTTTAAAAAGGCAGAGAACTCCTGATGGATTATTCTGTAGTACCACAAGAGGACACTCTTAAACTTCTTTTTTTAATGAGAACAGGTGTATTACAAGTTGTTTTGTATTCAGTGGTAAATATAGATTTCTGCTCCCCAGCAACACAGAAAAGAAGGACAGTTCTTGATATTAATCAAATCTTGTTTAAGCTCAGAATTCAGGTAGTAAATAATTAATAAAATTTGTTATAATATCTCCTTTAAAAAATTTAGCTCAACTGACAGCTGTAGGCCTATACAAATTGCACAAGCTTTGGTTCTTACAGCTTTTTCGACTACTTGCTCATTTATACCTTTCCTCTGAAAGCATGTAAATGTATACACTATATTACAACATTGTTAGAAACTTGCTATTTCCATCTCTGTAAAGGTGTCTTACCAGTACTCGTGTACCTTGGCTTTAACTGCTCAAATCAACTAGGCATTTATACTATTTCTAAAAATTTCTTAGGAATTATGTTTTTAGAACCATAAACCAGGTATTTAAATTAGCTGTAGTATTAAAAATAATGAAACAACTACAGTGTCACTGGCTTATCATTATTTTAGAGATTTTGGGTGCAAGTTTTCGAGATAAAGTCAAGCAAGTAATTAGAATATGTGAATTATACATTAAAAACACTTGTGCACATGTAACCCAGTCACAGGTTTGGAACAAAACTAACACAAATACATAAAATATCTTCCTTCTCTGTAGTAAACTTGGTGGAGCATTTACAATCAACCTGTAAAATCTTTTTCCATTTTGCTTATTATATGACTTGCAGTAAATTCTGTGGCCTGAACAAGGACAACAACAAAAGAAAAAGTTAAATGATTAATTAGTTTCTTTATACATACAACTTAACAATAAACTGATTAGGAGCAATAAAACTTAACGATAGCTGATGTTGCTGGTTATATTTGGGAAAAAGGTGTTTCATGCCTAACTTAATTTTAAAGTTTTCATGAGGTGAACAGTACTGTTAACAAAACTGAGTAGGACTAATGCCCTTATTATACTGGTTAGTTGTTTTACGGGGAAGAGAGTAGCCTCAAATTGTTATTCAAAGACTCAACATTACATTTTTAACTTTGGCTTTCATCATAGCAGCAATTAGGTGGATACAGGAGACCACAATTATCTTTGCCTTGACCAACGTGGCCATGTCTGAGATATTCTGCTGGTTTACTTACATCCTTCAGATCTGTTTGCTGATTTTTGTTCAGTCTGATGTGTTAGTACCAAAAGAACTTTCCCCACATTACTAGGTCCAGTCTGATCCACCACAGCATTTCCAGCAAGCTGAATTTACCACATTGTCACCATATCCAGGAAAGATTTGGGTAAAGAAAACATGAAGAAACTTGTAATAAAATGTCCATTTTATAGCTGGTAGTAATATGAACAACTGTATTTTTTCTCCTGTCTTCTTGTTCTTTTATAATCTATATGGAAGCTTAACACTTAGATGAATGTAACTACAAATAGGATTAACACTGCTTGCTTTGTGTATCTCTGGAGAGTCAGACTCCTATAGTGGGGGCTTTCTGGTGTACATTCACAGCTATATTTTAGTATTTTAGGTAGATGTGAGGTCTGCTCAGTTGTGATTTCATAATTTCAAATTTGCTGTATTCCTTTTTCTAAGTTGTTATTTTGTGACGAATAGCTCCAGCCTCTGGGGAGAAGTATCTTGTGATTTCGGAGTCTCCTGGTTGCTTTTTGCTAAATGCTCTTCTCAGTGTCCCGCCAAGGGAGTTCTGATAACTCCAGAAGTCAATAAGTTAAGTACAGCCATAAATTATTCGCAGGCAGGAGAGTAGAGACAGTCACAGAACCAAAACCTTTGAAACAGATGCTATTGTACTTTATAAAGGTTTTGAGAGTGCTGGATCACAGCATATTTGCTACATCTGTAGATTTTTAGCAAGTATGTAAGAACAGCGAGTGCTGCAATGCACGTTGCAAAATAATGGCTATTCAGCACACAATATACAGGAATCAGTTGTACATGTTTTGCAGCTCTGGAAAATTAACACGTCAAAATATTACCAAATTAAAAAGGATGGGAAAGAAACATAGAACTGTGTTTCCTCCCACTTCTCCATGAGAAGTTTTCCTCACATGATCATATAAATGGCCCTCTCTGATCTCTGCATCCTGATGATCTAGGCATTATGCTGCACTGCTTTTTTCCCGATAATTCACTGTAAGACATGCCTTATTTCATCTCCAAAGGCTCACCTGTTGTTCCACATACACTCCTGGCCAGTCCTGATGGATACACAAAGTGTATCTGTTAGTTTTTAAGTAAGTTGCCCTTTTACTATTTCTTCAACGTTAGCCTCTCTCTCTCCTTAGCACTTTCATCAGGCGTACCTGCCTGGGGTGCCAGGTTCTATATTTTACTTTGCAGCAGTTCAGTTTCAGAAGCATTTTCTCTTTGTACTTTCTATGCTTTTTGTAAATAACCAGGAGAATGAAAAGGAACTAGCCCTTTTAGTGCATTGCCAAAGGTTCACCCTGCCCTGTTACTGACAAACGCTGCTACAGTCGCACCTCCCCGTCAGCCAGGGTGGCCAGGCTGTGGCTGGTGAGCAGCCCGGAGGTGGCCGTTGCAGTCCCCGGGGCACGCAGAATGGTTTGGATGTCCAGGGTGTGTATTAAAGTTGCATGTGAGAAATGGAAGAGGAAGAGAGGCTTAGAAAATAAGGATTTTCACAGGAGGAGCTTCGTGCTTTGTGGAGTATAGTTGCCTAAGTCAGAACAGCAAAGGAGACTGATCAGAAGACAGTGCACATGAAGGAGGAAGTAATGAGTAAACAGCTGGGAACAGAAACTCCTGTTTCCAGCCTCTGAGCTCCCTTCACACACAAACACGCCAGCTATGCTGTTGTAATGACAAAGGAACTGCTCACACATTAAAAAGAAGAGATCAACCCTTTATCTGTGTACCCATACCATGCCATGCTCTTTAAAGACATGTTTTATCTCATTTCCGAGGTTCCAAAATAACTTTTGGGAAACAGAAGTGTCAAGGAAAGGGCAGGGGGAAAGAAGGGAAAAGGACTTCCTATCCATCTGAAATGAAGAAAATTGCGGGAATAGAATAATGGTCTCAAAGGTAATAGAGTTAGCAATATTTTTGGTGAGCTGTCCAAAGAAAACACAACTGGCCTATTCTGGCTTAACAGCAGGTTTATTAAAAAAAAAAACCCAAAACAACACAAACCCAAAAGGATGAAATAACAAAACCAGATAGGCAACTATGAAGCAAAACTTCATATTTTCACCAGCAGTTGATGTTTATTTGGGGTTTATACCAGTTTAGCATAATAAAGGCATCTCTTTACATCACCTTTGTTGTTACAGTTCCCTGCGGATATACCATGATGTCAGACCGAAATGGCACATGCCATCAGCTAGGCAAAACCAGTAGAGGAATGGTGGTTGTCATGAGACCACGAGATGCGGTGCTACTGAATTTGGCATTTCCAGTGGTTATATACCTGCTGAGTGAGGATTACAGCTGCGACTGAGACTTAAGCAAACATTGAGCTCAGATGTTTTTTTGGATTTGGCTTTGCAGAAGTTCTGTTTCTCATACCTAAGTGTATCTCCATATGTCAACCCAGCTCTAACTGTGGGAAAAGAAAACTGAGGATTTAGTCGGAAAAAAATAGGGGACACATCAGGTGACATTTTCGTTTGTACTGCCAGGGTCATTGCACCTGAAGTTAATTTAAAAATACATGCAACCCTCTCAAAACTTCTCTTCAGGAAACTATTGCTGCAAATAGTACTGAAAATCAGAACACATTTTAAAGATGTTTTAAAAACAGACTTTTCAGAAGTCATTACATGCGGTAGGTCTTTTTATTACAGACTATAAATAGGATCTACAGGATTGCAGTTGAGAGGCTTTCTGTGTTCTGTCTACAGCTTTTTCCAGTAACACATGCTCTATTCAATCAATACAGTTAATTATTCTTCAGTCAAAGAAAGGTAACCTATTTCACCTCAATTTCTAGTCCATTTAAACCAGTTATGTTCTCTTCCATCTTTTGTGACTAGCAATTAGTAAGCAGTATTTGTTCATCAGGACACTGATGATTCTAGGGGCCACTTTGCATCTCTGAAGTATCTACCATTTCGTGAGCTCAGCAGACGTATCTGGATTGAAATGGCAAGCCAGCTACCATGGGAAAACTCAGAACTAAATGCACAAAGCAGGTAATTTCTCATGCTTATGTTTCATTTTTATAAATATTTTTTGCACCCCTCCACTACATGACTGTGAAGTAGAAATTAATGCTTTATTGTTCTTCACTGTCACGCACTATCATGCTGTGGTTGGCTATAGCAGGAAAACTTTTGTGATAGAAGTTTTGCCACAGCCTTAAATTCCCACTACATGATTAAGCATCACCACATAGGAACAGCTAGTGCCCATGTTTTCTAGGAGGGAGCTACAAGACATGTAAAGGGCAAGCTGTGAACTTAACAGCGTAAGACAGAATTGCTGCAGGGAGTTCATCTGCTGAGATGAACAGCAATAACCTGCTTTAAAAGAAACCAGCTGCAAGCAAGGCAGATTCAAAACATCAAAGCAGCTCCTACAAACTTCTGAGGATAAGACTGAAAAAGGATTCACCTTTGCAGACGGGCAGAATGAAAAACATTAAGGCTATGGAATCAAAGTCTTGCAGCATGGCACTTAACAGCTGTAACAGCAGAGACCTTCACAAGGTGTCTCAGAGATCTTTTTCCACATAAAACACAGCTGTAAGAAAACCTACAGCAAATCCATACAAACAGAAAAGATGATTACTTCCTCTTGGGTTTAAACAAAACCAAAAATGAACAAAATAAAACAAAAAGTTAAGAAACGTACCTTGACTTCCAAATGAAGTTTCTTGCCTTCCAGTGCTTGTGATCTTCAATTTGGCCCAACACGGCTGTTGTCAAGTTCTAAGTTACCTACAGCAACTATTAGCACTGATACCTGCATCCTGATGTCTTCAGATGCCAATTTGGCATGACATTTCTGTGAGTTTTAATTTTAGAGAAATTTTATGTGTCATTATTCAGAAGGAATTTTATGACAAATTCTGAATTTCTACTCGAAGTACACATGCTATTCCCATAAATTGTGGTAAGTACTTAGAATGTTGAGGAGGATATACTGTATTCTCACGTTACCGCAGGAATGCAACCTCTTTTCAAGGCAGCATTACAACTTACCCCATTTCAACTGAGCAAATAGGTGTACTTGTACTATATAGTACTGGCCCTTTACATTTCAAATTGCCAGACAGTCCATTTATATTTTGGCACCTTCTGTACTGTACATACACATCTGCATCTAAATGTTTTATGTGTTCAAGAAGTGTCCTTGTTTTTTTCTGACTTAGCTCTCCAAAACAATGTTGTTTCCTCTTTGCAGACTGTATGTTTCTTACCGGATGCTTTTTCACTGCCCGAGCTCCAAATCAACTTAATATAAGCAAGCTCCATCCAAAAGCTGCAAAGCTTTGCTTGCATAACAGTCTAGCCAGAACTGCCTACCAAAAGGTTGCAGCCATATTTTATGGGTCTAACTTTAAAAGGGCCTAACTTTAAAACCAGAGTTCTCAATTTGTATTCTCTGTGTAGTAATTTTATTTCAGGGCAAACTGAAGACTATGACCAACTCTTACATAGTAACTGGGCAAACCATTAAGCCCTTGGTTAGTGTATCTGAAGCCATGTTAATAATATCTCATTTTAAAGCACTTTCTTACTGTCTCTCCAGCTGATGAATAAAAAAATCAGTATGTAAAAAAACCTGTAAGAGTTCTAAGAAATCCGCACTGCATCACGTACTGATTAATTCTCAACAAGAACTATTATTTATGAAACATCTTTCACCATATGAACAGTCATAACTGCAGAAACCTTTTCTCCAGTGTATTTTTATTAGGGATTCCTGCCATCATATCAACATACAAAACAATCAGGATGTTGACATATAGAAATGTGAAATTCACTGTACAAAGATAAGGCTCAAGTTACAGGTATATTTTCCCCTTAGTCTCCATGAAATAAAACCATTTTAAATTCTTCCCAGAGTTGTGTTTATAAATGTTAGACAAACCACAAAATAGATTTCAAGTACATAACATTTAACAATATAATCCAAGCACAGACAGAAATACACAATACTGTACCTATAGATTCTCCATAATCCAAGTCTGTCATCCTCACCCATAAAATACGAGACTGCTACTCTCTCTGAATATGCCCAGCCATATCCTTCTGTATGTATTACGTGGTCCTAGCCTTTAAGTTACAGGATTCTCATTACCTTCGGTTAAATTACTTTTACAGACTAGAGAATATCAGGAAGGAAGGGAAGAATTTTAAAAGGCCAGGCCTGAATATATGCACATAGTTAGTAAAGGCAGGCGTATGTGCGCACACACGCTTGCATTTAACCCTACGTAAAACCTTACTGCACTGCACAGTTTCTGAGATTATGTTCTCATGCAACTCTGCTATTTTCTGATAGAGTTAAATCAAGCATAATAATACTCCTACTTTGGGAGTGCTGTAATTTACAGGGACAAGACTATATTTTAGAGCATAAGATCTAAGTTTTGTTTTTTGTTTTTGCTTAAATACTTATCAGGCTTATATAGAATCCTCTATGGAACCATGTCTCCATGATCCAGCAGGATGCCAGCTGCCACAGCCTTCACAACTCAAAACACCTTTTCTGACACCTTTGTTTAGAAACAATGCAAGTGAGTAATTTCCTGTTAAGGGCAAATATCGTCTTTAGTTCACTCTCCGTTTCTATTAGACTGAATGATTACTACCTCATGGGAAAGGATCATTTAGCTGCAAGTAGCACAAGAAGAAGTACACATCAATAACTAATCAATAACGATTCTTCTGGGGAACAGATTGGCAAGGACAACCAAAGACAAGAGAAAAAAGGTAGTTGTTTAATTCAGCCTTTCTTGATTGGGAAATGAATAGCAATTCAAAAATTTTCAACTAAAAAAGAACTCCTAAGCCATGTAA
Source organism: Falco rusticolus (assembly GCF_015220075.1). Lineage (NCBI taxonomy): Eukaryota > Metazoa > Chordata > Aves > Falconiformes > Falconidae > Falco > Falco rusticolus. The sequence continues at coordinate 42,146,431 of NC_051210.1, read as the reverse complement.
CTGTTTTGTCCTTCAAAAACTGGGGAAGATTAGAGGGAAAGGAGAAACCCACCATGGAAATTGCCATTTTCAAACTAGAATCTGCAAAGGCTCACATGAGAAAACCAAGCAAAACTGGTTCTCTGATATCAAAACTAAATTAATTTATTCAGTAGGAGATCTGGTACAATGTGTTAAATGCACATCTAATAAAATAGCCTTAAATATGTCTCCAATTCATAAATGTCTAAGCAGGAGAAAGGCTCTGAGGCCAAAATCAGATTTCCCTTGTTTAAATATGAAATACATCTGCACTAATATCAGGTCAGGGAAAAAGAATAAAAACTTTCTCCTCTTCAAATGTACCACAGGGGTTGTATTTAAGGCCTTCAAATGTTCTCAATATTGACAAGATTGTACTTAAGTATATTCTCTAAGCTATATTGGAATACTTTTAGATACACAAATCCATGTTACACGAAACAGCATTAGACCATGTAACTGGGCTTACAATAATGGGAAAGAGGGTAAGTATGCTGCTGTATGTGAAAGGAAGCATATTAGTATGCACGGAAAATATGTTGTCTTAGAGATTAGTAATAATGGGCATCAGGGATGAAGATGCATCTCTCTTAAAGTGTTTAAGCCTTTAACTGAGTCAGTAGGATACTTTTACATCGACTGTACAGCCTAATGCTTGTTTTTAAAAAGGAATACAAAAAATATATTCCTTTTCCTCCTTTCCCCTTCTCTTAATTTGTAAAGTAGGTAACTCCCTATTGATCTAGGTAGGGTGCTTTTTTTTTTTTTACTTTTTTTTCTTCTTTTTTCTTTTTTTTTTTTCTCCTTACTATTGTCTTTTTCTATGTTATGTACAGTAATCTACATATAGACTGAAGACTCAATGTCTTCCAAAACATACTTACGTACTTGGACTATCTTGTAGGGACTTTCTACAGCACTGATAAAGTGTAAGACAACCTGACAGGTAAGAGGAAGGATCATTATTTTTAGTTCTGCTCACTTCCCCAAGCTTTACAACTGTGCCTTTCAGAAATTCTTCTGCACACTTGGTGTCCTTTCACCTCATCCAATCAGCCCCTACTGAACTTGAGTGAACTTTTAATGTATTTCCAAACCACAGTCCCTCTATACAGAGCTATATTAAACTCATTCATTCTTCAGCCCATAGTTTAAAAACAAATCATTGCTAAAACACTAAAAACACCCTACGTGCCCTTGTGCATTACTCTTAACGATTTCTACATTTAAATAACATCAGAAGTTGTCTTTTGCTAAAAATTTACCAAAATATTTTAAACACATAAAAATGTAAAAAAAACAAACAAACAGAAAACCAACTCAAAAACAAAACCCCAGCATAAACATTGCTTGTATAGGCATTGGTTAGAAGAGACTGCTGTACTAAGGAGTATATTCAAAAAGGTTTTTCTTTCAGTTTCATTGGATTTAGTGTCATGAATCTAAAGGTTAAGGACAATGAACTTTACTGTGACCCCATCTTATATGATGTAATAGATGAGCAGGAAGTCTGAAATGCAATTAAAATAAAGCTTCTTTTTTTGTTATTGAATGGTGACTGCATAAACCCGTAACTAAAGGGGTAGCTTAAGTATGTAAAGAGAATTTAAGAAGCTGAAGAATCTGTAGTGAACTGGATATGAAGACAGCTACCAAATGATGGCCCCAGGGGCAATATGGAAAGCTGGCACTAACCGAAATTTTGAATATAGCCCTTAGTTTTATCATATTTATTTCAAATCTAAAAGCTGCCCAGCATGTCACAAATGAAGTTTATTTTGCAAGCCACCCACTGCCTAAGGGGGCAGTAATATTCAATATGAAACTGCTGAAATTCTGGTGTCTGACGGATTTCATGAAGAAAAGAAATTTGAAGGTCCGATTCCAAAAGAACAAGCAGAAGAGGAAACACAAACAACAACAGTCCAAGGCCTACAAGAAGAAGTCTGGAGAAACTCTTCACAAAGGCATTCACCTCTATGTTGCCCATTACAAAGTCATAGCTCCACCTAAGTGCTCTCCGAGCTTCTTTCAGTTCTTCCTCTTCTGCAATCAAAAATGCATTTTCATCTGCTTCCAGTTCCTCAAATGAATCTGTATCATCTTTCTCATTCTCTACTCTTGGACAGGTATCAAAGAGCATGTCAATCTCATCATCAACAGGGGTGGGCAGCAAGCTGGCACTGGGATTGTATACCATTTCTGAGATGGTTAAAGGTTCTTCTTTCATCTTCTCTTCCTGTTCAATGGCAAGATCAACATTCTCCCCAGTGTCCTTAACGGGGGAGCTTGAAGTCACAGGTACTGAAATCTCATCTTCCTTTGGCAGCTGGATACCTTAAAAAAGGAGATGAGAATAGTGATCCTAAATTTCTGCCTTCCTGGTGGCAAAACTCATCCTTCCAATAGTATTAAAAAAAGGTTGGAAAGATGATTCTGCAATTATTTTGTATATTGAAACCAAACCACACATGATTAGCAAAAACTGGAAAAGGTTTTTGAAAAGCTACAGAGGGCAACATCTTTACAACACTGCAGTAACCAGATGTGCTTAACTGTAACTGATGCAGCTAATAATGCTGTAATGCAAAACAGAAAACAAAACAGCTCATTTTCTACTAACAATAAGACTTCTGATATTAATTAACACGTAGTACATATGTGAATTGGTCTTATTTGGTGTATAACAATAACAGTAAAAATAAACACAACAACCCACCTTTATTTCTTTGAGGAGAATGTGGTAAGATAAGGGCTGAGGTGGGGAATTTTTGATAGAGAATCACATTAAAAAGAGATAATAGGTTATCACGATAAATTCACATTAACAGCAGAGAGGACAAAAGGAGAAGGTGGCTGACACTCAGTATGAGGATTACATATCATTGAAACAGAATGAGCCTCACCTCTAAAAAGCTCCCTCTTCTCATGTCTAATTTTTCTTCCAGTCATCTTTCTACTCTTTGTACGCACAGTTTCTTTTCTCCCTCTCCTTTAAATTTTTCTCTCCAACCCTCAGAGAGGAGTCTTTCTTAGCCTTATGGTATGCTTGTTTCTTATTACCCCACTTGCTGCCCAAGCTTTCTCTTCCTGAAACTTACCTTTTTCCAGTTTAACGTCAGTAGCAGTAAGTCTGAAAAAGAGTCTTGGTGTTTAGCAACTATATCAACACAGCAGTGACTGCTGTTAGTCATCAGTTGCAGGAGTGGAAGGGAGAAGAGTCAGACACAGAGCTCAGAAAAAGTGATGGGAAAAATAGATTTAAATTTGTCCTAACTCTCATTACCATCATCAGATACCATCTATATGCAAAAGGAACAGACCATACACAGTATCATGTGCAACAGAAACACATAACCCTTAGTACTTCTCATTTTGTGATGTTAAGCATCTCTCCATTCTTTACTGACTAATACAAAAACAACAGATGGATAAGGATCAAGCAGGTAAAACCAATACAAGGCTACATGACTTGTCCAACAAGTAACTCAGGAAATCCATGTCAATGTACTATTTCAAATAGCCTAATTCTTTGATTTTAGTGAAAGATTTCTGTAAAAGACAGTGAACTGACATTATCAAAGATTCATTCCAGTTTTATTGTGGTAAAGATTAAGGTTCAGAGACTTCAAAACAACATGATGTAACAGAAAATATACTATTACAGAAAAAAAAAAGTACTCGGAAAAACAGTACATCTCCAGCCCTAATTACACTGGACATATAATGGTTTTCAGTGTGAATTACAAGGGTCTCAGCAAGCTACATTAAAGTTTTCTGTTAAAGGATGGCAAACATAAAAAAAATTAAACTGAACAAAAGACCTATTATGGTCAATTTGAGGTGAAGGAAATAAAGTATGTCCTGAACCATGCTATAAAGAAGAGATGCACCAGTGCTCTGTAAACAGACGAACCAGGACAAAAACGGAAAAGCAAAAATCCCCGTCATAAAGGCATCTACAATATAGGACAGTAAACAGCTTAGGTGCATTTGGATTACAATACTAAGCCACAATTTTAAATAGTAACCAAACTATAACTGACCAGAATTCTGCAAAGAATCTCACTTTAAGATCAGAAGACTTTTCACATTTTTTCTTGAAAAAGCCACTTTTTTTTTGTACATTATTAGTACTAAGAATTTTAAATACCATTCATTGCACTGAAATTATTAACTTTGTTTCTGAAACCTACTTTCCTTTGTTACACTAGGTAGTAAAAGAATATCCTTAAGTCATTGGCTACTACTAGCAGTAGGCATAACTACATTTCAGCAAAGTTGGTGATACTTGCCTTACCCTAGACCTCCTCATTGTTACAAGTTTTGCATTTCTTGAATGACAAGGTCTTATAATCTCTGTTTTCAATTTCTTCCCCCAACACACACACACACACACACACACACGCACGCACGCACGCACACACACACACACACACACACACTCTCTACCACGACTATCATGGGACAGGACATATCCATGAAAGCCTCAATTTCATAACTGATACCAGCTTTGTGTCCTAATAGGTCACTCAGCAGTAGACCTGCCCTGAGCCAGACACAGACACGTGATCATATTTCTGCCAGAGCCCAAAATACCCAGTACTTGCAGAAAAATCTCCCAATACAAAGTTCACATGTTTAAACTTCGTAAATGAAATTAAACAACCACAGTAACACTTTGTGAGAAAGGGCTGCTGCACTAGGAATCTTGAAACTTGTTACAACACTTCCTCACGTAAACATCTCCCTTAGCTCCTGCTGTATGACAGAGTGCCTGACAGTTATCATAAAATCCTCTATGCAACCTCTGCAGCTCTGTAAGCATGTTCTCCAGACAATCGAATGGGTAAGTAAGGTACTTGCTAAGTTAACCCAGTTCACAGACTTCCCAAAAGTTGGGTAAGTGATGGCTTGCTAATATCTGGTAACTTTAAAGTTATACCAAACTTAATGCCAGTCGGGATGAAATGCCAATAAATGCAACATAAAATAACAACATATTACAAATATTTCTAAAAACGTAAGAAATTATAGAAAACCTACATTAATTCACTCCTTGAACAAGCTAGCTTGATTCTAATGTGACCAGAAATGTTTCTGTATCAATTTCTTAATGAATCCTTTTACCTGTCATGTTACATTCATCACAGAAAACCTCTTAATTACAGAACACCGTCCTCAGGAAGCATCCCCTTATTCTGTAGAACACATTAGCTATTAAAACTGATTTCCCCATTTCAGTCTTCAAAATGGCCCAGGCAGATGTCGTCCCCCCCCTGTAATTCGTTACCTCTTCCTGCTCTCTGGGAGATACACTGGCCATGCCTCCAGGTGAGATTTCACATTATGGCAGAATCAACGAAACCCACCGTTTCTGCTTCCCCTTACTTCAGCCCTGAGCAAGCCAGCTTGTAAAGCTAACCTAGGAAAAGAACTGGTTTTCTTCCTGGGTTAGTTCTCTGATGGTTTTTCTTCCTGAACTGGCTTGTCAGACGGTCTCACAAGTGCAGCACCTGACCAGGGACACAGAGAGAGAGGAGTACTCCTCTCACCAACACAAAGCCAGCAGGTCTGCATAGCTTGTCCTCAATAAAGAAAATGCAGATGTCTCATCATTAGCTTAATTTGGCTGCATAATTTCTTGCCTCAACTATTCTGTCCTCTCCTATCACAGCCACATTAGAAATTCATCACGTTTCAGCATGAAACATATTTTGTGCTGGAACTTACTGTCTACACCAGTCTGTGCATTAACAAATACATTTGTCACAATCATCAAGAGGAGGACACAAACTGATGGAAACTGGACACAACAGTCTAAGAACACTAAGAGGTGAGATCTGGGGTAAACTTTCTCCTAAGCATACTGTAACAGCTGGTAACACTGGATCATCAAACCGCACTCCAAGTCATTTGAGAGTGCATTCAGATATCTTAAAAATATAAAATCCAAAATTTTTAAACTCTGGAGCCCAACATTAAACACCTACATGTATTTTTAGATACACAAGTACTACTGTTTGATTTTCAAATGTGGTTTCCACTTTCTCTTAATAGAAGTAAAAGGTAAGTTGAACCACTTACTTAGACACCTCAGTATGGATTAAAGGACTAAATTTAACCTCTCAGATTTGAGAATCTCGGCCATAGGCATCTCTATACCTGCTTAGATGCAAGGTCAGTAATATATCTTCATCATGTTTCTCATCATAGAGAAGACAGCTGCAACTACCGCAAAGAAAGGTCACCCCAATTGATGATTCTTGAGCCTTCTCTCCTTCCTCAGAGTAAATTCCAGTGTGCATAGTGAACATAAACACAAGAGATCATATTAACTTTCATTAAAACTGTATTTTTCTCAAATAACTAGCAAACTTCTGACATTGTGATTAACTGTAGATAGAAGGCGGTAGAGGAACATTTTCAGATCAGTGTTTTCTGAAGGGGTTGTATTAACACTGGAATATGTAGCAGTTCCAGAGCATACATCAGCTTTACAGTCCACTCCTTAGCCTTAGTGGATTACAAGAATTTTCAACTGGTTTGCATGTTATTATGACATATGAAATGCATTCTACATCAGCCAAACAGATGCGTAAGTAAGTAATGTTTTGATGTAAAAAACTGAAAATTTAGAACAGGCATTAACTGCTGCTGTTGCAAGCTCATTTAATATTTGAAAAATTAAATATATAAAGCTGTTCTTTACTTCATATTCCCTATAACACCACAACATTTCTCAGGTCAAGGACTGAGGAAACAATTAGCTATGAACTGTGTAAGCCCACAGCAAACATAGATTTTGAAGAGTCTACTAAATTTATATTGTGTTTAGATTTAAAGGATGACTTCAGTATTAAATTACATTTGAGAACAACTTCTTTGTTCCATTCTTCATTTTATATTTCTACCAGCAATTTACATTCCATAGATCAGAATCTTTTAACACCTATTACTGGAATATCAAGTAAATAACCTAAATTTTATTTTTAGTATTATATATCTATAGGAAAAATCTGCTACACTTTTCTGACAACTAGACAAATTTTACAGTTCCAGAAAGATCTCATTACACTAGCCAAAAGTCGGCACTTCTCTTCCACCAAATACTGGGATTAGTTCAAACCTCTAACTGGCTACAGCAGATAGAAACATGAACAGCTGAATAAAACATGACTTTACAGTGGTCATCTGCTGAGAATATTAACATGCAAGAGGTATAAAAAAATTTTGTCAGCCGCTAGTGTTCCTAAAGGGGCCAAAACCAGCAGCTGAGGATTAACAAGATGAAGGGCAGCCCCAGCTTCACCTCTCTTAAGCAGCTGCAGTTGCTGGAAATACAGCACCCCAGAAAAACGTATCCTCTGCTTATTGAAAAATTCAGTTCATGTATTGTTTGGTGACCAGATACACTGCACACAGCTTTACTTACCAGACATGCAAACACAATTACACATCTGTAAAGGCTTAGTATAGTGGAGAAAGGAACAAGTGTCTTTCCTTCTTCTAAACAGCAATGTAAAATTAGATATTGCCCAGAAAGAGCAGTGCTGGCAATACTTCATTGAAACAAGTAAGGCCAGCCAGGCTGCAATTAGGACAGTTTCTTCCTAACCCTTTTACTACTTCCTCTAGAAATATTGTGTAGTCCTTTGCTGGTTTTCAATGTGGACAAAATTAATTTGTACTATGAACAAATGACCTTTCAGAGGGAAGGGGAGGGTGACTTTCTCACATAAGCAAAGTGCATGGATGTCACAAAGAATATGTAGGAAAGGGAAACAGAATCTAGAATTGCACTAAACTCAAATATTCCCCTACACGAGATCTATATCAAAGCAAGATCCACATCACGGCCAGATGTCCAGCCCTCAGAAGTAGGAGGACATAGATCCCTACCTTACCCACATCCCGTGCCCACAGAAAACACCTGTTCTAGATTTGCAAGGAAAGTAAATCAATGACAGTTATAATAACTCCTTTCTAGACAGTGACCTGGCTTTCCTGCTGGCCATTCCCATCTGTTCTAATCTTACAGGCAATTCTAGAAGGGAGTAAAGCCCTGTCAACAGTTGCCAACTCACCCCGGTGACTGCAGCGTTACAACTCACCTCTTAACGGCGTTGTGTGTCAGTGTTCAACCAATGTCACAGCTAGTGCAGCCACCGGAGACCATTGCCCTGCTTTTCACACCCACAGGGCACCCAAAGCACAGAGACAGAAGCAAAACAGAGCACACAGCACAGCAGGCGTTCTGGTGTGCCTGTCTCTAACCTCCCTCTGGCCTGGAAGGAGCCCACCCCAGCACTGCTGACCCCATTCCAGAACCAGGATTAAGCAGCGAAAATGCTGAAGGGAGTAGCAGGGAGAGAGAACTGTGTATCATGGAAGCAGGAATGAGAAGGCAAGATACATCTACATCTGTCAGTAGCTCAAGGAAATGGGAGAAGCTGGTGAAGGAACTGCAGCGACTCAGTGTCTAGCACCAGGCCAATGAGACCAAGGTTGAAAAGAAGTGGGCACAATGTGAAAGCTTAGCACCCAAGAAAAGGAAGAAAGTGGGACATTTCATCACCCCTACTCAGCTTGGGTGAGCCCTCCTGGTGAGAGTCAGCGTTGGTCTGAAGTGGTTGCAAACACAACAGGGTTCTTCCAAGGATTTATGGCCCCTGCCATGAGTTTTGCACAAGCTACCTCCAGTCCTTAGGTTTCATATGCTGACATACAGGTTTTATGTATGTGTATACCAAAAGGAATAACATCCTATGAACTACTGTAACATCAAGTCTTTTAAGAACCAATGTAGCTCCAGTGCACAAACACATTACTAGACTAGTGTCATATTAAACCAACAAGACGGCTTGTGTCTATTTGGAGCCAGCGTTTAACCTCTGATGTATAAGGATACAAAATGCATCTAAATACTAACGCTTTTCAATCTTACTACCTGTTTTTGAATCAAGGGAGTTCAGTGCATTCTCGTAGACATGATCGTTTACCCTGAGTGGTGAACTCATGAAGCAAAGGCAGCCAGGGGCTGTTGCTATTCAAGAGACAAGTCACTGCAAGAAGCAGGTTCTCCCGTATCTGCTGTGCTTAATGCATTCTGATTTTCAGATGCCAAAGGTGTGAGAGTATTCTGGTCTTTGCCAGGACATTCTCAGTTAATTCTTCTGTAAATATTTATTACTGAAATGAAGATTCAATACAAAGGCATAGTTTTATATAGGTGCATGGAAACTGAAATCTGTCAATCTATATATGCAAAAATAACAAAAGTAAACAGTACCATAAACAGCATGGAGAAACAAATTTTGAAACGTCTCACAACATTAAAGAAACAGAGACAGATAAACTGATAGACAGGCCAAGCCATCTTTGGCAAAGAGATTTCGTATAAAAACGAGAAAAAAGGTCTTTGTTTTGGTTGCTATCCAAAGCAATGTTGAATACACATTGTTCCCTGGGTTGCACTTGTGTTATGTGGAAGTGAAAACCAGATCTGAACCAGATTCCCTTCCCCATCCCCCCCCCCCCCCCCGTAACATTACTCACTATATTAAATTATTCTGTATCTAGAAAAATAAAACCAACAAAGTTATGATCTGGCAACCCAACCCACTTAGTTGAAGTAAAATGCTAAACTGAACTCACACTGTATTCAGTTGGCATCCAAAATCTGCCATGAACCTGTCTGCTAATTTAAGACCTATTTAGCTTTGTCAGAAATTATCAGTTTCAAAGTATTTCTCTCCCTCAGCCCAAGAAAACTACGAGGGGAAAAATTCCAGTCACTCATTTGTTGGCAGTTAACAAATAAATCCACAATTTACATCAGCTATTACAACAAATGTCATTTAAGTTTTGTCTCATTCATCCTCCATTTGCAACTCTGCTCCTGTCAGGAATTCATCCTTATTCTCTGCTGTACTTGATGTGACATTGTCATTCACCGTACAGTTCCTTCCCAACAGACCTCTATTAGCACAACAAACTGGGGGGTGGGGTGGGGGCAGGGAAAAGGTTTGAGTAAAATAAATTTAAATTTACCAGCCCTTCTGGCTGTGAGCTTGGAGCCATGTCGCAGCAATCGAACGCACACTTCCTTGTTGCAGTGGTTAATCATCCGCAAATGAATGCTTCTCTTGGTTTGGATTTTTACAAGACATTTCACCATTTTGGCTATTAATTCCTCTTCTCAAAGTCTTGTAAAGGCTCTACCCATACCAGCTTTGACCTTTTATTGAGTTCCCACTGAGTTTTAAGAGACTAACAGAAGTCACTCTCAATGAATCAAGTGACAAGCTTCCAACATGGCCAACAAAAATATCCCAGTAGGGAACAGAACGAGAGGTTATTTTTAAACATTTCCAAATGCCTCATAACGTATAATACAAACTTCCACAGCATCTATCTCAGTTAGCAGTTGCTAGCATAACAGCTGAACAAGCATAAAAATATCCATGGCATCAAAACATAACACAGTGAAACAAAAGGCCAGCATCTGGAGTACGTTTTTCACAGAACAAAAATGACACTGTGGCCATTATTTTTCTAAAGAGCTTCAATTTGGCCACTGATGTTGGTTTCCCACCACTGCCTGGGAAGAATCTGCAGAAAATGTATAGATACAAATGGAAAAATCCCTATGCTGTTCTTACAAACCTTAGTCACAAGGCAAACCAACGTGTGGAAAATGCTTTCATTTCAAGCCTAGAATCAAAGCTGACCTGCCTGGTATAAACAAGAAGAGAAAATTCTTAACTTGGGGAAAAATGTCTCCCTTTGTATATGTTCTCCATTTCCCACTTGTGGACAGCTATGGGACATTTGTATCCACCAGAAGTGTTGCTTCAGAAGGCTGGGCACTGCGCCATCCAGCAAAGATATGCAGGCTCCTAAAAAAAGGCATGACACTCACACACTGACCGATGACAACTTGCTCCAGCTGGAAGCTGGAATGCAACCTCATGCACAGCATCACAGTGTCCTAGTGGGAAAGGAGCTCTTACTGGGTCCACTGAAACCTCAGAGAAACCTCAGAGAGGACATAAACTGGAAGGAGCATACTGGCAGCAAGGCAGTCTCTCATTTCCCAGAATACTTAACCTTTAATGTTTATGACATATTATACCATCCAAGTCTTCATTATCTGGCGTCCTTGTTCCCTCTGCACCATAACATCAACGATGTGCATGCAAATATGTGGGAAAGAAATGGGCAGGGAAGACTGTCCTGTAATTGTGTGTTTTACACCAAGTGACTTCTCCCATGAAAGACACCCATTTCAATGGAGCTTTTGGAAAGCATCTTTACTGTGGCTCCTTTCCTGTGCCTGGCCCACACAATATGAATATCCAGCAGGTTTTTACTTTTTGCTCCTTCCTCCTGCAGGGCAGACTCTCCTCTTTTCCTTTCCTTCCCTGCCAGCACTTCTTTGCGGGTCTGAGATTATGTGCCCCTCTGCTTTCTATCTCCATTTTGTCACCACTTCAAAAGTAAGATTCTGCTTTTCTCATCTTTATTCTTATAACTGTTATAGCAACCAAAAGAGTATCATTAAAATCTCACCAAAAATGGATGGATCTTCAACATGTACACAGCTACAAAACATAGAAAGCACCAATTCTTACAAGAGTCTGATCACCAACACATTCAATACGCAAAGGAAAGAACACAAGTGTCACCTGGACATGGCTGTGGATGATTTCCAACAGGAGTACATTCATGTTGATGAATAAATATATATAACATGCTTCATGTGACCATGCTCATGCGAAAGAGAAAAGACTGTGAGATTTAAAGTCACTTCCCACAAACCATGTATACAAAACTAAGGGATATTTATGCCGACACCTTGCAGCTGAGTCAGCAACTCTCTGTCTCTACTACTAAGTCCCTGCAAGTAAGGAACAGGTTCTGTCTCCTGAGAGAAAGATGACTTTGCGTGACCTGACACAGGCAGCACATCCTGCGTGATGGTTGGAAGATGGTTTTCAGCAAAGCTTTTCCAGACAAGGAGCCTGCTTCTATTCTGCAGTGCTGCCCAGGACTCTGTGCAGATGAGTGCCAGCAAGGGGATGGGTCCACTCTCAGTAACTAATTGTTTTTGCAGCTCACTTCACTCTCCTCCTTCCTGAATTGCTACTCTAGATACTGCACTGCTGACAGGCTAATGACCGTGGGAACTGTGGCAGAGACCCTTACCATTCATGCACTATTACAGGGGGGCCAGAAAACAGCAGATGGTTATGTAACTTCCCTTAAAATCAGAAAGTATGGTTTACAAAAGCAAAACCAAAACCTAGAACTAATAAAACACTCTTCCGAACTAGTCCCAGCCAGTGAAAACAGTGAACAGGAAATTTCTGTTCAAAAATAACAATTTTAACGTATATGTGAAAAGGAAGTATATCACCTGTCTTCAGATTTTAGAGGTACCCTATTATGGTGATGGGGACAATGTTATTTAGTTTGTAACTAAAGTAGTGATCTTATTTTGTAGGCACATGGCATGATAAACACCTGGAAATCTGAGAATTTGTAAATAAGTTACAAATGAAAGCTGGCAGAGCTAATTGTTAGCATTAGGTACTGCCATCTTGAAGCAAAAGGTTTGCTCCTAAAAAAATTCTTTTGGGGCTTTGCAGGGCTCAATTACATGGTTAGAGGACTGTAAATCCACGTTAGTTTATTGAACACAGACATGATGATGCATGCAGTGATGTTAAGATCTCCTTAGGCCAGAACGCTCTTTGGGCGACTCCCAGAAACTTGCAAGACAAAGTGTGCAGCAGCAGGAGAAACTTAAGATGACCAGACTTTATTCGAAAAATAAAAGAATGATCTCAACATCAAAAAACTAGCAAAAAAACAGTAGAAAATTCCATCACATACAACCTGGCCAAAGGATGCTCACTTTGGCCTCTACCAAATTCACTGGAATATTAGAAGAAATTATCTCAGCAGATCACAGGAATCTAAAAATAGAACCATTATTTTATTTAGAAAAGCCACTAAGAAATCTGATGAACTCTTACATGTTACAATTTTTGTTATCATACACACACACATACCTGGTACAATCAGCTAACAGGACTATTGCTTCTGCTAATTTCACAGGGAAAAGCTGTTTGATGATACATGACATAAGACATTTAATGATTCTCTCTGATGTAACGTATGTGTCCCATATACAGCAGGTATGATTTTAAAAATATAAATGTTGGCAAGCTGTGTATTAGTTCTATCCAGAGAACAGTTAGCACTAAACCAACAATTCTTTTTTCAAATAAAAACTAAATGTAACAATACTGAGCTGTACCCAGGGCAAAAAGTGAACTAGTTTCCCTGTTATAGTGCTCTTGCTATACAAACAACATGTGAACAGATACTTAAAATTGTCTCCTATTTTACCAACATATTTTTAACATTTATTTATACAATTATTAATAAGTGGCTAATTTTTCATGTGTTCTGCCTAAGCTGTAACCACAAAAGCTCCATATGCCTCTGCTCTACAAGCAAAGCTTACACAGATAAGAACTCTCACGCAGACTGGCAGGAGCAGGTGTGTGCTCATTCCCATACATACCTGTAAGATGCAACAAAGACTCCACATTATAAAATAAAGACACTACTTGTGCCAATTAATTGCTGTTAATGCAGTATTTCTTATACTTAAGTGACACACAAAAATAAGTTTTCTAAAGGTTAAGAGCTCTCCATACATAACTCAGATGCACAGGCATACAATTTCAGAATTTAAAAAAAGATCAATGAGGACATCTAAACAGTGAGGAAGAAAGAATTGAGGAACATGGATTTTAAACAAGAGGAATTTAGAATGAGTCTGTGCCATCAACACTGTGTTTTCTAAAAAACAGTACAAGTTAATTCTATCAATACGATGACTGAAGCACTCTTTCACTTTGGTTTTCCAAGGGCAAAAGTCAATGTCACTAGGAAAATCATTCATGTATGAAAGCTAAGCATACATGTACCAAGTGACTTACAAGACCTTTTCGTGCCTTTGTCAAAACACCATTAATACGCTGTCACTCAGAGTGTGGTTTTGCTGTTTTTTTTAAAAAAAAAATTAGGACTACTCAAGTACATGAAGCATCTGGTGTTGGGAAATCCAAAGACAATTATCTACCACCTGCAAAATAATTGCCAAGTGATCAGGACAGGCAATAATATGTCTCACCAAATCAGATGGTAAAAGAAGGCAGCCACAGAATTCCTCTATCAATGCCAAAAATATTATAATGTGTTCAACTGCACATAGAGCAAGGACCATGGAAAGGACCTAACATGAGCATTCAGAGGGCCTGATTTTGCCCTCTGTGACAAAGAGGAATTTTGCAATCACAATTCTGGATACACTTCGAACTTCTGTAGCTAGGTGCCTTTTGAACAACATCTTTTAGGTTCAAAAGTTAGAAACGATCTTTCCAAGCATATCTGACACTCATACATGTAAAATCTAATTCCATGCAATAACCCTCTATGCATAACTTTATGGTTGCATTTTCACATTAGCATGGCTCTTTCTTTCTTCTTCCTGAGATGGAAGGACATCAGTGCAAAACAAAAGTTAGTAACAAGGAATATGCGAAGTGTGAAGAATCGTAGGCAGTAGCAATAAAGCACTGACAGATGACCTGCAAAACCTAAGATATGAACACATGAGATTAGTTTTTTAATTTGATAAAATATGTACTGGCTGGTGGCCAACCTCTTATATAAACCACTTACATAACGGTAATTTAACTGAATGTAACTGAAGAATTGCATTTTGAAGAATGAGACACCAATAGACAAACTCAGGATACTTTTTCCTGCCGTTCTAATAAAAAATAAAATACCATTACTTGTTTTCAAATCCTCTTGTGTAAATGTCAACTGCTGAAGTAACTATTACAGTGGTATCATGGGCGTCCAGTATCTTTCTTTCCACAGTGGTCCTTTATGACTGTGTTTAGGCAGCATACCCTTTCTTAACATGTCTGCAAAACCAATGGACAATTTTGGCTTTTCTGGAGGACACCTTCACTTCAGCATGACAGCCAGAATAGATTTGTAAGATGGAATTTCATATGGGAGAATGGATGGGCTTTAATTCTTTTTCAGTATTTGGTTGCACCATGTTTATTTTCCATCTGAAAGGATTATCCCATACGGACAACAAGGCAGGCTGATGCTGCTCAAAATCCTGTGGGCTCTGCTGTGGCCATCTCTGATGGCTTTTTTCCCTAGCAACTATCAACTGGCACAAAATCTTCACTCTCACCTGGCAGTTTCTGTTAGTTCAGTTTCATACAACCCAGTCTCAGCCATCTCAGAGTTCATCTCTCCAGAAGTTTCAGGAAGCAGAAATATTTACTCAAGACACTGAGGCCACCATATTTTTGTCCATCTGTTTTCCTCATAATACATAAAGCTAATTTAAAATTAAGAACAAGTAACTTTTGCTCAGTTAAAAGACAAAGCTGTGCACTCTCCTGAATCTGTCCAAGGTATGCATGCACAGCTGGCAGTGCCATTATCGCCAGCTGTGCTAATGAGTTGCTTGGGCCCGTCTACACAGCACAGTGCAGCACTATGTGAAGGTCTCGGCCATTGGCGGCTGGAACATCCGTGTGCATATGGCAGCACCTTGCAGAAATAGGACCGAGGGTCCTGGAAGCTGCATTAGCCAAACCACACAGCAAAGCCACATCTGACCTAGGCAGGACTGCACCATGCTCTCAACACCATCTGCAGGCTCTTTGGAAAGCACCCCAGGGTGTCCATCCCCACCTCAGGCCCAGACATTCAGAGAGATGCCAAGGCTGCTACATGTGCACAGTGCACTAAAAGCAGTTTCCCAATGCAGGTAAGCCTGTCCCAGGGCTAGGTGCCTCCCCTGTCCCCACCTCCTGCTCCTGCCCTTGGCCTTGCACAGGACCCTTGCCTGGCCCCCTGTGATGAGCCTCTTCAAGGTTGAGCCAGGCAGTATTGGGACACTGTACAGTCAGGGGTGCGTTGGGGAGCATTGGTTGGGGTTTGGTTTCTTTTGTTTGGTTGGTTTTTTTCTAACTCCTCCCAGTTCACTCTGGGATGATCAGTGCTGACGCAAGGGAGTAGATGGGAATCCATGGAAGTGGATTGAGTGCATGTGGGCAGAACAGCCAGCATCAGTGTCAGAGAGCTGTGAGATCAGTTCAAGAGGCAAGTCGGTAATATAGCCAAATTCACTGCAGGAAAGTATTGTAAAAGAGCTAAACACTGCTAACTTAGCATCTGGTGGTATTTAATTACACATAACACTTTCTACAGGAAATCCACCAGCAAGTACTTCTATTAAATTGCAGTAGTAACAACAATCTGTCTGAATGAAAGGAAACATGCTTTCAAGCTTACATAATATGTACATTTGAAACCAGCAATGGTAAGTCAGCACTTTCCAAAAATGGATTTCATTGCTTAGAGTTGTAAGTGTGGTACAGCAGTAGCAAGCTGTTGATAACTCTGCAGTGGTGGCAACTGCCTAGCAGGAACACAGTGTTGATACTTGGTTGTCAGAAAGTGAATTCTCAGATACACTTATTTCACAGCAGAGGTAAATGAGTAATTATAAAAATTAACTACATGTCATGCAGCTACTACTAATTACAAAAAACTAAGTTCACAGACAATCTAATTCACCTTGCTCTTGCTACATTCACTGTTAAAACTCTGAAGAACAAACAAAACATGTTCATATGACTCCTACAAAACTAAAGTAGGATGCATTCCTATGAAAATGAACATACTTGCTGAGCTGTTTTCCGTTTCCCATTAATCATCCACAACAAACCAACAGCAGAGGTCATATTTCCCAAGTTCTGAAACAATTAGCTCACTACATCTCAAGTAAGAACCACTGTTAGGCTTTTTGGGTTGGCTTCCTTTTTTATTAGGAAGAATGCAGTTACCCTCATTTAAGCTGGCTAAGATGTTCATACCATTCTTTGTAATGACTGGGTCTCAAAAAGATAGTGTTGAATGCAATTTTTAAAATATCAAGGAATAAACAAATACAGGGAAAACCTTGTTAAACAAAATGCATTAAAACTGATCTTCCAATAACATCCTTTTTTGTCAATGGGATTAAATTAGAAGAGATTCTTTCCTAACTGACCTTCAAATAACGGTCCTTTTTGTCAATGGAATTAAATTAGGAGACAGTTTTTCCTAACATTAGAACAAAAAGAAAGAAATATAAAAGTAAAGGGAAGCAAGAAAAACAAAGATACTTAACAGTAAACTGCCAGTTTTCACTCCTGAGTAACTGTAGTTACTTTTTAGTAAAATAGTGCTATAAAAATGAGATTATTTATTTCCTGTTAAGTTCCCTTCACCTGACAATCTAAAAAAAAATTTTTTAAACAGAAAGCTGAACAGCATTAACTTCCTCACAATCTCACATGAGGCTTCTGCACAGTTCCTTGAGCTAGTGATCATTTCCCAGTACGACATGCAAAAGCTTAATGGTGTACTCCTAATGGAAATTATTAAATTTTTCCCATATCCCTGCATCAGTAACTCACCTTTTTCCATACATTTTATCATAAATATTGGTAGCATTTGGCAGGAATCGGGTAAGTGACTCACCTTCACCTAAAGGAACCTCTTCATCCTCACAGGGAGAAGGAAGGAGGGGCTGTAGAGGTTCCAGGTTGATTATGAGTTGCTTGTTCAAGGAGGGAGAGCTGCGACTCTGGGTAATGCTGGTTCTAAAAGAATGGGGAAAAGAGGATCAGTTTATTCACAAGGAAACAACTGCAGTCAAGTACATCTCACCCCAGAATTGTTTTGCATAAATTACAGGAGGCCTTGAGTGATCATAACAAACTCTGCACACTGAACGCTGCTTCCAGCCGTGTTGTATTGCACCCTCAGCAGATATAAACCTTTCAACATCTGAAGTGTAAGAAAGGTTTTGTGCTGCTTTACTTCCCTTTACACAGCCTGACTCCTTTTCACCTTATGCAGGATTTCAGTGTGCTGCTCCTCACCATGCTGCACAGCACACACCAGTATTTGGCTTCAAGGAAGGGGAAGGTAGAGAGGATACAAACTGTTTTCCTGATGTTGTTCCATTGCCTTCAGGACTGAGTAAAGGCTTTGTTATGGTTTGAGCACTGCAGACGAAAGGCTAAAGCAAGAACGGCTGTATCCCTTCAGTTAACAGATACACAATGCTCTCACTCTCCCATACCCCAGACACTACCTCTACACCATGCCTCCAGGTGATCAGGTTGGTTTTCTTTCTTGTCTTATTTGGCTCTAACAGGCTTTCATGATAGCAGGTGTTGGAACTTTCTCAGGGAAGTCTGAGGAATGCTGTTGATTCACTTGAGCCTAAAATCTTATTACTGAGAAGATAAAATGGTTCTTCAGAATAAGTTATCTAGGACTTACAGGCCTGAAGCAAGAGTCCTGCTATAAATGTGAACTATTACATTATAAAATATTTACTTTTAACAAAAGTAAAGATGAAAGGGAAGAGGATTCTACTTGACTTCAAATGGTACATAGGTACAGTGCTGAATTTCACAAACTGCATTTCAAATTTGCACAATGACTCAACTTAAAATTCCACATAGATAAACAAACTGAACAAAGCACCTATTGCAAGTGAAAAGAAGGGACTGTGTGTTGCTGAGGGCTTAGGTAAACTCAGACACAGATGTCCCATGTTAAGTCACATTACATGTCATTAAATATTCTGTGGGGATAAACAAGCTTTCTTGCTCAATTGCCACAATTCCTTGCCGTTAACCGTTAACATATGCCCAAAACTAAAATCCTCCACTTGCATTCTGTAAGCAGTCTCTAATAACTGTTTAGTTTAAATGTTCACTATCCAAAGAAGTTTTTCACTCGGATTACTGTAATTACAATCACTCCAATCCAACAGTACCTCCACAGGCTCGTTATGCATCCCCTGAATCTTTGTGCTGGCTGTAAAGAGCTATCAAGCAACTCCCAAAACAGGAGTTGTGCTTGAAAGCCCATAGAATATTCCTACTCAACACTTACTTACAAAGATCCCTCCTTAAGGCATGTCCTGGAAGCAAAATATTAAATCATTCAGTGTGCATTTGTCAGAAGAACTCACCACCACATTAATGCTGCATGACTACAGACTCCAACAGGTTTTCAGCCTGTGGTCCTTTAAGAGTAATATCCAAACAAAAAGATACAGAACAGTAACCTCCTTACGACTGTATATTTCTTTCTCAATGCAGCCATGGTACCATCGAATTGACTTTGACGGAGGGGGCAAGGGATAGAAAACTTCTTTCTATATGTTTATGTTTATATTTATATACATATATATTTATCATAAATCTTATCATTTCCTCTAAATGTTTTGCATCTTAAAAACTATCATTTCCCATCGCCAAATCTTCTTTCACAGAGTAACTTGATTCTAAGGCCTGCTTTGTTGGTGATGAAAATTTTCTATGCTTTTTGCCTAATGGTGCTACTAAAGACAAGCTATCTACCTCTGGCTCCCGTTTCAAAACCTGCACTATAAAAGCACTTTAAATCATTAGACTTTCTTAGTCTTTCTAAGAAACTGAACCTGGAGCTGCCATAATACTGTATATGCAAGCATTTTAAGAAGTTAATCACAAAAAATATACATTATTATTTATAGGTATTAAATCTGTATGACTCATTTGCCCTCTGATCCGTTTCTTTATGAACACTGAGTTTTAAACAGTATGTTTAAAATACTTTAAATACTGAAAGCAAAAAAAAGTAAAATACAAGATATAAAATAATTTTACATGAAAATGTTTTCTTATCCTACGGAAAAAAGAGACCCTATGGAAAGTAGGCAATAAGCTGTTTCCTTATGTAACTATTTGCATTTAAAATGCACCTCTGTGCCCAAGTATTCTACTCTGCCTCAGTGATGGAGCTCTATTCTGCCTTGTGTGTTCTCAATTAACACGTTTTAGACCATTGCTTACCCCATTGTTAAATGTAATCTGCAAAAGCATGTTCAAAAGCATCCCTGCACGGCCTTACTATTAATTACATATATTACAACATAATTACAAATATTTGCTGCAAATATACTCCTATCCTTTAGTAAAGACAACCCAAGTTTTTCTCAAATATAGATGGAATAACCATATTAAATTAAAAATAAACCAAACACACATACCACCCCTGAAAAAAAAATCACTGTAAAAATAGGGATATGGCTGTAGAATGCTCAGAAAGTTAAGCAGCCTTTTTAAAAAGTTGTTAAATAGCTTTTTCCTGCTGGCTTCTTTCTTCTTGTCTGAAGGACTTTAATTAGGTTCCTACCAGTTTTCCTTGTTACTACAATGAGTGATAAAGTCAAGAAAGTATTTTGCTTGCAAAGTCCAGCTGCTTATTTCTAACAAGCCAAATTTTTCTCTGAAAAGAAGATTGTCTGATCTTTTTTTCCTTTACTAAATGAACGTCTTGCTTTTTAATCTGACTGCATTATAGAAAAGCTATAAAGTATACTTTTAATCATACCGATATACATCCACAAAACAGAATTTTTCAAAACCAGGCAAGAACTAGCAATGAAATGAGAATGTACTTTTCTGTCAGGATCATGTAATAAGAGTCTATGTCATAACACAGAAAATTATATAAGGTACTTATCTGACTGATCGATTAAAACCAGCTTCAAACCAGCACAGATTAAGTTCCCTTGTGTAGACTACATGCTATTGTCAAAATTTCATAACACTGGCAACATGTACTTCCCAAGGCTTGCATGCCTCATTGTAGAAGCTCAGCATGACAGCCATTACAGTTCAAGTGAAAGGAATGAGAATTTATTTGTAGAGAACAATAATCATCCTTACTCCTTGAACTTTAATATCGAATATCAAGACATACCTGTGAACTTCAGGAGGTTCCCTCTGGATTTTAGAGCTTGCCTCCACAACCTCTTTGGCTACTTTTCCACTGCATTAGAACATGAAATAAATATTCAGGCAAATGCTAAGATTAGCTCATTACATGCCAAGCACTATATATACATGAACAATTCAGGTACATTCAAAAGAAGAATAGGAAAAGGTAAAAAAAAAAAAAAAATCCTATGCAGTGGACATATAATGTCCCAGATTAAAAATTCTGCTGACAACCTGTCTGCAAAGCTGTTGAAGAAAAAGCAACTTTGCAGTACAATGCGAGGAGTGGGACTGGACTATCCCATTAATGCATCCGTGGTCCAGAGATGCCCAGTTACAGGGAGCATACAATCTGCACTGGCCACACATCCTTGTTTGTACAGAAACTGCACAAGAAGTGAAGTGCTGTTCTGATGAAACTGCTCTTTGACAGAGGTCTGCGTGAAGCCTCCACATCATTTTATAGGTGATGCTAAAGAGAGAACAGAAAGTTTTTCAAATCCTGACCTGGATTAGGGGTGAACAGGTCCTCAAGAAGGAAAAGCTCTCAATTTACCACCCATAATTACCCATGTTTTCCCTTACTTTCTGAAATGGTTTACCATGAAAAAGAAACTGCAAACACCCACCTATATCGAAATCTACTGCCTTTAAAAAATATCTTGCTGCTGGACATGGTCTTGATCTGACTGGATTTTGCATACCTGAAGAAAAATAACAGAGGCTGTCACATTTTCAGCACAGAAGGAACCTGATAAGCAAAACCAAACAAGGTAAACTACAAGCTTTTCTATTTTTATACCACAAAGTAATATTCAATAATTGGCCTTTCCAACTTTTTTAAGGCCTTACAAATTAGAATAAAAAGCACACACAAAAAAAAAATCAGATAGCACAGAATGCCTGAACACCAAACAAGTGATTGTCTGGATAAGAAAGCAAGAAAACTAGATGCAGACACTTGCTGCATCTCTGGGGACTTTCATTCACAGGACACAGGAAAGACCATGGTACACCAAGAGCCCCTGGGACAAGTCACCTTGTTTGTGGGAAGACACGGCTATTTCCACTTTCCAACTAGTAAACCAAAGAAAAAAAAAAAAAGAAGTGGTAACACTTGTCTCCCAAAGTAGTTGCATTTCTGATGTCTCTATAGTGTCAACTTCTCAGTAGCCTATACCATATCCTACTGCTTCTCTCTAATCACAAAGTACACAGGAACCTTTTATCACAGTATTTTACCACAAAAATCATGGAAGAGTACCTCAGACATGCCATCTCCTTCATGTTCTCTGCCTTCAAAATGGCATACTGATTTTGTATCAAGTCTCTCGTTCCCAGACCCTAGTAGACAATCTTCTATGATTTATATCTATTCAAAAATAATCACAACAGTCAACCCTGAGCCTGGATCAAAACACAACTAAAGCTCTGTTTTTCAAGACATACCAAGTGATCATGACCTTATCTTAAATTCCAAGTCTCAAGCTCCTCTGAGCAGAAGAGAGGACCAAATTTAATTAAGGCAAAGCACCATTATCATTAATTACTTACACAACCTGGCTTCGTCTGTCCTAACCTTACTAGAATTCCTTGTTGGTATCATACAGGACATAGACAGGATTTATCTAATGCTGTAAGACGCTAACAGTCTACACCGTACAGCTCAGTTTCTCTGAAACGTATGAAAAGCTGTGTTGTTTCAAAACTACTACTCTAAGCATTTATTCACAAATTACTTTGGCTTCAGTTTCGTGTTTGGGTTATTGTTGTTATTTTTCTGTATCACACATATTAACCATTACTATTTTCTAATTTACCTGCCAGGTTGCTCTCCACTGAATATCACTACCAAGCTTCACTTTCGTAAAGTAGCCCTCTTTTAAAACCCACCAAAACTGAAACAGGCAAGCATAATTCTAAGGAATCATGCTAAAGAAATAACCCCGCAGTAGTGCCCTGAAGGCATTCAGAAAACAGAAAAAAACCATGAGAGAAGCAGCCTTGCACACACCAAGGTCAGAGAAGAAAGAGCAGGAGGAGGTGCTCCAGGTGCCGGAGCAGAGATTCTCCTGCAGCCTGTGGAAAACACCACAGGGAAGCAGGTTGTCCCCCCTGCAGCCCATGGAAGACCATGCCAGAGCAGATACCCACACCGCAACGCACGGGGGTCCCTGCACTACAGCAGGTGGTCATGCTTTGAGGGAAGCTGCAGCCTGTGGACAGCCCATGCAGGAGCTGGCTCCTGGCAGGAGTTGTGGCCCATAGAGAGGAACCCGTGCCACAGGAGGTTTATCCTGAAGGACTGCAGCCCATGGGAAGGACCCATGCTGGAGCAGTTTGTGAAGGACATTGGAGCAGGGGAAAAGTGTGAGGAGGAAGGAGCAGCAGAGTGAAACTGCTGTGAACTGACTGCAAACCCCATTCCCCATCTCCCTTGCACTGCTTGGGGCAAGGAGGACATGGAGGAGTTGGAAATGAAAGAGTGAAGTTGAGCCTGGGAAGAAACAGGGGAAGGGTGGTTTTAGTTTTGTGTTTATTGACACTTCAAAAAAGAGTAAGAGGTGAGAAACAAATCAAATTAACTTCCTCAAGTCAAGTCTGTTTTGCCCATGACAGTAATTGGTATGCAATCCTTCTGCCTTTATCCAAACCCAAGAGCTTTTTTGTCTTATATTCTCACCTTGACCTGCTGAAGAGAGGGAATGAGAGAGTAGATGCATGGGCATCTGGCACCTACTCAAGGCCAAACCCACCACAACCATGCATTTGTGACCAACCCCCCACAGTTAATGCTACAACCACCTAACAGTAAGAGCAGAGAGATTATATTCCTGTGAGTGTCCCTCAGACATCTTTACTTTGAACACCAGTTTCTCTCTTTTGGGTGGGAATTGTTTCCCATTCCCTATATTTCTTTCTAGTATCATAAAATAAAACCTCTCTAATACCATGCACTATGTTCCTGCTTACATGTGTTTACATACAATTCCAATGGAAAACACTTCCAGATAATCTTTTTATTACTTCAGTCTCAAAACACAGTAGATGTTAACATAAAGAATTAACAGCCACACTGTGCCAGCTCATATTTCCTGTTTCTTCACTGAATGTATCAATTGAATAGATTATATTGATATATTAGTATATCAGTGCTGAAACAATAGAAGAAATTGTCTCCAAAATAAAGCAGGTCATTAACACCCACGTTAGAAGACACATTTTTCCTACTCAGTAATTATTTACCCTTATAGCAGCCCCCTGGTGTTTCTATGCTGCAACACAAAACCAGTATTTTTTTATAAAATATGCAAGATGCTGTAAGGAGAGACTGAGTAGCAAGAATAAAAGCTGTGGGCCTAAAGGCAGGCATCAATAAAAAAATCTAACAAAGTCAATGAAGGCCAAAAAGAACACATGAGAGCTTTTTAATAAATTATTTTCAGGTTCTCTTTTAGGGAATAAAGAGGAAGATACTCCTTTTTTCTTGTCAGTTTACAGGCCTTTTTTATGAGATGGCTGGCATCTTCCAAAATGTATCTAAGAACATTTTCTTTTGGTTTTTAAATCATTGCACAGAATATTTTTTTTCAACCAACTCTTGACTAAATCTTGGATTTCAAGTGGAAGAACATCATCTACCAGCAGAAAAGCCCAGAGAATCAAGCATAACAGTTTCCTTCATTCTCAAGGTATTCAACCGCAGGGCTAAGATTAACAATGATGTTCCCAGACACAAGTGCAGTACTGTGTCCATCCAACATCACAACACAGAGCGACAAAAGAAGCGTGCTGGAAAAAGTGTAATTATTCACTGCCAAAACTCTCCTGCCTCCTTTAGATTTTAAACAGTTTATAATATTGGCTCAAAATGAAATAATATTCTCCATTAACATGCATATTTTCTGTCTGCATTTTGAATTCCATTAGTGAAATGGAGCATTTCATATTGAGTGATCTTTAACTCACATGCACATTTTTTTTACATTTAGTATAGATAATGACTTCAGGTTTACATACTTGTAAAAAGCCTGGTTCTCCACCCCACATTTCCAAAGATGCTTGCAGGCTGCTGGTGTAGAGGTATGGAATGACAACACAGTCTTTTTCTAAGTGCAAGGAAAAGAAGGCAAATAAAAGTAATTAAAATGTTGAATTCTCGAAGACTGAATCAGCTGTACCTGACGGCATCACCATGAACCAGATACAATGAAGAGTAAGTCTTCCTGTGGAGCCTCAATCTGTGGTTCACCTACAGAAGTTCAACCCATATGTAGCTGATATTTAAATTGCCCAGACACTTGCTTCAGAAATAAAAGGAAATGCTTCAAGTGGGCAGAGAAAGGTATATGTACAAATGGCTTGTAGAGTAAATCTGTACCAACTCTATCCAAGCCAAAATCAAAGGAGTCGTCTCTGTGTTCAGTATTACACATTCCACAGTCACTGCCCTACTTACCATCCATTTCTTCCCTATGTCTTACCATCAAATCTTCCTTGCTACCACACAAACAGCCCCTAATACCTCCAGCATTATGTCCTTCCTCCATTTTCTGTTCCTCACCTAGATTGTATCCAAGGCCATAAGCCTGGGCTTTATCACTCTGCCCTAGGGGAAGAACTGATTATAGTGTGCTGTAGGCAAAGATCTCTACAATTTCAATGGCAAGAGCCCAGCGATAAGACTCCTAACTACTTCAACAGACTCCAGCCTATTCAGCAGACCAGGACTTGAGGACATGATTTTAATTAGCCCAAAATACCTCACATGGATCCAGGTATCAATGCTTACCTGAATTTTCAATCTTATACAGATGTCACTCATGCTTTAGAGTGTGTGAGTACAGCTTTAGTGCTTTAAAATCCATCAAAATGTGACTACACAGACCATCAAAACCCTGAGCAATCAACATAGCACTGCATGAATGTTCAGTGAGAATGTCTCAACTCTGCAAACCAGGCATTCTTCTGACAACAGCAATATTCACATTCACTCATTCTATGTTTTAGTTACAATATGAGGTACAACTGATTGTTTAGAAATTTATTTAGTTAAAAAATAATGTTATGTTTTAAATCAAATACAGAAGTTCTGTAAAAATATTAAACCTGACCTCTTTCTGAGCTCCAAACACATAGAAAGTCTTCCCTTCAAATTTCAGTTTATAGACATCACACCTAGAAAGAGAAAAATTATTTGAATATAGGAAAAACAGATAGATCCATAGGTAAGAAAAGCAACTTGCATGCACGTTTCTCTGATTTCCAAAGTCAAGCAGGCTGTCAAATGACAAAGAGCCTCAACAGAAGCCTTACAACCTTTAGCATGAAAGTATTTAATATTCTAATTTTCTTTAGAGTAGAGAACATAATCCCACAGTATTTCTTTTACATCTGTATGCACCTTCAAAGAATTTACTTTGGCTGCTGGAAAATGAAAAGGAAATTAAAAGTAGGCAGAAGCTTATGTTTACATTCTATTTATTACACAGTTTGTAATTCCTCTGGTATCTTACAATCTTGGAACATCTACCGTAATTAAGTTATGTAATTAAGTTATGTAAGTAATTGAGGGAAAGAAAATACTCATCTCTACCATTCTTTATGGATTCATATCACACATCTTAGTAACTGACTACTTACAGACAGAACACAACAGGGAGAAAAAGAAAATGTTTGACAGCACTTACTACTGGGGCATTGTGAGTTGCAAACCTATGACAAAATTTAATTTAACTAAAGTTGAAAGCACAATCTACATGTGGAATAGCGGCACACCATACAAAAGCAATACAATGCCTCTGTTTAAATTGTAATGGAAATACAGTCATCACCACAGCTAAAATGGAGACACTGTAGTTTTTTTATAAACTGCTCTAAAGATTTTGGGCATCAGTTGGTTGAAATGGGAATGATTCTGGAGGCAAGGACAATGTTATCCCTGAGACTTTATAATGAAAGTTTTGCTTTAACATTAAACAACAACAAAAACAACAAATCATTCCAGCTAAGAAAGCTTTTTCATCTAAAATAAAATCCAAAACATTAATTTGTGTGTAGTGCAAATTTCAGCTAATATCAGTTAAATTAGCACTCATTCCTAGATCTCAGAAATGAAAGGAGCTGTACATGGCATTCAGATTAATCTCACTAGATTGACCTTCCAACAGCCAGCATAACACTGAGACAGCTTAACGGTTTTTCCTCTACCACTATTTCATTTTGTGTCTGGTTTACGTGCTGATGGACTAAATGAATACACCTAGATCTCCGAAAAGACATGTTACCCTTAAGTAAGATGAAAATCTAAGCACTGTGAAACTCATTACCCACAACATGGTGGATACATGCTTGGCAACTGTTATTCTCTCCTGCATGCACTGCAGACTGCTTTGTCCTTAAGCCAAAATCTCAAACTACCTTAGCACTGTGACTAGGGCTACCTGAAATTAACCCTAGGGAAACTACAGCACAAATCCAGGATCACAAATAGATGATATTTGACTGGTATGTCCTCAAAGCTCCACAGGGAACTGAATCACACTGACAGAACTACACTGACTTTAGAATTCTGAGGATTTCAGGTTAGCCAGGTATTGGGGAGGTTTCTGTGAATATGTAGTGAAGTTCAGCTCTACACAAAAAAAACCCAAAACACCTCACCATTTCTTTCTTCACTTTCTGCCCATCTTCTTCCCACAAGACAGGCTGGGAGCACTGAGGCAGAGCGGCCACAGCTAGGCAACTACTGTTGGCAGCCGTTTACCAGCAGGGCTAAAATGAGATTTATGAATGCCTGAGCATTACTGGGCTTGCTCTGCACAACACTGCTGAGGGCATGGCCAGATGCTGTCACACCACCTGCAGGAGATGGGTTTTACCTCTCCCTCAAACGTGGCTGAGGCTGCCCAGTCAAGTGTTTTACGAGCAGAAAAGAAAAGCAAAGCCAGACAAACCAAAGCCAAAATGTCCAGTCCTTAAAAAAAAAAAAAAAGAGACTAAAAAATAAAAATTCAGCAGTATTCTCACTTCCTCTTCTGCTTACCAAATAAGTTATTTTACAATTTTCCAACTGAGGTTAATTGAGGAAATAGCAACATTTCCTAGAGTGAAATAAAGATGCAGGTGGACTCTTCCAGACACCTGTGCCAATAAGCCTCATTGGTGATTTACAGCATAGTTGAAAAATCAAATTACTTAATTTTAGCATTTGTGCATTATGTCAACTAACGCACCCTGTAGAATGACTTTCACTGGAGGAAGTATGAGACCAAATCCTACTTCTCATCTAAGATCTTTTAAAACAGAAACATGATGAGGCAAGAGAAGGTATATTCATGTGGTTCATCTTAAATACAAGAAATGCAGGTGAAGACAGTAGGAAGAAGGAAAGACACAGGAGGAAAGACTCCTGCATATTAATCTACTCTTACTTCACATGCTTACCATTTTAACAAATGAATTCTTTTATTCCCCTGGAAAACTACAAATCCTGCAGCTGTGAATCCTAAAAATGTAGTCATCCCCGTTGAGTCCTTGAAAGAGAAAAAAGAAATAGAATTTTCCCCTCATCCAGTGATGTATTTCTTATGGTTAGAATAAATTGTTACTCCACTATAGACTACCCCTAATGTTTTTCCTTTTTGAAATAAATTTTTCGTTCAAATTGTACACTTCAAAAAACAAAGACTACTGTTGGCCATACAGGTCTCATTTATTTCTAAGCATTTAAATGAGTAACAGCATCTTATGTTTTGTTTCCATCTACCTGTAGCTGATGACAACAGGGAATCCTTAGGTATACTTACTAATGTTGTTGAAAACACAACTTCTGTGTATGTCTCATTCTTAACCAGCAGACTAACTACACATCAGGCATTCACATCTACTTCAACACTAATATTTTTTAAGATTTCACAATAACATTGTTCCTCTGTGAGATGTCGTGGTGGAAGTACTGCTGACAGACAGAATTACTACAGTAAGCAAGTACTCTTGACTACAAACCAGAACATACCATGATACTTGTCTTTCAAACAGAAAAGACTATTTTTAATTTGTAATTCCACAATAAAAGTTCTGGCTCATAGTTTTTCGCCAAGGATTCAGGTGAGTTTTCCATTAATTAGGTTTCGGGTCCATCCCAAGTTCCAGACCCTCACCTTGCTAAAGTCAGTCAACTTTATTGTGACTTATGTTCCACCAATCAAATAAAGGGGAATGGAAACAGTGATGCTTCTGTAGTAGCAGCCACAGCACTGTAAGGGAGCACATCATAAGAAGCCAAGGAAGCACTTTGCTTTGCAGTTCACTTCCAGAAGACTGAAAAATTTTGCTTACGCATGGGCTGTGAACCCCTGACTGCATTCACACTACAAGCCCTGCTGCACAGGTAAAGAGGAAATTCTGAGCCAGTTTTGACTCTGTTCTAAGTGCCAACATAAGTCTCTGGGATTCACACCTGAAAATCTGCACTATATTTTTGAACTAAAGTTTACTAAGTCACTGACTTCACTGAGCTCTGAACCAGACCCTGTATTTCACAGAGAAGCATCATTCCCAGCAAAGTAGACACAAAATCCAGTGCAGCTTTATTAGAGCTGACTGTTTTAAGGGCACTCACCACCAGAACAGCTAACCAGACAGCCGTGCTGTTCCGCCAAATGGCATGGTATACAAGCCAGAGCAAAAGCAGCAGTTAAAACAAGAGTTAAAGCAAGTAACACTAAAAACAAACCCTGTAGTTTATGGAGATAAAACCCAAGTAATTATAAATGCAGGTGTAAGGGATAATCAGAACTAGTAACTAAAATCACCTTCTTAGAGAAACCACAAAACAGTGAAATGGGGGAATATGCAAATGCATACCCAGTTCTCCCCTTCGTACATTTGGTTTGCTGTGCTTCCTAAGATTTCCATATATTGATAGTGTTTGAAAAAATAATCAGCCAAGGACTAACACTTTGCTGCATCTTCTGGACAGAATAATGCCGAATCCTGAAAATCTTGTCAAACACAAAATATTTCACACCTGGAGTATTTAGAGAAACCTTTGCATTAAATGCAAAGAAATTATGAAGTATAATCAAAGCTTTTGTCATGACACTCTACTACATTCTCCTATGATGTTCTGCTTCCTCTAGGGAGACCTTTCCTTTGACTGATGCAGAAATGTCAACCAGTCAATGTTCTTCCACGGCTTAAACATAATAACATAGTTCCAGGGCAAGTTCTTTTATAAATTACTCCCTATTTGTGCCTGGATAAAAAACAGAGTTAAATCAATTCAATTAACAGCTTTTTACTAAGTGTCAGTAAAAATAATGCTTTATTAAATGCTAGTAAAAAGAACCACTACCTTGCAAGGATGAGGATCAACACCATAAGTTTCCAAAGAATATGCTTTCAGGAGCAAGTTAAATTCAGCAACAGCTGGGCTCTGACCTCTGAAAATACAAAGAAACAGCAGTTTGACAGCAAAAAGAAAACAGGAGAAAAAGACTTTTTGACTGAAGAGTTTAAACGCATAAAAAAGGAGGAAAGAAAGGGTCTTAGTGAAATACAAACTATTTCAACTATGTTCTGTTTATCAGATAAAGTTAGAAAACTTTTCACGTTTTCTCCTGCTGAATTGTACAGTGCCTGATATTTTCAGGTAAATCCTGATGGTTTTGTCCCGCTCCTGAGAGAACATATGTTGTGCAGTTAACCAGAGTTATCTGATATCCTGCAAGTATTTGGTGTCTTTTGATATACACACACATCAGTCTGAATATGAAGTAAACCTCAGCATCTTTTTTCCACAGACTCTTGTTCTCCAGCTCATATAAAAGGATCGTGCAGATTCACAGACATTCCTTCCAGTGCAGGGCATAAACACAGCAATCATATTACACTGGTCTGCTCAGATGTACTCCTAATTATAGCAGTGCCTGTTACCATCATGATGGTTCAGAATCTGTCAGCATTTCCATTATATGCCCCTATTTTTAGGGTGTCTATAATGAACTCAAGCCTGAAACATGGCATGCAAGACTTGAGTTCTAGAGCAAGTTTTATTATTTGAATTTTGCTCTTCTAACTCTTGCCATTACAATAAGCTCTAACACAGATTTGCAATGCCTGCTTATGAGTGAACTGTTCCAAGTATTACTTTATTTACATATTTGAATGACTAGAGTGCATGACCCTATTAGACAATACGCATTTGTGACAACGGGCTGTGCTTAGGACCTTTAGAAAGTCATACCTCATAAATCCTTCTCATGCAAATTATCCCCAAAATATGCCATATCAAACTTCAAGGAACACATCAATAGTCATACTTTATCTTACCCCTGCATTTTTGGGGTCCAGTGTCACACCGTGACCAATGGCACTCATGAACTGGCATTTAAAAATTGTTCTGTGCACTGCTGTAGAATAATTTCCCTTTAAGTCTGTTACCCCTCAGTAGCTAGAAACCAACAAGCTTTGACATGCAAGATCCAGTATTTGGCCCAAAGTTCAGTTAAACAATTAAGATAATGTCTAGCATGCTTGTGGATGTCAAATCCTATTTTGAACCTAGCAACCTGATGCCCTGTGGCAATGTGTCAATAACATCTTCTGTTAGAAAGTTTTAATTCATGCTCATTTGTACTTCACTGCTTATCGTCTCCCAGTCAATCCCATGATACTTCTTCAGCCTCTTCCCTATGTCTTTTGGTCCTCTTTGATACTACACTTTATTTCAGATCACATTTTTGTTCATGTTTAGCTTTTAAACATAAAAAACCACGTAAGAGAGAGAACAAGTGCCCTTCTTTCTCCTTGCATTCTTGGTCTCTTTCTCACCAATTTCCAATGGAGAAGTTCTTGTATCAAATGGAACACTAAATATTACAAAAGTGCATTTACACAGCTAAATATTTAAGGGGAAAAAAGCATGAAAGCATCAAACAAAACAGTATTTATTTTGCCCAACCAACTTTCTGGCAGCTTTACTAAACTGGTTTTCTCCCTTTTCAATACTAATAAATCACAAGCTTTAAGTGTAATCATAACTGTAAGACCATAAAAGACCCTTAAAAAAAAGCAGTAAGTTTGTTTCATGTACCAACCACCTGCCCAGGACAGAAGAAATCAACTAAATTGACCTAAATTACTTAGAACACTTATGTTACATAGTGAAAAGCCAAACAAGTAAGACAGTTTGATTTCATATTGGAAATTGGACCTTACAGAAAAATAAGATCATAAAATGCATCTTTTTTTCCCACCTCCCTTTACTGATCCAAAGGAAAGCAGTCAGTCTTCTGGTTTGAAAGGACCAAAAAGTGACAATTTGGAACAATGTAATTTAGGGGTTTTGACATTTCCAAAAGTAAAAAAAAAATTAAATTGCAATTATAATTAAAGAGGCACATTAAAAAAGAATTAATATGCTCTCCCCCCTTATATCCTCTAAACCCATGCTATCTTTGCGTACATCAAGTGGAACAAGCTGTGGTACTTGGAAAAAAAGCAGAAGACGTGGACAAGTTTGAACTTATCGTATTACAGGCTAATCAAATGGCTACTGAGCAAAGCCTTAAAAAAACAACACAAAGCAGAAGAGTCAAGGGCAATATAAAATTTAAAAATCCTCATTCATCCCTTATCAAAAGATTAATATTCAAGCCTTGATAACATGCTTTTTATCTGTAACTTAGTAATGGAATTTCCCTTAGTAAATAAAAATGTAACTACAGCAAATCCAATCAGCAAAGCCAGTATTTTTTTATCCATCACTGATTTAACATTAGCTATGCCTCTGTCTTTGTTAAAAAGCCTTTAAGATTTACACATGCATCAAACAGCCTTATAAAAAAATTTAGTTTCCTTACCTATGCAAGTGTTTCAACAGTGGAAAAAAGGGAATATTTAGACCACATATCTTTGCTGTTTTGTAACTCAGTTCTCTCAAGAAAGTCAGATCTCTGTCAGTGTATTCACGTCTTTTGATCTTACATGACTTCCCAAATTTTTCAGTAAGTATTCAGCATGCAGTGGAAGATGTATTCCCTTTCCATATGTCGCAGCCACTATAGCACCCAGCTGCAGCATGCCAAAAGTTTTGAACAGGACCAGTAAAAAACCATTACAAGGAAAAGTTTCTGTACACTATACAAATAATAAAATGTGGAATACTTGTGAAATTAAAGCTCCATAGTCATTAGCTATGGATTAATGATTCAACCTAGGAATCAATCATTGCAAAAGTTCCTAATAAAATTTTAATGAAACCAAGTCTTTAATAGAAGACTGAGAGGTCTGCAACACAGTCTGTTTTTTCCTTTAGGCTCATAAGAAGTACACGCTAGCGGATGTACAAGCTCTGCTTATTCCCCACAGGGCCCCCAACTCTGAAGCACTTCAAAGGCCAGGAAGCTCAACACGGAATACTTCCAGGGTGTGCCACAGCAATGATCTCCTTTTGTTGGCTGCTCACACGAATTCACTCTAAAATTTTCTCCCCTTCATACCTTTCCTTTGAGGTGTGTATCTGTTCCATACAGAAGCAGTGAAGCTTAGTGAAAGTCAAGGATGAGATTGCAAAAGATTGAGGACTGATTTCTTTTAACAAACAGAGAAGACTATACAACAATAACAGCAAAGAAAGCATTTTCAATGCTATTTTTGGTCTCTTGATTTCTGAATGACCTTAGTAAAGTCACTCCATCTATCTTTTCTAATTCTCTTACTGAGTGATAATGGGCTGTGAGATACCATTAGCATACTAATAATATTAATAAAAGGGAAAATTAATGTCCACCTTTGTGCCTCATCTCTATGTTAAACAAAGTTACTTGCTGCAGAATACAATAGCAATACTGTATTTGAGCGTGCCCCATGTATGATTAATTTCTGGATATTTATGGTCTGTAGGGCATTTCAATTTAATTAATTCAAAGAGAAAGTATGTACATAATGATCTGGCCTCTAGAAACATTGCATATTCACCTCCACACAAACCAGTGCCAGCCATAAAGCTTTAAACAACATAGGCTCAGCCTCCATCAAAGAGATGCCACCAAAGGCACCCTTTGCTCTGCCTCGCTACTGTGGACATGCTTCACTGCAGTCTCAGGAGAGACCACAGTGACTATTTCAGGAAGTACCTCCACCTATGAAACATTCTCCTTGTTATATCCCAGATCTTGTACAGGGTTACCTGCGTTTCCTTTTAACCTAAAAAAAAAAAATAAAAAAAATCCAGAATTCGTCAGAACAAATCAACGTGTTTAGCTACACTATATACTGATCACGGAACTGCTTACCACATAGCTGAGGTTTTGCTGTTGTTTCTTTAAATCTTTTCAGAGGTGGCTGAGACACCAACTGCTATACAATTATAGTGCTAAAGGTCTTGCATAGTTTACTTTTCATTTGAGCTCAGGACATGAGACAGTGGAGTTGGTTTTAAGTACATCCTGTCCGCTACTGTTCTTGATCACAATGAAGGTGCTAAGGAGGTCTATGTAGTATTGAAATATAAATCTCCTAGAATTCCCCATTTCAGTTGTACTGGAGACAATAGCATGATGGTGTGATAATTTCAACATTAAGACACTGTTAAGTGGAATTGCATTGTAGGATGTGGGTCAGTTTGTCAGAACAGTGAGGCCAGGCTTTGTACGTTGCCCAGGCAGCAGCACTGCTCCTCTGCAAATTGCCAGGGCCACCAGCATCAGGGAGTTAAAAGCCTTTAAATGGGTTTGCATATGAAAACAGACCCTTATCACCCGGCAGGTAGCTGAATTGCTGAAGTGTTTCTGGAACATAGAAAACTGCAGAAGACAAATATAAATTGTAACTTGTACTGCATAATTGTTTCTTCCCTCAGATAGAATCCTAGGATGAGAAAAACCTGAATAATCACTTTAAAATAGTAATCAAACTCATTTATTCAGTCTGTTAAATGCTTAGGGGGTTAATTTTACACCATGCATATTGTAATGATATGTCCCACTTATATAACTCCTTCTACCAGAACGTTTTAAATTACTTGTGTGCCTTAAGAGATCAGGCTGATATGGTATCTCTGAAGTCTGTGTTTAGGTATTTGTATTTCACCTTTACTTCATTAATTGATCAGTGACACAGACAGCTCTAACTCTATTCAACAGACAGAATATATTTACAAAACAGAAGCAGTTTAAATTTACCTGTTATTAATTTATAATCTATTCCCATGATACAGAGACCTCTACTGAGCTATGTGTTTTCAATACCACAGTAGATTCATCTTTCTGGTCCAGACAGACCTAGCTTGTAAAGCCTCCTCCCAAATAAAGAAGACGTGGGGAGGGAAATCCTTACACTGTGGAAATTCACACTGCCATTTGAATTCAGCAGTACGCTAAATATGCAGAGTGTGAACCCAAACCTCACCATGAGACAGGTAGCTTGGTAAAGAAAACAACCACATTTGGGGTTCATGATTACGACCGCTCTTCCCAGTGTGGGGAAATGGGGAAGGTACATGCACATACACACACACACACACACAGAATAAATCTTCCCTAAAGCTAAAAAATTATCAGTTACAACAAAAGCCGCTACCTTCTCCAATTCAAGCAGATTATCCTTTCTACTGAATATTTCTTGGAATTCTCATTAAAAGAAATATCACATATATCGATCTTTTCAATTTTTCATTTTATCAGATAAACTTTCAGGAAAAGAGGAGGGAAAACACCTGTTTTGTCTGTGAAGTTCCTCTCTCTATGTTACTGCTACAACTGCACCTTCCATTAAAATATGCTCAGGTAAAGCTGTTCCTCACCTTAAAGCTTCTGGAAATACTCTCTGTGCCATGCAAATGCCAATCCCAACAAAAATTATCTCGCTTTTACAATTTCTAGTAAGCGCATCCATAGTTACAAGTATAGTTCCTTAATTTTAATTGGTTTTAAGCACACTTCTGTAAGAAAAGAAATAGTTCAAAAGAACAAAGCTTTGAGGAAAGCAACACATACATCATTTTTCAGGGAAAGGACAAGGTGACTGGGAGAACCTGTTATTTCAAACTTCCAATAAATATAAATTCCAGCCATCTTTCTAATACAGTCAAATTACAACTGACAAGAATGTACGGAGTGAAAGAATACACCAGGAAAATACAGCAGATTAAAAACAAATTGTTCATTTATTACAGCTAACACAACGTCATTTTAATACCAGTCTTCTAAATTAGAGAGAATTAGGTAATTTTGAAGTCACAGTGACATGTGCCAACATACAGCCTGATGGGTAAACCTAAATGCCAACACTGGGAAACTGTAAAGGAACCAGCAGGGCCTATCAAGGCTGAAATGAAGTGGACATTCAATGCCACCCAGGGCTGTAATGTAGGTGGGACGCAGAGCAGCAGCCACCACTATCTGCCTATGAACTCCCTGTACACATCACCATCCTCCTCTGCTCTCCAAAGTCTTTGGTATGCTTTGTATAGCTGAAAACTACAAAGACTTTGGCTCCTTAGGCCTAGAAGTCAGCTATCCTTGCTGTAGGCCAAGTCCTGCTCTTTTCCAAACTCCCCCTTCCACTCCATGTAAACCTCAACAGATCCTCGGTCCCCAGCAAAGCAGCCTCTGTCTCCTGTAACATGACTTGCAAGTTTTAAAGCATGCCATACGTCCTTCTGATCAGATTCCTTTCATGTGTACAAGGACATTAGATATCAATGTGATTAGGGTAGTACAAGAAGCTAAATATAAAGTGTAGATGAGTGTGCTGCCAGCATTAAATGCATAAAAGCAGATAACATGTAATTTTAATTACAGGAAGATCCTAAATGAAATACAAGACCCACCTTATTCTGGACTTGCTAAACGGGAATTTAGTTTTAGCACTTTTTAATGTATTCAACAGAATGCAAGAAGTCCCTTTAATCTTGGCTAAATGATATTAACACCCACAAAGAGAAGCATTTTCCAGCAGTCCTTGCCAAATCTTCTAGGACAGCCTCCCAGAATGTACTCTGATGGTAACATGTTGTTATACTTGCCAGTGGCTCCCCTGACAGCTCTATGCCTGCACGAGAGCTGAAGAGCCCGATCAGCAGAGACTGGGAAATCCTGTACTCCTCCTGGCACCTGAGTCTGAGCACCCATGGTAACTGATAGTGTGGTGAAGGGAATACAGTAAAACAAAGCAGCAGAGGAAAGTTAAAAGTGCTTAAACCCCCACCAAGCAGTTGCAGTATAGACAATGCAGCAAAGGATAAAAATATGATATGCCTTTCCAATCAAATTTAAACACCACCTTTCATTTTGCTCGGACCAAAAACAAGCATTAATTTGCTACTCTGGTTTTCAAGAAAATACTACCCTTTAGCTTAAAAGTTTACATTGCTTTTGAGATAGTTAATAGCAGAACATGGCAGTGATTTCATGCCCTTAGAGGAAACTTTTTCTTCTCCCAAAAGATGTTCTCCCATATATGACTTCTGCAAAAGCTGGAATATTTGATACAGACAATGGAGATGACAGCCAATTCAGTAGCACTTAACCGCCCTGAGCCTGCATCCACAGCTGCCATCCCAAGCAATACTAAATAACTTCCATACGAGGTCAGCATGGGAAACAGGCATTTGAACAGGTCATATAACTCTATAATTTACTGGGCAAAGTAAATGTTTGCATAGTGCTTTCAGATAAATTCATGACTGTTTACATAATACTTTCATATAAAATACATAGCACAATATTTCATATTAGAAATAAGTAAAAACGGATCATTAGTTTTCAAGCGGGACACAAAAAAAATCTCTTTATTTTCAACCACTGAGTCCTTTAAAAAAAAAAAACAACAACAAAAAAAGACAAAAAAAGCCCCATGAATCCTACAAATATAAATTCCCTTGATAGGGATTTAGGTGGATCTTCTCTTTGGAAATCTATGTATTTTCAGGTATCTGGACTCAGGAAGCTCTAGCTGACAGGTATCTTTCAAAAGCCAGGGAATTTTTTCAGAGTAGCAAATGTTCTGTTAAAGGGCATACAATTTGATATAAATTCATATGAAGGATTATTTCCAGCTAGATACAGAAATCCAATCGTCTAGCACTAGACCTCTCTATATATAGATACTTCTATGACAGATATATTTTATTAATTTGTACTCCTAGAATAGCG
The DNA here is from genome assembly GCF_015220075.1 of Falco rusticolus. Classification (NCBI taxonomy): domain Eukaryota; kingdom Metazoa; phylum Chordata; class Aves; order Falconiformes; family Falconidae; genus Falco; species Falco rusticolus. Next base: position 42,108,300 of record NC_051210.1, on the reverse strand, counting down.
ATCCATGGAATTAAATATCCAGAAAAGGGCAACATTTCTATGTGACTAGTGAATGTCTGATGTAAAAAATGCAATAGAACAATCAATTTTGGCAAGACAGAGCTGCAGTGGAAAATTTCCAGATAGTAGCTACAGACAGCTCTGAAACCAGACAGACAGGTAAGGCACACCAGATGCTGACATAAGTGAAAGAAAACAGAAAAGAAAGAAAATAGCCCCTGAGGGCTGCAAAGAGCATAAGCCACTGGGCCTAACATCCATAACATACGAATTGGTAAAATCTAGAATAGAAAGGGATTATGGAACATACACATGTAAGTGTGCAGTTATGCCTCAAACACCTCCTGGAGTTCTTTGCAGGAATCAGCAGATCCACAGGCAAAAGAAGCTGGGTTGATACACCTGATTTCCAAAAGGCAATAATAAACAGCATCCCCCATCAAGACTACAGAAGAAATTCAGAGGACATCCTCACATGCCGAGCAGCCCTTGAAGGGAGGAGTCCATGACTAGGAGAATCCCAGAGGGACCTGAGCGAAGGCTTGTAACATTTACTGTCGCAGGATCAGAAGCATCACACTTCTTAGGACACAAAGGGGGGTTAAAAATGAGTTAAAAAATGTGTCTGGTTATTCATAAAAGAGGAACTAGCAGATTAAAGTCACAATGGATGGGCAGAATTAATGCACAAAGTTAAAAAACAACACAGACAAATACATCTCTCCCAGGGCTATGAAACACAAAGAACACCAGCTTTGTTAACCACCCTTCCTTCTCTTCTCCTAACTTTAAATAAAGGACTAGCCTGTTCCTTGAAAGACTGAATTGATCAAAATATTTTCAATTGTGCCTTGGCTTAACTGATGAAAGATCTTGGGTTTTAAAAGTTGAATTTATCTTTTGGAAATCTGCAGCCACTGTATAGAACAATACTGAAAGTAAGAGAAATTCTGCTTTCTTTTTTAAAAGGCTATGGGTTTCTGTGGGTCTATGTACAATGCAGCTTGGACTGCTCTAAAAATATTAGACACCGCTGTGCCATTGAAAGCATTGTTTTGCTGCATGAAATATAAGCAAAGCATATAGGCTTCAGGAAGGAAAAAAGAGAAGACATTAATACTGGCAAGCTTACTGTCATGAATGCTGCATTTTGGTTGAACAAAATATTTGATAGGCTTCTGGAAAAAAGTGATTTAAGCTTTAACACCTCTAAAACGGCATTTTTCATTCCTCGCCTGCAATTTGGTGTCTCCCAATCTAACTTTTGTATAAATAGTATTCATACACTTAAGCAAACCATTTACATATATTGCAACATGAAAACAAAACACAGGTTTTTAAGCAAGGGCAAAGGGCCTTGTAATCTCCGAATAAAAGTTACTCGTCTACTTTATGTAATTAATCGTTTCCTTTCATTTGATTTTCTGCACATCCTACGCCTCTCCAAGTTTTCCGAGGACTGACTGAGGACATACAAAGTGACTAGGGCATCATGCAAGTTACCGTCACGACTGACTGCTGTGTGTGTCATTCTCTGACAATCCAGAAGAGGGTACAGTTGCACAACACACTGCTACTTCTCTGCTGAAAGGCTATGCTTAGGGACACAGTCAACTTTGAAACCAAAAGATTGATTAATCTATCTTTTTTGATTCCCCTTTGTCACACTGTTAAAAGTTTAGGACACAAAAAGAGCATGCAGAGTTCTGAATCTCACCTCCTTAGTCTTTCAAAGAAGTTATTTAAATACATTTCTCTGCAATTCACCACTATGTTAACAACCTACAGATAAAATAACTTAATTACAGTTTCAGTCAGGTCAATAGCTATCAAGAATTTTATAATTGCACTACAAAGAGAAATTTCACAGTCAAAGACATGTGACCGCTAAATGAAAGTTACTCTTCTACTCGTCAAACAAAACCGCACTCATGATGCTAGTAGGAGCAGCTCACCAGGCCTACATATTGATTAACGAAGGTTAACAGGAAAAGAAAACCCACTACGCTGAAACCGCATTTTCAAATAGGGCATATTAGACAGTATATTGGTAGAATATCTATTATAATCCAAGGAACAAACCCTCCTAAATTAACATACACTATCTGGAAACAGATAAAAGTATTTCTTCACTGTCTCTTTACCAAACAGCATTCTAAATTACCTGAATTCATTTTTATGCATTTCAGCTATTTTCTTCTCGAGTTTTTGTGACTGCTTGGGAAAAATCTTAAAGTCGCTGATGTAATTCTCTGGGTGTTCATCAGGATCATAATCACCAAGCTCAGCTAAACAGATCCGAAATACAAAACAAAACAGAAAAATGCAATCGCAACATTATTTAACAAGGAAAAAAAGTCAGTTAATACAGTGTAATTCAAGACACTTCCATGACTGGAAAAAATCCAGCATCTCTCAAGAAATGCTATGCTGAAGAATTGACAGTTAACTGAAAGGACAAAATTTGTAACTGCCACTGCATCAATGAGTGTCAAGTGAAGTTCATGGTTGATTAAATGCAGCAGTAATTAGCAGTCCTAAACTATTTTCTGTGGCAGAAATGTGCTCTGTAGAAGAGAGGCATAGGTAATGTTCCCCCTTTGAATACGTGTCATTCTGGTACCAGGCAGAACTAAAACAACGCTCCCCAGATTCTACTGCTTTTTACACCAATTTATCCTCACCAATATGGACTGGTTTATTTCTGTTCTGGCAGAGAAGCACAGGCTGTAATATTATTTAAGGTGGCCCACAGTATTTGATTCCTCTTCTAAAGGATGCATCACTTAGTTACCCAAACATGGCATTTGGTGTCTTAATTTTCGAAATAAGCCTCCTTTAATAAGGTCTAGGCTCAATCATGGTTTGGATACACTACCTTATAATGCAGTAAGTCCTTGATTCATTTTAAGGCAGAATGAAGGGGATTTCTACATATACGACATCTCTAATCAGATATCTAGCTAACTGGTTCTCTGTGTGCAACCCAAGACATATACCTGAATTTGGCACTAAGGAAATGACAGGGAGGGAGAGAGGGAGAATAAAAAATAGGAAGGGGGGGGAAAAGGCCTTTCTCCTTGAATTAAGTCTACTGTTTTTGCCATAGATTCCATTATCACACAGTTCTTCTTTACCGTAAGAAAGGGCACTGAACGACACTTTTCCCTGCTTAGTTCAAATGGAATAGGCTACATTTACCTTCATGATTCAGAACAGAACTTTGCTTTGTTTAGAACAGATATCAAACATTGATGCCATACTTTTTCACTTAAATACTAAGACAACCCATTTTTTAATATTTTTTTTAAAGTTACAGTTTGGTTTTAGTTGGCTAAAGGGCTGAATCACATAGAACATTTTTACAGTGGTGTCAGTGCAGGGAAACTACAACTACAAAAAAAAAAAAAAAGTACATCCTGCTAGCTATATTCCCACAACAGTTTTGAGTTTCTCTTTATGATGAACACACCTATGAGTTAAGTATTTAAAAAAGCCTGCTGCTTGTACTTACCTTGGACAATACAGGCACCCAGGTAGGCAGCATCCGAAAAAGAACACAGCAGACGGCCATGGAAAATGTCTCTTTTTATTTGTAGATATAAGAGGTATCTGAAATACAATTTAAAAAAATAGGAAATTATGTGGCATCTTTTTGTAACAGATTTAACTTATTAGTGTGAAACCAGCTGTGTAACTATTCTGGATCGCTCTCTTGCTACCTTAAATGGCAGGAAAAAGAGGCAAAGCATGACTACAAAAATTAAATGTAAGACAAGAGATTCTTCTCAGTAACAATAAAATAATGACAGCAGAAGCAACAACAACCCACTAAGCGCTAGCACGGAGAGTACTTTGTTTAAAATGTACAGCTGTTACAATGCTTATTGGTAAGGTGAAATAAAAGACAGTAATGTAAGTTTGTTTGAACTCTCATTGAATACAGGTTTACACAAGGAAATCCTTCTGTTGCTATAGACAAAATAGCACGTTACCACAGTGGAGAGGATTACCTTCCTTTTCTTTTTTCAGTCTGTGAAGAATCCTAGATTAATTTTTGAGACAGAAGCAACTGCCTGAGGCCCAGAGGGGTGGCAGGCATAGGGGATCTGCCTGGAGGGAACCTCTCCAATTCCTCTGAGCTGCTCTGCCTCCAGAAGAACTGGGGAGAAGAAACAAAAGGCTCCTTCTCCCTGCCCTCCGCCTCCTACCACCGAACAGCATTATTTCCGATAGCAGGAGGGAGGCGAAGCGGCCAGGCCATTGCTTTTTCTCTCGCTTCCTCCCCTGGAAAGCAAGCCTCCCAGAGATGGAGCGACTCACAGCCCAGCGACACGTTTGCAGCTCCTTTCCCAGCCACCAGGCTGGCTACAGCTGCACCATTCAGCAGCTTAATCCCTCCAGGAAAATAAACCATTTAGGCATTGCTTTAGCCACATAAAGTCAACGAGCTCAAGCACATTATCAAACTCAGTGGCTTCTGCAGACCTTCAGGACATTCCCTGATGCTGCCAGTCCTCTCTAGCCTTGAGCTACAGTGTAGCCAATAAAAATGTGCTTTATGAATAACACTGACGTCAGATGCATTTTGCCCAAGCTACCTGGTTCTGTGTGGACCGTGAGCTCCTGTGCCAAGTAGCTTAACCAAAGCTTACAGTGAGTTCTAGTTTGAGCAAGACTGGAAGTATTATCTGAAGGGCAAGAGAAATTTACCTCCTTTCCTTGGATTGTTTAATAAATGCTACATAAATGCAATTATCATTGAGAGAAGCAATTTGTTCTCATTGTGAATGCATCCCTTCACTCAACAGTATTACAAGTTTCTACCAGCACCTTGCACTTCAAGGTCTTTTTTTGTTACTATTTTTCAATCCCTATTTTTTTCCTGTAATCAGTGTCCACTAACAGCTCACTAATTCCGTTCCATAATTTTGTACTGCTACAGTACAGGTATGCATATCAGGGTGTACTGAAGGCCTCAGTGAAATCCATTAAAAATTCTTAACCTGCAATGACAGGCTACTGGAAAAAGCTCAGTATCTTGATGCAAATACCATACATAACCTGGGCAAATGAGCAGTCTCCATCCTAAAACTTTTTAGTAAGTCTCTCCAGGGTGAAAAATCAGGTTGTCGTTCTCCAGAGTGACCATTAACTTCAGGCCAAACTGAGTTCACCTTTCCAGAAGTGCCAAAAAAGAGCCACCTATGAAAGGGCATTTCACAGTGCAGCTTGTTAGCTGAGCTGTAAGGTCAACAGACCTCTAGCAACACTGCACATAGGTGAGTTCTGAGTTTGAAAATTACTATAATGATATACAAAGTACATAAGCTCCTGGGAAAGCATATTAACCCACTGATCCTGTCCTACATTTGCAGATGTGGGACTGAGATGAGAACTAAGAATCTGAAGTCTCAGCATCATGCCATGTCCAATTCTCCAGCTGTATGGATAGAAGCAAATCCTATAAACAGTTACTTTTCTATGAATATTTTGGTATTTACAAAAAGAAAGAATAGTTTTTCATGAAATTCTCTCCCATGTAACAGAATTAGGCAGCAGCGCTGTCCACTTTGACCATATAGCACAGACCATTATCTTCAGAGACCAGGGAGAAAGGAAAATCTTCAAGAATTGACTCAAAGCACCTATTCAAGAGTCAGGCAGCCTCTCTCTTACTCTCTCTTTCAAATGCTATGCAATAAATCACAAGTTAAGATTCCTGGAGTGAGGTGGCAGGGAGTTCCCCTGCCCCCCAGTATGGTTATTTTATGAGAATAAACCTGAAAAAAACACATACATGAATTCACTAGGTTTCAAAACCTTTTCCTTTTTTTAATATAGGGGGACAGCCATAAATACAACAGTTCATGATGGGTCATTAAGATACTACACCAGCATTTAAGATCAAGAACAAAGCATCAACAAAAAAAAACTTAGAATGAGGGCAAAACCTCATTTCTATGCATCCCACCAAAATTCTATATAGATGAACATAGGAGCTTGGGTGGGAATGTGCAGACCTGTGGCATTTTTAAGTAAATATTTTGCTGCTGACCAGGATCGATCAAAGATCCTCAATGCCGTTACTAAATTTCTGCATCTGTAACAGTCTCAGTTGTCTGAGCTAATATTAAACAAATGTTTATTTTCCCCAGAAAGAAATGAAACAGGAATAAATACAAGTTTTAAACTAGTTTCTTGCTTAAGCCTATTTGCAATATGAAACTACTAAAACTTGTCAAAAAATACCCCCCAAAGTTAGCTTCATTACAATAAAAAATAATATATACTTTTTCAATCTATATTGTCAATATATGCACTTTTGTCAATTACATGAAGCTAATACAAATGTATTATTATCCATCCCATTCAGCTAAATCACTGGCTCTGCAACTTGTTCAGAGTTCAAAAAAAATAAATCAGGATTTTAGAATTGCAGAAAATTTCTGTTATAATTTTTCTGGAACTTCAAAATAACACATTTTTCATTGTCTTGTCTCCCTAACATACCAGGAAATATTTCCTTTCTGTAACAATCAGGAACACACGATCTTTTGCTGTGAGGTATGTTAACAGAAAAAAAATTCAAGTAAACTGAGAATATATAACCAAACCAGCACATAAGATATTATTTTAGGGAAAAGAATATCTGTGCCTCAGATAGGATTTCCTCCCAGTGATCACCCTGGGATGACAGAGCTGAACACAAGCCATCACATAGGCTAGCTTCTGTCACAGATGTGGGCCATAGATGTTATTCACGTGTCTTTGCTTTAAAATACATAATTCCTAGTACTTGCTAGTCAGAGGAAGGAGCTCTGGTTTTCCTACCTTATGTGAAAGGGGGTTTGTTGCTGCAATTGGCTTTGAGGGGCAGGGGGGTTGTCTCTTAAATTGTTCACGTACCTTTCTATTACACCGATAATTTTTTAAATAAAAATACTGGAGTTTATTTTTTCTGTCACTAAGGTTCTTTCCTATTGAGTTACTGCATGCATTTGACCACTGAAATCCTTAATGAAATGGTTCAAACTTGCACTTTCAAAGAACTATTTTGCTTCTGAGTATAATGAAAAAAAAAAAAAAAAAAAAAAAAGAACAAAGAAACACCTCCAAGAAAAAAGGCAGCCATCAAGAGAGGGAAAGAGGCACAGAGCATAGTTCACAGTGGCGACTGGAGAAATTGTTAGCTGGGACACTAGGGAAGCACTTGCACTTAGAAGGGCAGATGCATGCAGAGCAGAATCAGAGCCTGACTGTGTTTTTCAGAGACCACTAACACAACAACCTGCACGGGATTCTGTTCATCTTCAAAGTAAGAAGGGCAGTCTGGAACAAGACTAAGACAAGTTCTTTCAAATGAAGGAGAAGCATGCACAATGGACTGAACACCAGTGTCGCAAGCTTTACCAAAGGTTGGCTCAACATCAGACACTTCCTGTAATCCTGACAGAGTCATTTATGTCCCAGTTCAGCAAGAACCTATGAATGCTCACCTCACTCCTGAATTCAGTAAGGGTTATCCATGTAGTTCAGATTGGCTACACTTAGAAAAATAAGTTGCAATATCAGATCTGATTTTGCTGTTTCTCACGTCTTTCCACCACAGCTGTTTTTCCCAGGCCTTGGCACAACTTTATAGCCTGATTTACAGCCCTAAGTACTCGGTCTTACCAGCAAGCTAGTAAATGTATGCTTCAGTGCTTACACTCACGAATGTCTATCATTGGAATAACCTCATTTTCATCTATTATCCATTTGCAATACAGAGGACAACTCGAGCTTAGCCAAGCCCTTCCTGCAACTGCAGATAAAGGGTCAGCAGTATCTATTCTTGTTTTTAAGCAGGCTTTGTGACCCCCAGAGATGATGTTTCTAACTGCTTAATAGTCAATTTAGTTATCTATTTTAAGATGTTCAGTGAGGCAAGAAAGCTTTCCCACAGCCAAACTCTGTGGTTTGTCCACGTAGTGGTTTTTTTTTCTTGTGTTCAGGTCACTTCACTCATTTTTATTCCAGTAACAAGCATTTCTCCCAGAGTTGTTGCAGTCTTTCCAGCTAACAGGCATGGTCACCTCAGGAGATCCAGCAGTGTTTCAAAAATTGTTGTCTCAGTGTGGTGTCTGACTTTGACTGCACTGCTCTCTCCCATGCTGCTGTGCATATTCAGGTGCAGGGCAGCAGAGTGCAAACGAGTGTGTTTACTGCATTCCTGGACTGGATGCTTTCCTCCCCCAGCAGGATTTGTGGGTTCTTTATGTATATTATTCTGGATACTAACTTCACATTGTGTCTTCTCCAGTAGATATCACCAAGTACACTGCAAGAGCACTAATCTCCTGCCAAAGTCTACGAACCTAACCTAAACATCAACTACTACATGTAATGTATGTAATGCCACAACTAAGAAAACACCTTCTTTATGCTTTTACAGTGCCACCTAGATAAAAAAGCTAATAGAAAAAATAATTATATTCTCTAGAAATATATTGCTTATCTACTTAATATTAAAGAAGTATTTTGGTATCTTATAAATTAAAAGAAAAGCCATCACTCTATTAGCTACCAACAAAACACAGAGGTGACAGATAGATCTTGGAGTCATTACAGACAGGTTCCTGAAATCAACTCAGAGTGCAGCAGCAGCCAAAAAAGCTAATAAAATGCTGGGCATGATGCAGGAAGATATTGTGAACAAGACAGAGGGGCAGTCTGCCACTATTTAATGCCTTGGTGTAATCACATCTTGAATGTATAACCTAGCTCTAGTTCATCCATCCTATGTAGGACATAACTGAGGTTGACAGGTAGGAAAACTCAAATGAGTGAGATGGTGGAGCCTCCCATACAAGGGGAGATGGTGACTGAGGGGGAATAAAAGTGAGTCTTACAAAATCTTGAGGGTAGTGGGAAAGGCAAACACAGAACTGCTATTCACTGAGTTCTGTAATACTAGAGCTAAGGGGAGGTCAGTGAAATCCAGGGAATTGCTTAAGGCAGATGAAGGAAAATACCTTACGCAGCAGGTAGTGAACTAACTGCCTCAGGAGGCTGTGAAGAAAAACAGTATTACTAAGAAAAAAAAAAAAAATGATCAGACAAATTCATGAACAACAGATCTAGAAAATAATACTAAAATAAATATGCAGGGATGTAATTGTTAAAATTGTTAATATAATAATTCCAGAAACCTTTTAGTGAATTTGGATGAGAAAGAGATCTGTTTGTTTTCTTATTTTTCTGGAACAATATGGAAGTTTTGTTCACACTGGCGTGGCTTAAACCCATCACAGCACTTGTAAAACAGGTACACATGGCAGTATGTGTGCCACAGTGATGTTAGTACAGAAGTTGCTTTTCAATCCACCTACTCAGATATAAGTCAAATTCTAGCAGAGGAATTTGGAACTAGGGACATAGTAATCATGTCCTCAAAACACATTCAAACACGGGAAAAAAGAAAAATCTATTTCTCTTAAAATGTCTAAGACTGTAAGTAGTAGGAACCACCTTGTTACCTTACTTGGGAAAATGCAAGACTGTCTTTTGTGTTAACAGGCAGCTGTAGGAAGAACCTCTCTCCTTGTTCTATACCTTCTGGAGAGAAGTACTGATGCTAAGTATTCAAACACAACAGAAGTAGTAGCATCCCTTAACTCCATCCTGAACCTATGTCTCCCACAGATGGCCAAAACAATCAGAGAAGCTCTGGATTCATAGTAATATATATATATATATATATAAAAATGTAAAAACCAAATAAACAAATCAAATTAAACAAAAAAACCTAACCAAACAAAAAAAACACCACAACACCACACACTAAAAAAAAAAAACCAACCCCAAAACCAAAAACTCAACAAACAAACATCAAAACTACTCCCTCAGAAAAAAATAGTCCATTCTCCTGCCATGGGGTGGAGGTGTGAAAATCACTTGAATAACAGCTTTCCAGTAATCTCAGATCTCTCATTTCTGTGATCAGGATCATGACTGCCACTTACAACTAGCAGTGTGGGGGTTTGTCCTTCTGGCTTTGGAACTGGCCAGTGCCTGCACTGCAGTGTACGGTCTTTCCTTGGGAAAAGGGAAAATGTGAAAAATTAACATACCAGCCAGCTGCTTGACACTACTGGCTACACGGGAAAAAAACCAGCTTTATTGCTATACAACAACTAATTTCACTGATGAATAATGAGGACAAAGGAGTGGTTAGGGAAAAGCTTTATTTTGGATGCTGGGTACATAAGAGCCTCACTGCGGCACAGGAATAGCTTCCCCTCTGCAAGCTTCCACAGCTGAACTGCATCTTCTCAGCGCCTCCTGCCTTCCCCTCAGAGCACCACAAGAGGACCTTGGAACATGTAAGGTCTCCTCCCACAGGCACAAGCTCCACCAAAACACCCAGGACTCTCCTGGATAATTTTTTTCCCTGCCCCAAATGCTATGTGCAAGCCTGCCTGCACCAAGCATAATTTGTAACAACTTGCATTCATTTTTAAGACCTATGCTATTCAACATGATTGCGAGTCCAATACTATTAAAACAACAAACTCACTTGCCAACTGCCAATATGGCCCTAAGAAAGCCAGAACAGACAAGCTGACTTGCAGAGGCATCAAAACATAGCTACCATTGCACATCTCAAGAAAAGCAGGACTAGGTATCCAGAGCAGCAGAGGTATTCGTAAATGATGCCTGGAACAGGTTTCAGCAGCACAGTCCTACATCATACTGGCTTACCCTTGGAAGGATGAACATATTGCAAGACTTTTCAACTTGCACATAAATGGTTTGATATTAAGATATTCAAGCACTAACAACCAGCTGGAGCACTACAGCCCCAACTGGCCTCTCGTTTCTGGAGGGAAAAGCAACCGACTCTTCCAGCACAAGTCAATATCAAATACAGCTGTTTGAGATAGGACTAGTCAAGCACATTATGCATGCAGCTACATTGTTCTTCCTTGCCTGAGCTAGCTCACTCAGGGCTTTAGAATTTGCCATGTTTACATACCTCAAGTCTTTGTCATTTTATATGATTTCTAATTAAACATTTTTTTATCTGCTCTTCTTGTATCAAAGTACTCATTACACTTTTGTAACAGCCTAGTGACTGAAGAACTGCTTCTTGGGTTAGGAAATACGGATCAGAAAAGAAAGGGCATGATAAAAATTGATTGAAATAATCCATCTTTGGTTAATTCCATCACCTACTTATTCATGTCCTCTTCTAGGTCTGTTTTTTCCATAGTAATCATGGATTACTGCTGACACAGTATTATCTGTAGCATTTTAGATCATTCCTTTGAGACCTCAAACGGCTTTATATTCTCTCATTTTAATTATACATACACAGTATAATGTAGGAATTTGGAGAAAAGAACACGTGAGGCCTTGGGCTGCTCTATTACATGAGAAAGAACACTGATTTATTTATTACCTAAACAAGAATGCTGAAAAGAAGTAACGTAGTAAAATATCTGTACCCGGGTATGACCAGTCCTTGGATCCATCTGTTCACACTCCTTTGACTGTTCCCATTCTGTTCACATGCAGCATCTCAGGCTTTCCCAGCTATGGACTCTCCCAGGGCTTTGACCGCTGATCAAAGAATAGTGGAGAGGCACAGAACAAAAACGTCTGTGCTTTCCAGAGAGTGCAGTGGGATGCTGTGTGTGCTGCAGATTGAATGACCTCTGTAGTTACAACTGACTTCACGGAAATTTTGCATCTCTGCATGCCCTGCCAGCAGAATAATCCTGACCATCATAGTGAGCTCTGGAGTATTATTTTTTCTGCACGTGGTTCCACGCACATAGCTAAAGCAAAACTCCTCTCACCACCAAGCCTATCACGGTCTCTGGAAAAACAACTGAAATGCACCAAAGAGACTGCCCCACCAAGAAAACAGTATTTCCACAATTAAAGACAGATCTTCTAAATCCATGTTGGCACAAGTTAAGGAGATGAGCAAAGAAGGTTAAGCACTGAAGCGCGTTAAGATTTGGACTTTGTTGACAAGTTGGGTTTCATGTAGTCTGTCATTACAGAAACAGGAGAGCTCAAGGTGACAACCCTCATGGCCAGTGAAGTTATTTGTGAATTACAATCCCAGCACCAGCTGACTGTAGAGAAAACAGCGATCAAGGACCACACAGAACCTCCCTCTGTAGCACGAGGCAGAACTTTTGTCCTGAGTCCATAAATCTCCTATTTAGCAGTAATATCTCAAAGTGCCCTAACACCCAGAGGCAGGCACTGGTGTTATTTCAAAAGCATAGTTATGGAAGTGCTCATTAATTAAACTGAGGGAAGATGAAAGTATGCAGCTGGAATGGTACAACATGGCTGACGGTATGCACAGGCATCCTTAGCAGTGGAACCAAATGCAGTGACAAGCAAGTGCATGGCATGATCCTTTGCCCAAGGCACTCCTAGTCTCTAAACACACAGCACACACACATTTTCAGGCTTTTATGGGTTTTTTTTCTATATCATAGGCAGAGGACTAACTTCAGCTATATCATTCTCCATCTTAATTTCCTGAAAATAGTTCCACCTGTAAAACCACAGACTAACTAAAGGATAACAGTCCAGACGAGCATACCAAAGGTAAGATAGAAATGAAGCAGCAGTGACAAATACTGTTTTCTTCCTGCAAGCAATATCTACATCCTGAATATACTTCTATCCACTATTTTCAGAGAAATCAAACCATTTGGCCCACACACACAGAGCTTCATGTATTGAATAGATGATATTTTTTTTGCATCAGATATTGCTATGGAAGAGTAGGAAAACCAGCTCTTTTTAACATCTGTATGTGTCTTTGATGTCTCTAAGGTACTGCATTAAAGATTTATTCCTATAAAGCTTTTACAATGACTGCATCGACAATAATCCACATGGGGGATTTAGACAGGGTTAATTAATATTCTGAACCAAAGAGTAGTATGACAATATGACAGGATGTCTTACTGTAATCTTAATTTCATTATCTAAATGGGGACTACAGACACACATCGGATTTCTAGCAAGAGAGCAGCTCTATGACATGCTTAGTTAGGCACAGAGAATAGCAGAAATGCAAAGCACAGTTACTCAGACTCAGCTGACTGTATATACAGCTATGAAATACAGATAGCGTTTAAGTCAAAGAGGACAATATTATTAGTTTATTTTCAAATCATCTTCAGCACACACTGCAACAAATGTGACTGTCCAGTAAACAGCAGAGCCAGAACAAAATCTACCAAAAAGCCAACTAGCTGTCAAGGTTTCATGTCTGCCCTCAGTCAAATACTAATGGACCTTCCCTTTCTTGAATTTCACCAATCATTGCAATTCAAGAAAAAAAAATTAACTCAAGCCAATTTGGAGTGTCACCTGCAAACTAACCCTCTGCTTCAGATGACAAAGCAAATTCTCAGAGGTGAGTTAAATGAATACACCTCACTTCCTTGTTTCAGGATGATTTCTATGTTTTGTTACTGTATTAGACACCTGGGCAGAGACAAAGCTTCCCAAATAGCTGTATCAGGAAACTGTAAAGCTGATCAGATACAAAAAGGTGTCACGTGCACAAGGTGGACATATGAAAAAAGAAATTATTTCTCTTTTTTAAGGTCTTAATAGTATTAGTTTTAATAAAAGACCATAAAACAGGTTTTTATACAGCCGCTTGACTGCAAAAAATAATTTGAAATATTCTAGCAAAGCCTAAAACATACTGACAGCACAATACATGTCAGTGAGCAAATTCTAGGTGCTTTGCTTTTGAACAAAACTTCTCCTGGAAGGGTACTGAAGCAGGTATAAAAAAAATATCAATTAATTAAGGCTCTTGAATGAGGGAAGTCTATACAAAGTTGATACTCTGGCTCATAAAAAGTTAAATGTTCATCCAAGGACAAACACTAACAAATAATGAAAATCCCTTGACTTCCTGGCTTACAACCTGTTCACTCAGCTAGACAGGTTCAGTATTTCACCCAAGATAAACAGCTATAATATGAACTGCATGTTCCAGCTGCTCTGTACAAACTATAGACTTACCATTCAGCAGAATGCAAGCTGTTCCTGAAACTTCCAGTATAAGACCAGGGATAAGGGGATCACTCCCGCTCATGAAGTGACTTGTGAGCATAAAAATGTGCAGGGCTTGGGGAAAGCATCAGTGGAGAACTCAAGATAACAAGCACTCAGGCGCTCTGTGCTTCCACACAACTACTAGTCAGTGGTATGAGCTGCTGACTAGCAACACAGTGAGTTGTACATAGTCCTGCACAGCTGGTGTAGAGGTCAAAAGATCTGTGACTTTCCTACATTTTTTCCACCAAGTGCATTTATTAAAAAACACCCAGAGCAACAGAGTATTCACAATGGCTAATAAGAATGACAAATTTCCATTGTTAAGTATGACTGATCCGTTGCACAGCTGTGTTTTCACATCATAAGCTGGAAAATTCCAATGTAAGTAACAAGACTTCTTAACCTCCAGAGCAGCTGTACTTTAAAAACACAAATATCTTGCACCCCTACATCAGTTTGCTAAAGGTCTATCATTAGTTTAAAAATACTTTCTTGTTTGTGGTCCTAAAGACACACACAACAGAAAATTCAGTGAGACTATCCATGCTCCTGTTGAAAGAGCCAGGGCCACACCTGAATTAAACTTGACAAATTCATTCACCCTAAAAAAAAAAACCACCTCAGACACAAAAGGAACTTACTCAAGACCACAACTCTTTCCCAGAAAGAGTCAGGATAGTCCTTGCCCAATCATTTAACCACTGCTTCTCTTTCTAAAAGTTTTTCAGCATCACTGCTTCTCTGTTATAGAAAAGTCCCCTCTGTGTTATAGAAAAGTCCCCTCAAACTTCTTTTAAATATCTACAGGTATCACAATAAATAAAAAAGCTCTCAGTAGGGCAAACGCCTGTCTACTCTAGTATTATAACATAGTGAGAACCTTACCCTATGCAGCAAACTCTTATTTTGAATTTGTTAACGATGTACATTAAATGCACAAACACATTAAAAAAAAAAAATTACCTGGTGAGCTCTTCTTTAATCTTCAAGGGTTCATGTGGGTAGAATTTCACTCTAAAGCACATGGTATATGGTGGATGAGCTGAAACATTATAAAGAAAAAGCATGAGAACAGTAGCAAGCAAACACTGCCTCAGCACTCTGAAGGATTGCCCTCCAAGAGTCTTACAAATAGCCTGTGTGATGGTTAGCTCCAGAGCATCAGGCAGGGACTCAAACAAAACCAAAAATTATTTATACATATAAAAAGAACAGAATATATGACAAAAAAAGGCCAAAACACATACAAAATACAGCTAACCAAGGCAATTCAATTTATAAATGGTTTCGCACCTCACAAGAGTTATTGCTTGATCCAAGAGGTACAAAACATATCTGAGCTGCCTTTTTCTTTTGGCTATTGATAAACAGGAAGTAATTGCATCTTGTCACGATGAGATACAAAAGTATTACGTATATTTGTTACTTCCTGATAATGATTATGCCTAGACTATAAAATGGCAGAATTAAATTTGGTTACGAAGCTAGAGACCACAGAACTGTTTCTGTTTCCAGTATTTAATAAGGCTACATGACCTGCTCCTGAGCTATGGTACCAATACCAGACCTTAAGGACAATACTGTTTCCAAAAAAAGGAAGGGAAGAAGGGAGGAAGGGAGGGACAGAGGGAGGAGGGAAGCAAGATGACAGTAACAGGAATTATTTCAATTCTGAAACCAGTGCGCCTCAGTTTTACATTAATGAAACAGCTTTATATCCCACTTTTGTATCTTTGATGGCATTCAAAATAACTAATCCTAGGCCAGTTGATCTTTCAGTGAGGGACAGAAAGCAAATCGAAGACTACCATTATAATGAAAAAGGCATCTTGTGATATTCATGTTAGGATAAAAGACATGGGAAAACCAAGTAGAAGGCTTAAGAATAACACATCAGGCACAATACACAGGTAGGCAGAGCCCTCAGAGCTATCTGTAGCCAGGTAATGTTCATGTTTCAAATCTAGTTCAAAGCAAGAAGGAAAATACTGCATCTTCAAAAGGTAAACGGTTTGGGGAAAAACCACAACTATATTTACACAGGCCATGGTAACTGGCAGGCCTGCTGGTTAACACCAAGAGGGAGCACAGAGACGGAGGAAGCACCAAGGCATAACTGCTGTCCGAGTAAGCCATGTGAGGGTCCTCTTTACTAAAACATTTATCAGCACAGCCATTTTTAGATGGACAGAAACAGAAGAATAGATAAGGCTTCAAACAAAACGG
The DNA here is from genome assembly GCF_015220075.1 of Falco rusticolus. NCBI lineage: Eukaryota > Metazoa > Chordata > Aves > Falconiformes > Falconidae > Falco > Falco rusticolus. Next base: position 42,091,977 of record NC_051210.1, on the reverse strand, counting down.
AAACCTGTGATCATTGTGCTCATTTGGGAGTGTTCTGCAGACCTGAGTGCAGAACTGTAATCCTTTTATTAAAATATTTACCTTTGAAATTAACTTTCTGCATATTTACACTAGTACTCAACATTTATAGACCCTCTTAACAAGGTGGGGGGTTGGGGTTTTGTTCTATTGCTTTTTTTTTAAAGGAAAGCATCATGCAACTTCAATTCACAGTAAAGTGCAGATCTGTAATAGTCCAGTTAGTTTTAAAAGTCCCTTAATCTTAATGTATAATCAAAGTACAGAGTCAATCTAACTTTCCCAAATCCTGAAGAGATGGTACTTTTACAGGAGGGGAAAAAAGGAAAGGCAGAAGAAAAGGGCAAAGAAAATTACAGAGAAAATGAAGAAAAAGATCAGGAGAATCAGATAATTACTTTTTAGTTACTGTAATCTCTAACAATAATCACTGAGCTACTGTAACATTTTACTGTACCATCTCCTGAAGCTTACTTAGGTCACCGGCTTGTATAATAGCATGTGGACATTAGTTCAACAATCATGATACTCTTAAAGCTACCTTGACTGTAGTATTTATTCATATGCTGCAGTCTTCCAGAACCTCACCTCTAGACATCACATAATTCCATGTGATATACAAAAGCAACAGAAAATAAAAATGCATTGCAACTTTTGTTATGGTTGGTATCTTTTGGAGAGTTCAATTGCTTTTGAAGATGAAGCAGTATTTTCCCCTTTAACAACCCCATGTTGCACTTTTTAAAAGCATGGTCAGCCTTAACAAACCTGCTGATTTCACCTTCTTTTACATGTTTAAAATAACTACTCATTTAAGACACAACGTCTGAAGAGATGGGGATGGAAAAATGAAAAATACAGAAAAAAAGAAAGCAAAGAAACAGTAACAAATAGAAACAAGAGGAAATGGAGAAAGAAAAACAAGCTCTAAGTGTTTCCTAGGGATGGTTTGAACATTCAGGCTAATCAAATCTGGAAAAGGCCTCTGAAAGGAAGCAAAACACTCCAACTGCTTTCTGTGGGTTTTGGCATCTTAGATGTGACCACAGCATTGTCTTACAGTGACTGGAAATAGGTTGCAAAACAGAGGACATTGTTACGTCCTCCCTGCCCTGTAATGGCAAACTAGAAGGTAAACTGAATTCAATGTCCCAGAAAGGGAAACAGACATACAGAAATGCACTAAGGAGTCATGTTGCCTGGACAAAGCAAAAGATAACATAAGTCATCTTAAAGGGTTCTCTCTTCTCAATAGCCTTCTTAAAACTAAGCACAGGAGTAAAACATGCACTTCCAGAATACGGTTTCATTTACACAACACAACAGAAGAGCCAACCTGTACTAAATGAGCAAGAGTTCTTTGTCAGAAAAAAAAAAAGGCTTTTAAGTGTCCTGGCAGATTTAGAGGTAGTTTGTGCTTGAAATAGGGATATGCAGAAATAAGGACAGGGCATGGCTCTGCAGGGCCCTTAGCTATTACAAGCCTACTGCAAGACCCAAAAAATGTACTGAATTTTACGCAAAGTTTTGGATGTCAATGAAATGACTGAAACTTTGGTTGTTATAAAAATAAAGGAAAAAAAATATGTTAGAGTTACAGTAGAAGAGTCACACTCTGGAATTTTATGGCAACCACAGAAAAGCAACAGCTGCCTCATATGAAAAGAGTACCACAGCAAGGAAAGAATGGCATACACTGCACTAAAAAATAGTCCACATTGTTAACAGCAAAGGTTATAATAGGAAATGTTTTCCTTGTAGCAGAAAGACAGTAAGTGACAGAAGTATACACCAATGCACAGAATATGCATAGGAAATTTGGCAAAGCAGTTTGAAGCCTACTTTGCAAACCTTTTCCTGGAGTCAAGCTTCTGTAACGATATTCCTCCTCAGCTGTGCAGCAAGTAATACAAAACAAGGCTGCTGCAGCCTCCTAAAGAGAGGTCCTTTTCTCAGTAACACCTGCAAGAATGGCACAGTCTTGACTGACTTGCAATTGGAAATGTTAAAAAGAATATGATACCCTCCACTCAATTCATCTCTGGAGATAAGAAGGTACCCTGCAATCACTGAAGGAAACAAGATCCTGGTTTTCTGTTCCTCTTTCCCAGTTAGAAAACCAGCCACAAACAATGAACACTTGAAAAGGGAAGGAAGGAACACCCACAGCTATCCACTTGCCTCGCCATCTTAATTTTAAAATGGATCGTAAGCCTGATGTTCCTCAAAAAACACATTTGATGATATGCAAACATTTATTAAGGCCTTTGTCTTACAGATTTTACAGTAATGGAGAACCACACCAGAACCTCTTATTCTCTCATTCACTGTACACTTGTAGTGGAAAGCAAGACAGAGAGTGAACCATATCAGCTCAAGAGATGAGATCGTCAAGCCAGACAATTCCTCAATTCCTTGAAAGCAAAATTACTTTCTACCACTTACTCACACATTAAAGTGGAAACATTAACAACAAACCTTCCCAAAACAGATTTCAATTTGCAGAACATTTCTTCAACATAAAACCAGCCTGAATATAATCCGCTTTATAATAGCTATAAGCCTTTTCTTTCAGCATGGTCCTTTATTTGTCAGATAAGAAGCAGCTGGTATAGTGAAATGCCCAAGGCTTTGTCAGAATTTCCCACCATCACAGGCTTTGCTTTCTCGCTAAAAAAGATTCACAATTACAGTAATTTCAAAGGACTTTAGCATGAAAAACAGTACTGGCTGCAAACTCCATTGCAATAGGGCTATTAATTTGGCACTTTATGTGCTAACAGCACATAAAAAAGGAAGGCAAAAGAACAAATACAAACATTTAAATTATATTAAATGCTGAAACCAGTCTAGACCCTTCCTGAAAGAAATACATACACAGCATGGAAGGTTTCCAGGCAACTGGTTTTACGCTGTTAAGGTTTATTTCAGTTGTATTTAACTAAGACAATGTATATGAAACAGTAAGGATCTCCTAGCTAAAACCCAAGCCTCTTAACACCCTGACCAGAGCAAAGATATAGCAGCTTCACCCCTTGGCACAGATACCAACGTGTAAGGGACAGAGTCTCATGTGCATTCATTTTCAAGCAAAGCCCGCTGCATGATTTCTCTTCTGTGAAGTTGAAGAGCTTATAGGGAATGAGAAACCTAATAAAAATTACACATTCATACTACCATTTTCTTCATAGAAAAACAATCTGAAACAGCAAGAGAAATATACTTATGTAGTAGAAAATTTGTTTTTAGAAGCTGGTGCAAATCTTGATTTAAGTTTTAGAAGTGTGAACCAAAGAGGGAGAAGGACAGAAGTTTCTCAGCTGCCACTTCTGGGAAGTTTTCCTGTTTAACAGCCTGCTTTTCATCCAGCACAAATACTAGCTTCTGTAATAAGCTGTAGTGTTGATTTTTTGATTAAACATGGAGTACAGATGGATACTGAAAGCCAAAAGAAGATGTTTAAATTATCTTCATAGCTCTGAGAATGTAATATTGCAGAAAACTACTTGCATCTCTCCTCGATGTTACATATTTTCTAAACTATGCTACATTACTGAAAGTTAAGTGAAAAATTAAAAAAAAAAAAACACACACAAAAACACTACACTCAAACAGTCTTCAAGTTTGCTGATGCTGCAGAAGGATCTCTGGGGAACCCTGAATACATATGCTGTTGCTTCCATAGACCTTTTCCCTTACCAGATGAATCGGCTGTTTATCCATACAACTTGCTGTGCATGTTCCAGACAGAACAGTACTCAGTGTTTTTCTTTTATACGTAAGAAATACTTGATCTCAATATAAACCTCAAATTGTGGGGTCTTCCTGATGGCATTCAATTAGTTATGGAACAACACAGGGCAAAGTAGATTTTCATCATCAAGTTATAATATGCTTTAGAGAGTGTTATTAAATCTTCATGAACATCTCAGGTAAAGGATACACAGCATTTGGATTAGTGCCTGAAGAATCACACAAAACTTCCCATTGTCACTGTGCACAGATTTATGCACCACAGATTTGATTACACTCTTTTTTAGATTTGTGCTGAGACATGAAAACTGATGGTAAGTTTGTTGAGATTTAAGAATCTTTAGAAAGTTTTGCACAACCCATCTCTGCACCTGGGTTCTTGCTTCCCCTAGTTTGTTCCTTCTCCTTTCATATTTTATGACAGCCTTAGAGATTAATGAAATTAACTGAACAAATTTCAATGGACTGACACAGGAAACCATCCTTTCTGCATTACTCTCTCAGATCATCTGAGATGCAAGGCAGCAAGAAAAACATGTAAATTTTGAACTCCTGCACATAACAGCAACAGAACTGATTCTGTTCCACTGTAATCAAGAACAGAACACATACAGTTGGATATTTCCCACAAGCAAGTTACAGGATAGCTGTATACTTATACAGAATAACCTTTAAAATTGAAGAAAAAAGGGAATGAAAGTGCATGGGAAAACACTGTTCTGTACTTTAACATTAGTACTGATGTGACCAGTAGGATTTACACCAAGACATTCCTAGACAGAAAATAAGTAAAAACATGTAGGATGGCCAAATGGAGAACTTTACTGGCAGCATCTGGGAGAAAATAACTGTGTACGGAAAAAAAAAAAAAAAAACAAAACCACAAAAAAAACCCAAAACAACAACCACAAAAGAACAGAAAAAAATAGTTTTAAAAGAACCACAAAGATGATGCAGCTACTTTAGGCAACCTCCCAGAGAGTTTTTTCAACACATTATTTGAAGCATGGTGCTCACAGCTACGGATCGCTGGCCACCAGCTGGCTTCAACCAGTACAAGACTGGCACTGGTACAGGGCATTTCTAGAGACTAAAATTTCCCCTCTCGGGCAAAATTAGTGGTAAAAATGGCTGAGACACAGACCTAGACTTTACACATCATCTTATGACACAAACATTTCAGTGAAGACAGTAAATGCAAAGGTAGATGCCGAGAGAATAAAAGATGCCATGCCTTCCTCCTTCTTGTGTTGCACCAGAACACATTTTAATATGGTTTCATATGTAATAAGACAAAATATAAAATATTTTGGAAGATGTCTTCTGTCATATCCCAGCAGTACTAAATATGAACTTAAAGCAATCTTTGTGAAAGCTAAAGAAATTAAAATGGTAGCACATCACACAAGAACCTATGCAGACTTCAGAGCTTCAAACATACAACATTCTGTCCCACTGACAGAAACACAGCTGCCAAATTCTGATTGCTGTACAACCTGACTATATAGAGGGATTATGCTTGAATGATTCACGTACTACTGAGGCCCATGAAATCTAGCACCTACTGAAATTTGTATTAGAACACTACTCCCAGACATTCCTTTTCTGCTCTGAATATTTGTAATACTGAGCTGCACGAATAAATACACTGAAAAGCTTGTTACTCTTGCTGGGGAAAAAATGAAGTTCCCCACAAATGGTAGCTGAGATCAAGCAAGCAGCATTTTTCAAATTCTGCTGCATGTATGCAAGTCCTCTGTATTCCTATGTAAATCTGAGCATTTAACTGAATTTAGAGCACTTTGAATCATTAGTAATAATACAGCCAACTCCTGCACCAGAGGAAGTTAAAGTCCATTCTTACAAAACAGATCATTTCACTGTCTTCTGAATTCCTTCGTGTCAAAGAAAAAAAGGCAGCCTCCATCCAATGCAGTCTCTGTGAATAGCTTTCTGCCACCATTTCTCCCAGAAGTCATATATACATAATGCATGTTCTATTAACCAGTCACTTCATGGCTTCAGTTATGGAAAGAAGCACTTTACAGCTCCTACTAATTTCAGTCCTCACTTGTGTCACCTGAAACTGGGATGCTTTTCAAATGAATATTGGTAATTTCTTCTGAGTCTAAACTTTTTAATAGTAAACTGAATATTTTTAGATAAAATACAAATTAACCTGTGTGCCTTTAGAAATTACTTAGTATTTGACATTAATATAACATATTTTAGAAAAATAAATCAGGAGGTTTCTGATGTGAAATGCTTACAAAAGTGTCCTTGAAACCTGTGGGAGCAAAAGATCTATTTATGCATAATCTACGTGGATTCTACACATGTATAGAATATATATATATATTTCCTTGTTTTATTTCCTTAAAGGGTTACTGTAGCAACTAAAATCCTTCATCTGTGACAAAAGATAAAGTTACACTACTATTAAACTGAAGCTGCTCATGAAAAACCAATCACATAGTTAAATTGCACTTCTGTCCTAAATCTAAGGTTGATAACAAAACTCCTTTGTTTGTGTCTCATTCTGTTTTGCTGTTGTTGTAGACCTTTTCACTATGATAAATAACGTCATACTAGCTGCATTTTATTTTGCTTTTTTTCTATGCATTAATTTTTCGGTCTTCAGAGATTTTATTAGGATTCTACCCCAAAAGCCACACAAGTTATCTGATGAGACCATCACATCACTACATCTATGGAATTTATAGAGTACCATCGATCACATCTAGGCAACATCTATACACAGGTAGAATTTTTTGGAGTAAGTGAAAAAATTCTGAGCATATCTGCCAGCAGAGTTCCAGAATATTTTCACTTACTCAAAAAAATTCTTGTCCCTCATTTCTTCTTTCACTGGCACTGCAGAGGAGCACAAGTTAGTTTTAGCTTGACATTCTTGAACTTATTTTTTATCAGATAACTCTGGTTAGCTAAACACTAGATATAAACAGTTCACACTGAATATGCTAGGTACGTGTGTGCATGCTTATATACACATGCATGAACATGTTGTGACATATACTATTACTGCATTAATGGAAGAATTTATTGAAGTATTCCATGTAGTTCTGCTAGCACCCAGGACTACTGTTTTTAGGTATTAGACAATCTCTTAAGCCTCATCACATTTTAAAAAATACATTATTTCCCATACAAAAGACACCTTATGCTTAAAATAGAAAATGGCTGCATATGAAGGGTATGTGAATAAAATTATATTTAATTTTGTAAACTAAAAATAGGCAACATCTTTTATCAAACAAGACACAACTCCCAGTGACCTCAGTCAAGTCTCAGAACTGCCAAATAACGGCTCTCTTCCACTGCTGGATATAAACCTGAGCACCAAAATAGTTCCGTTTCCTGAAGAAGTCTTCACAGTTGGCCCATTGGAAAGGATGAGCCAGACCATAAAATTTCAAAAAGAAAATTAAAATAATACATTCCTATTTTGAGGAGTCTTTTTGAAATGATGACTGTAATTTTCCACTTGCCTGTGGCAGGAGCTCACCACATAACCCACAGCACTAGAGTTTGCTGGACTGTAACACTGATCTGAAACCAATGCACTGCATTGTCAGGAAGCAGGGGGCAGCAGAAAGAAAGCAAACCAGAAAGACTCAGAAGCAGATTGCCACACTCCATATTTTATCGCCATCTCCCAGTGGATGATTGCATCTGCCTGAAAATAAGAGCCAGAACATACAGGTCTTCCCACCAGATCTGCCACCCCACACACATCAGCTGGCCTCTGGCTCTAGCCTGAAGCAGTAAACTAAAGCTCTTGATGTGCAGAGCACTGTGAGACAGTGAAATGAGTGTAGCATGGAGTTTTTAGGAGTCCAGATGGCACACAAAGGGCCTATTTGCACCAACAAACAAATGAAGCATATTTTAAATTACTGCATGGAAGCACAGGAGAACCTTTCAGCATTTCCAAAGCAGTTTAAAAACAAAAGCTCTCAACACTTACATTTCATTTGCTTGAAGATGGACTTGTTGAGCTCAAGCCAGTGCTAGAAAAGCAAAGCAGAGAGCACAGGTTAATATAGATCACAGCAGACAACAATATCCTTGTAGATGTACGTGGTACCAAAAATAGGAAGTAGGATTATTGTTTCACTGAGACATACATAAACTCGAAAAAGCACCTCCACAGTGTTATAATACTGAAATTGCACTGTATAAGCATACTTGATATTTTACCACTGCTTATAAGATGTAGTTGAGACAAAAAAAAGACAAATAATTCAAAGACCAATTTAAAGGAGACAGGCTCTAGAAATTAATTCGCAGCAGGCGTTTTAGTCTTATACTTTCAGCCATTTTTCCCCAGAAGAATCATTATACTGGACATAGGATAGAGTATTCAGAAATATTAACACAATCTGTTCATTAATGCTGTCTTCTACAGTTTTTGTAACTAAAGCCTGTGTAAATACTGTATTCTCAGTCAGCACCCTCAGTGTTCTCTTCTAGCAAGAACTAAAGATCTGAAGGGAAAAAAGTGTTCTTTTCCATTAAATGTTTATGCTACGGACAGTCAATGCACAACAGAGCCTACCAGTTGATGTATAAATTTCTAGGGAAAGACTGCTATGGCAGAAAACTTTCATTTATTAATTGTCCTGGAAAAGAAACTCAGATGCTACCATAATGAAAAGGTAGGCTAACATTTTAGTTAAGACCCTTAGCACATCCCCTGGTAACAGTAGCTGAACTGTCAGTAGGACGTTTTGATTGACAAAAGAACATTGCTGATATTCAAGGCCCACTTCTGACCACAGCCAACAGCATCTTTCCTGTAAGCAAAAAATCTCCATGCTAAAATAAGATTTGTGCTGCAGAAGCAGCTGGTCAAAAAGCATAGTACTCAGCTTTAATAAGCTTAATCAACACTGCAAGGCCTTGCACCAAGGGGTTTCGTTTTTAACTCTTTTCATTCTAGCTCTAAACCCCTATGATCTACTGCAAAACAAAACCCTAGCAATTCTTAAAACATATGTCATACTTAAAATATCCTACAGCAGCTACTATTTTTCCTCATAACTTGTAGGAATTCTACTACAGAGGAAGGCAAGGGGAAGATACTTTGTAGGTATTGTTAGTAAGTGACAGAAAATTATTTTAAAAATGACATCTCAAGATTTCAATTAAAATCAGGGGTAACTTAGAATTAATTTTCTGAAACAATTTACAACAAAACAAATTGGAAAGAACATTTTCAAATATCTGCAGCTTATATGCTATGGCTGCTCAGAAATTCCTGCATCTAGTTTACAGAAATATTGGAGATAAGCACTACTGTGCATTTCTTTTTGAAGTTCAATTATCACTAAGAGACTGATTGGAACCCTAGTACTCAAAAGACAAACAAAACAAAAAACCAAAACTTCAAACAACAACAAAAACAATCCCACACTATTTCTTCACTTGTTTCCTCTCCCCAGTATCTCCTGTTTTGAGGGAAAGAAAGAAAGAAACAGAACTGAGAAAGCAATGACTGTTTCACCAACTTACCAGAAATATCTAGCTCATTTCATTCTTTTTTAGATCACACAGACACAGATACATTATTTATACATTTTGCTCTGAGTAATGGGGGGTAAGGGTTGTTCATAAAAAAAGTAAGGCAATTTAAGACATTTGGTACCATCTGCAGTACTTTATAGATACATAATTCAGAATGAATTCACAGACAGGAAACCAGTCAAGACAAACAGATAGGTAAGTTTGCTTTCCTTAACATCCTCACACACCTACCCCACCTCCACCAGGATCTAGGCAGTCCAAGGTGAAGATTCAGACAGCGAAGAAGAACTTGGACAGTAAGCCATGCTGTACTGTTCCCTGGGAACTGAGCGTGAGGAGGTATCTCACTATTTTCATCCCACAGGAGCAGAACAGAACTTGTCTGGTATTCCTTTTTGAAAGGCCAAGCTGAAATATTAGCAAGGACCAGGTCAGCGTGTACAGATGTTTGAAAAAGTCAATTCCCTATGCTAACAAAAAGTCAGAGGTAAAAAAAAAAAAGCCAATTTTCAAATATGAAACCCTTCTAATTCACCATATGAATAATGAGAAAGAGGAAACATGGATGAAAATTCCCCATGCAGTGCACCAAACCCCCAGGAATGCAGATTTAACTAACACATCCAAAAGCAAACACATTTCACTAAGACCTGACTTTCATGGGTTAAAAATGGATTGAAAAGACACTGAGCAATTAAGCAGTCTACACTTTCACTTGGAGGTCAATATGCTGACAGGCAGTTTTTATAAGCTCAGATTTCTGTGGTGACCTTCTGTTGGTGGAATATTGTGAACATACAGGCAATTCAGCTGAATCTTCCAGAAAACTGAGCAGTTGCTTTATAATTTGTGATTTTCAAAGCACAGCAATTAGGTGCTTAATGCATTCTGAGTGTCAGGGGAAGATAAACACCTAGTCATTGTCAGTACTTCTGAAGATAGTCACCCTTATATTTGTTTGCATATTTCAAGTTAAGTTTTAGGAAAGATTTTCCCCCGAGTACTTATCTTTCAGCTTTACAGCATTGACTATTAATAATTAATAATAGTGCCTCATCTCTATAGTACTATAGAGTATTCATGCTATATTTATTCCAAGATTAATTAGCTGTTATAGCTAGGACCAGACTAAGGTTCCTATAAATTCATGGAAGGGTTTCTGCAGGAATTTTCAATTGAAAAGCATCACGGCCTTGCAAAATGCTTTTTCCATGTATCAACCTTTTTTTTTTAACAATTTCTCTGAAAAAGAAAAAAAAATCCTCAAATGAAAGGGAAATACAATGTTTTGAGTTAGTCTGTCAGGCCAAATTTTAAAAGCATTTCAAATCTTCAACTGCGAAAAAATTTCATTACTACTGTATGCCACACTGCCTTGTGGGAACAGAACATAGGTGTTTCCATTTTTTTTTTGTAAGGCTAACACTTCATAAGACAAAATAGATAAACAAAGCCAGTCAGAAGTAAAACTTGGAGCCAGAGGCAATAATCTTTAATTTCTCTCCTTGCAGTAAAATGTGCTAATGAGGGGGATAAAACCCCAGCAAATCTTAAACAGTTTCATTTTTGCCTCATGTATTTCACATCACTGTCCGTAAAGGTTGCTTTAATTTGAGTGATGGCCTACACCCTCAAACCAGCTTGGCTTTATATGTAATAGTATATAATGATCATCAGAAATCATTCCTGCAGAGGCTGAGCTTCCCATTTCCTTGATGGCATGTTAGCAATGTGGTTGTTGCCTAATGGAGAAGAAAAGACTTTGATCCCAGCCCAGCTAACACCTATTACCAAGGATCCCGTGACGAGATCTGTGTTCAGCACTGCCAATTTCTAATCTCTTCTGCTGAAAGAGGTTTGGGTAGCAGCTGGGCATCTAGCTGGTCAGGCAGATGTCCTCACAGAAGCAGAAGGCAGACAGAAAGATACTTAGAGATCTCAAAGGGTCCATCATGGGACAGCTAATGAGTCAGGTGCCAGTGGTGAGTAAGCAAACTATTATGGGTATCACTTTTGGTCCTGGGATCATAATATGCTGAGAATTGCCTTCTGACTGAGGTTTCATTGCAACTGCATTCTGTGTTTCAGACTAATGCAATTTTTACTTTGTAAATACAGCTCTCACCTCTGATCAGTCTTTAAGTGGCACTGAGTAGTCATTAGTAAGGCCAGGTGTGTTCTTGCTTACCCACAAATGCTGGGCAGCTGATGTGCTACCAGCTTCCACAGCAAAAGCTGAGGATGAGCAAGGACACCACACAAGGGTAAAAGCACCATTCTAGAAAGGCAATTTAATTCCAAAAACACTGATGTGGATTTTAGCAAACACATTTCAGCCTGTTTTGAACAAAGTCATTCACTGATAAGCTCAGACACGACTGAGCTTGGTCCCGGTATAGCACAGGGTTAAGGGTTTTGGAATTAGAAGCAGGGAGGAAAGAGGACATAATGTCCCATATCTCTTCTTACACCCATTGTAAGGGGTCAGGTGTCATTAAAAACCCCACTGTTCTTCCTCTACATTGCAGCAGCCACTCTATGGTGCAAAGACGTGTGCTCCAGTCTCACCTTCCTATGGACTCCAGCATAAGACTGGCATAAATCAAAGCCTACCTCCTACAAAATTGCCAAGCCATGAGCAGGTGCTCGGGACCTGACCAGCCACTGAATTCAGTGAAAAGTCTCTCCCTTCCTGCAACAGAAGAGGCTTTTTATTTAGTCTCCGTGTTTGGAAGAGGAGCAGTAACGAAGGGGCAACCAAAAGTGGCCAAATACTGTATTTAAATCACACCCAGCAAGCAATACTCAGTCACATGCTCAGATGTGCATACAGTAAAACAGAATAAGAAGAACCTGCAGATGTTACAAGAATATTTTAACCAGGCAACAAATGGATTTGAAGACTTTGTTGAATGGACAGAAGAGAGCAGGGGAATGGAGATATGCACTGAAACACTGCTAGAAATGTAATAAAATTAATTTTATTTACGCCTCAACCCTGTATTAATCTTCAAAATTAATACCTAACCTTTTCCTTGAATGAAAGGCAAAATGAAAATCAATTTGCTTTAGCCTCAAAGCAGTGACTTGCACCAGGTCACTGCCTGCCACAAGTTGGATTAAAAAAAATAAAATAGTAACAGTATCCAAAGCTAATGGAAGCTCAGACAGGGAAATAAATTGGGTTCCCACTCTGTACCAGCACAACAGAGGCCAAATGACCCTGGGCAGCCTGCATGTCGTCTTCTTCACGCCCTAAGGCTGACACCATTTTTTCATGGCTTCAAGAACCTCTAAACCAGGGGTCCTCAAACTTTTTAACCAGGGGGCCGGCGCGCGGATGCAGCGGCAGGCAGCCATCTGCGGCTGCTTGGTTTCCCCCCCCAACCCCCGGTGGGGGGGGCGGGGGGGTCTGTAAATACCGGGGGCCGGACTGAGGACCCTGGGGGGCTGTATCCAGCCTGCGGGCTGTAGTTTGAGGACCCCTGCTCTATACTAAGAACATCAATATTTTTCCATTGCAGCAAGGGAGCTGTTCCTCTGTACTGTTCACAAAATCAGGGCACTGACTCTGGTTAGTGGTATGCTAAGCAGGAAGAAACAAGGTACATCACTATCACAAAAATACAATGGAACAGAATCACTGTTTGTATGATTCTGAGCTGCAATTTACTAAACAGATTTCCAAAGTCTCACTCTGTTATTCCTATTACACTAATATATTTAGTGCTGTATCCAATCAACTGATCCATAACCTCAATATCAGCTGAACATCCAGCCATGAAATCTGCATATATTGATGTATGCATGAGCCAGCCACATGCTCATAGACAACAGGTTCAAAACTGATGGAAAAACAACCTTTATTAAATAGCCTGCGGAATTATTTTATTTACAAGGTTACTAATCATCAGACAAAATATTTTAGTTGCATCATTACTGCTGAATTAAGTTTGTATATTCACACCACTATTCATTTGTGCCAAGACTGTGCTTGGTACATAAATGCACCGCTACTGGTAAAAGCGGGAACCCATTTAACTTAGCACTTTGTCCCTGGAAATGGCCTAAAGCAAACACTTAGAAGAAGTACAAAACTAATAGCTCCCATTGTGTTCACTGGGCTTTTTCCACCAGCCTCCATTGTAACTTGTTTCTAAGTCTTCCTGGACTTTAATCAGTTTGTCTAAACACTTATTTTTAAACAATTTTGTTATATTTTTGGCAGCTACAACAATGAATTTTATGAATCAATATTGCATTTTAAAGACTACTTCTTTATAGCAATTGTTTTATAATTTCTTAGTGTGTTTCAGTTCTGTTACAAGAATTACAGGGCAATCTTTCCTTGTCCGCCTTCTCCAAGCCATTTTACATCATATCTTCCGCTGTCAGTCTCTCTTGCTCATTCTCTCACGCTCTCTTATTCATTCCCTCTCATTCATTCTCTTTCACTCACCTCTTCTCCTACTGGAATTATTCTAGTCTAATCCATCTCTCTTCACATGAAATCCATTCCTATTTGATATCATTGTCAGGGCTGTCTTTGTTCCTTTTCTACTCCTACTGTATTTTTTTGAAACAGCATAACCTGAAACTGCACACAGCAAGCAGGGTCACAGCAAGACTTCGTGTAAAAGCACATAATTTTTGTGACAAATCTGTGCAGGAGGGGAGATTCATATGCGTAGAGAAAGATTAAAATTGTAATTAACCTATGGATCAGTCACGCTGGTGTTCAGCCTGTAATACTTCTGCTCTGCCCCTTCAAAGAGACTGGAGAGCTCACAGACAGCTACATAGCTCTATGGAGCCTTATGGGTCATTACACAAATACATAGACTTGTTAAACAAAGGTTGCAAATTATCTGCTGTCTCTGCTGTCTCTTTCTGTCCTAATGTGGGACCAAGTAGACATTTTTAAGAAAATGTATTAAATAACTGTTGTTTCTAAAGAAGAGACCAGCTGAACACAAGGCTTGCTGACCCTTTCAAAAAGTCCCTCTGATGAGGAACTGCTGTGCATTTTGTGTACATGTCCCACTAAAAACAGAACTGCTACTTCACAATAAATAAATTCATTGCTCACAGGCAACACAGTCCAGTTTTCTTCCCTAGTAAATACTGGGACAATGTTGAACAACTGGGGTTATAGGATTAAACAAATACTCTGCCCAGGTCCATTGGAAGTGCTGTACTCTAGGATACAAATGGAACTCCCCAGCAGCCTTTCTAGTGAAATAAACATGTAATCTGAGAAAAAACTACCTGTGTGTAGAGATGCCTAGCGGTTTTGGTCTCATCTAAGCTTGAAAGGAAAACAAGAATTGTATTTGCAACAATTCTCCACAGAGAGACTGGCAGAAGCACTGGCAAATCAGTGGTGCACAGTGTCATCCTTCTAACTCTGGGAAAAGTCAGGAAATCCCAGCATACTCACAGCCACCATTAAAGATAAGCTGCATAGCTGGAGTGTATTCATACAGCAGTTTCACTGGTCATACAGCCTTGCTTTCATACTGCCAGGGATACATGCACAGAGCTAAAACCACTGCACTGCTCCTGAGTAGCCCTGCAGCACATCCAAATGACAAAGCATCTTAATGCTTCAGGGTGATGACAGTCTCAAACATTTGTACGCTGACTGGTGAGACTTCACAGTTGCTTCACGGTCCTAACAAAGCCTTTTCATAACACCTAACACTTCCAACGTACCTCATGGGTAGCTCCAAGGTATTTCTGCCTAACTGCCACATATCTTCACATTCAAAAACATAATTACAAGCACATGCTCAAATCCACCTATTGGGAGTAAAAAGGGGGAAACAAGTATTTCCAACTATAAATCACTGCTCAGATGCCTTACTGAAGGGACTTGAAGAAAACATTTCACCACATTACCATCTTCCTTCAGCCCAGTCCTCTACTGCCCTTAATACCAGTGGGATCCCTCAACAAGGGTTCTCTAGTTGCAATCTCTAGTGAGGATGCTGAACAGTAGCTGCATCATAACATCCTATTCCCAACTCTAACAGCCCCAAAATCACAAAAAAGTGCTCAGTCAACCCAGGGTATCTGGCACAGAATTAGCTATGCTGCATATCCTCAAGGGTAAGAGTATCTATTACATGAAGATATACCAACAGGTAGCTCCTGGAGTAGCAGAACCAGTAACACCTCCTCGAGATATGTCCCCTGTTTGAAACTACCCGTTTCTAAAAACTACAAGCTCCAAATGATGGTTTCTGGGTTCTTAGTGTCTCTCTCCCAGCTCTCTCTAGATTCCCCATGGGGGAGTGTTGCCCTACAGCATTTCCCTCGGTAAGAATAATAATAGGGATTTACCCATCTATGTGGCAGCTTATCTTGATGAAACCTTACAGGAATGTAATGTTTGAGACCTATACACCATAAAATATCGACCAAAGCTGGCTTCAAAAGTTACTACACGTAAGAGTTGGGGAGAAGGCCAATGGGATCCCATATACCTAGTTTTCTCAGAAATCCAGACAAAAAATTCAACAGTGAACACTAGGAAATCATTTGTTCCCAGCATAGTACCATTAGACACCAAATGGCATGCTGCAATTTACTGCATACTTTTACTACAATCCTGGCTTTTCTGAAGCTACCCTAAGGCACAGTTTCCCCAAAGGAACATCCAAATGTAATGCTAGACGATAAAACAGCAGATATGATGTAGAACCTAGAGTCTTTAACTGCTAGTTCATTGGCATTGTTACTCTCATGCATATCCAAACATAATTAAAAAGCTACATGCTGCCTTCTGTTAGGAGTGTCTTCCAGTTTCTTTTTTGGTCTGGAATAGAAAATGAAAAGCTATAGAAAATTTTATAGTTTGACTATGCCTAACATATCCGCACACGTTTTACTTATGCAGAAGGAAAAGTTTATTATTTAAGGGGGGGGAAGGAGGTATACATCATAACTTACTTGAAAATTGACCTATAAAAACAGTAGCTGTTTCCCACCACAGTTTTCCCACATTTCAAAATTTTGTTCCAGCCTAAGACAATGAGCTCAATCATCTAAATTTTTCACATAGTCAGAAGTTCTGAATGTTCTAAACACAAATATTTAAACATTTCATTTGAAACATCTGAAATACTGAAACCGTTCATTTTTTAAATTCTCAAACTCAGTGAAGTGTTTCAACACTCCTAAGTCAAAATGCTACATTTTGGTAGCATACTGGGAAAGAAGACACTTAGGATGAATTGAAGCTGGTATTTTTGCCTGCTTGAGCTCTCTCAATAGATGACAAAACAAAAGGACTGCAAATTAGCTTTTGGAGCAACTCTGTAACCTTCACAAAAAAAATTACATACAAATAAGAGAGAGGCAAGCATCACTGATAGACTAAATTCCAGCAGGAGTAATTCTGCACAATATTCATATATATATATATATGTGTGTGTGTATACTATATAATAATATACTATTATGTCATATAACTTTACCATTCAGAGCCAATCAAGAATAATTCACTAAAAGCCAGAATTAAATGCATGACTTTGGCAGTTCCATTTGGAACCACAGCTATAGCCCTATCTGTGCAGAAGCAGAGACTATGCAGTGGAATATAAACTACAACAGAGGCATTCAACACTTCCAAGAAAACAGGCAAAGTAACATGAATTGTACACTACCTGCATCAGAATCAATCAAAAAGCGTAAAAAAAAAAATTACGCTTTCTTGTTTCAGCTTTTATTACATATTCTTTGAAAAAAAACTCAGAAAATTATGCCTGGTCTTTAACTCTATCAATGTTTAACATAAACCCTTCCATAAAATTATAGAGATCTGTCTTAAAATTCATCACAAATCTAGTTAAAAATTTTGCCCTGTTGCCTCTATTATGGCTGTTGCAGACATTACAGCTCTCATTGGCTTAATTAAGAAGCCACCTCTCATGCTCAAACTTTCTTTTTCTTTCTGCTTTACACTCTGATGCATGCATAACCGTATCCTCTTATCCTTTGTTTTGCTGCACTAAGCGGGTTATGCTGTTCTTAATATCATCTCAAAAACAAGTTCTCCATTCTCTTTATCTTTCTAACAGTCCATCTCCTGATTCAGTTAAACTGATCTTTCCTAAATGCAGACGTCTAGATCAGAATAACTGCAGTCTCATTAGGGTGTAACGACTTTAATACTTTCCTGAAAATACAATCCTAACAAGGGGCAAACAAAGTGTTGTCTTTTGTCATAGCCACATCATGCCAACACCAGACCAGGGAATATTCATTTTATTCATTGTCCCATATCTCTTTATTTGTCCACAAGGCACTGAAGTGCATTATCACATACATTATTGAACTGGTTTAGGATAAATTATCACTTCCCTTCAAAGCAACTGTTCTCAGTCAAATCACCAGATTTAACTTTAGAATGAAGCTCTCTGTGAATTCCACATACAGATCTTACTGTTTCCATTTTGTAATGCATCTAACAGACCCATAAGAATGTACTGCAGGAAATGTCTCTCCCTTTTTCCTTGGTGGGACCTGCAAGAATTCCACAGAGCTTCAGAAATCTCTTCTACAGAGCTGTAAGTACTGTTTCGTGTAAGGTGGCTACAATGATGTGACATTACCCCTGTGACCCCGCTACATCTTATACTTGCTATAGCTCATCTCTATAACCACAGACCTAAACAACTACTCTTCTGGAATCTCAGGGGCTTTTGTTAACATGAATTTCAGGTAGCTACGCTCAGAACTACTAAAATACAAAACTGTGGGAAAAGCCATCACCTACCTCATCATTTCAAAATCATGATTTCCTCTATTTTTCTACTGTGCTGTTTGCCGATGAACTTTATGTAACTACAGTGCTTGGGCCCCACCACACTTATCCATAGAGTCCCACATTGTTATAGTACCGGGAGACTGTTGGTTAGTATGTTTCTTTAAGATCAGAAAAAGCTCAGAATAGTCTGCTGATGGGAGATGAACTGTAATTACAGTTTCACAGTCTTCTTACATCTGACTGGTAGACATCAATGCAACTGTATGTGATACAGAGCTAAGACTCAGGTAAGCAAACCTCAACAAGATCAGAGATTCAAAAGAACCAGATGATGTAAAACTGTCAAAAAAAGAAAAAAAAAAAAGAAAAAAAAAAGAACTATTCTTCTATTAGAACATTTGTCTGCAGTTTAGTCTTTAGGACAGGGTTTGTTGCAGAGGAAATATCCACTCTGAGGGAAAGCAATCTATGTCTAAAAGTTTAGAAGTGCAATCTTAAAAAAGAAAAAAAAACATCAGAACAGGACAAAGGGACAACAGAATAACTGCATATTAAAATAGCTTATTTTGATGAATTGTAATAAACCTAGGAGAAAAATTTATGTCACTTTCAATTCATCATCCAGAGCATTTTTAAATCTAAAGAAGTCTAAAGAAATGACCCTTACAATTTATGTTTTAATTCATCAGAGTTTAAAATCAACAACTAATACGCTATTAGAGAAGTTACCATATGTTTAAATACACAAGAGTAATTATAAATCAGCATTTAAAAATGCATGTATGGAAAATGTAAGCTTGAGAAGTTTGCCTAAAAAATTCCAGCTGAAGAATGTGCCAGTCGATACAAGCCATCCTGCTACACAGGATGGCCACAGTATTCTCAGTTGTTGGATATAAAGGCAAATGAAGACCTAAGATTTTTTAGGTAAGAACATAAATGTTTTCTCAGATTGTCTTTTAGTACTAACTAAGAGAAACCTTCAGTACAATAATCTTTCATAAACTTAACACAGAATTAGCCACACTATAAGACCTAAAAGTAAGCTGTGAAGCCAAGACTGGTACTGCAGTGAATTTGTCAATATAGTTAACAGTTCTTTAAAACATGGGAACCATATAAGGTATGATATAACAAGCATCCCAACAGGAGTGGGTTTTTTTTATTTTTTTCTGAAGCATCACTTTTTTAAAGTATTCTGCCAAAAAAATTAAAGCTTTTACTAAAAAAAAAACCCCTCTTGATTGCTATTAAGTAAAATAGCTTTTCTGTAGCAATTTTTGTGTGACTGTCAGAGAAAGGCTCAGCAAAAGTAAGTATTCATTAAGCCCTACCTCATTACAGTCTAATCCAGCACTCCACCTGCTTCTCCTATTGTTTTCAACCAGGTGAACACCTCTATAAATTTAATGATTGTGAAGAATTAAGTACATTGGTCAGAATAACCGCTAATCATTCTTCTAGTTATTTTAATTTTAAAAGGAGGATGCAATGGAAATGACCTGCTGCAGCTTTGCAAAGCTATTGCAATTCTGTAAGGTTGACCAGAGCGTGTTTCCCAATCATTTTTGACAGAACTAATTAGGGTGTAGCAAGAGATATCCAGCAAAATGTTCTTATCCTGAATCATAGCCATTTCAAGCTAGTGATCATCTTCAGAGATTAAAAGCCAGTAGATGCCAGATATTTAAAGACATATTCAAGCCTTAATCTTGAGACTAGCAGGACCACACAGTGAAGAAGTTCTGAATTCCATTGTCTGAGGACTCCTGCATCCTTTCCTGCTCTCAAACAGTAACAATCATCTGAAAACAAACAAGGAGTAGCAGTAGCAAATCATATACAGAGTACAACCTGCAGGACCACCTTCCACCTAAGAAAGATGAAAAATCACTGTCCACACAAATGCCTAGAGCACAGGCTTGTAAATTTCATTCCACAAATGTAAAGATGTTCATGGGGAGAGCTAACCTGAAGACTCCCCCACAACCCAACAAATCATACCTATTTTGTGTATTACAGATATCTAAGCCCATGTGCCCTGTGAAAAGTGAACCTGAATGATGCTTTTAGCTGTTGAACTCAATAGGATTCCTGCCTACATGTCTCAGGATGTATACTCTACAGCAAAACAGAAATCCAAATTCCAGTGCACTGCCAGAGCCTAGAGCTACCCTGTGCTACATCTGAGTCATGCCCATAGATCTCTTCTATCTTCAGTGCCAGGAAAACTACACAAATCAGAATATATCTATTTACTGCTACTAAATACATGAACTGAGGGGAAAATTTAATAATGCCACTTTAAGAACCTCTATGGATTACGGCCAGAGCATAAGCCCTCAGAGATCCATAACTTTGCATTAAAACTTGCCTGCTTATTGGGGAAAAAAATAATCAGTTTAACATTACTTAAAAGTAAATGTAGTAAGAGTTCATATACGTACCCTCTGCTTCTCAGGGTCAACATATCGAATGCCAAAATAGTCTTTTTCCAGCAAGCTGTAATAGTTGCAGATGTGATCTATGAGAAACTGACCTTTAGTTTCCCTCTGTAAAAAGAGAAAGAATTGATACATTATTCTGAGTATTCTGAACTTGCTGTCTATAAATATTAAAAAAAACCTAATTGAAGTGTCAAGGAAAATGGCACGTGAAATTTATTGTTATTCAGATGAGGCCAAGGATTTGAGCATTTATCTCCTCTAAAAGATGCAGGAGATCAGTGATTGATATACTCCCTGCACATTCACAAATTGATTTGTTAAGAAAATATCATCACTACTCCTGCCTCAGGAAAACTCTCTAATAGCTGCACATTTATAACATTTAACATATTACTAGTAACTGTATTTCCACCTGATGCTATAATGGCGTAATAGATACCATTTACGTATGGAATTTCAAACCATGTTTTTTCACATAGCCCAAGTTTGCAAGCAGTTTTGGCAGTGAGTACCTTCCAAGATTTTTCCGTAATGCCCACAGCCAGACAGACCTGATCCTTAATTCCCAGACAGCACTACAGTACAGGGAATAAATGCCCAAATCACTAAAAGAGATGTCTTCATCTTTGCATTGTCACTGGGTAACTATAGACTTAAGGAAACTTAGTGTATACACAGTGGTTAGTTAAAAAACTTATTCATTATTTCTGCTTTCTTCAGTCTCTATCCTGTGTTTCATTTCTCCTTAATCTACTGCCTGATAAAGAGAACCTACATGAAATTAAGATTTGTTCAATAAATTTCAAATCTGTTGGGTTGTTGGTTTTTTTTTTCTGAACTGTGATGAGTATAAACACCGGGCTAAAGCTGTTCTCCTAAAACACTCCACTCTAAGCAGACAAAGGTGTTTCACTACATCATAGTTTCAGGTCTCTACATCTCTCTCCCTTGATCTGTCTACCCTGGTCCTGCACTAAGACATCTCTGCTGTGCACCGGGTAGCGAGTTTGCAAGACTCTACCCTTTGCTGACATGAAACAACTTGAACTTAGCTCTTTAATGTCTAAAAATAGAATCTACACAGGGTAAGCAATCAAATTATATAAAAAAATTACCTAATTGTTCCTCCAAATGATTCCCTGAAAACTTTAATTCTATGCCTTATTCAACCTTTCTTCAAGAAGCTAACAGGGAATTTAAACCATATAGCTAAGCAAAAATGAATAGGTAGCTCCTGCATTTCTCAAGGTACTTTACAAAATTAAACATAGTTATCACCTACATTTCATAGAGAAGCAGCTGAGGCAAAAACAGCACTGTAACCTATCCAAGGTCACACTCTAAAGGGCAGAGGAAGCAATGGCCTTGGGACCACCACTGTCCAGTGAAACCTACTGCTTCCCACAGGAAAAATGAGACACGCTTCAAGACTGGAGCGTTAGAAAAGAACACAATCTGTGAACCACTGCTCTGTTTTTTTCTTTACAATCAATAAAGAATTCTGATATGGATACAGTTATCATCCTTTTGCTCCCATCACCGAGCATACAGACGAAGCACGCTTGGTGAAGGCATTGACAGAGAGCTGCATGGCCCTTCCAGGGCACCAGGGCTCCTGTGGCCAGCCCCTTCCCTGCCACACGGACCTTCTCTCCTCCCAGATTCATTTCCAGCTACAAAGGAATTGCTAATTCTTTTTCTTAGATGTGGGGTCTCTGCTTCTCTTCCCCTTCTGTAAGCCATCTACTTCAACTACTGTTTCTTTCCTCCACCTCCTATCTCCTATGTATTTACCCCTCACTATGTGTCCCTTACTCTTCCATATGCTGCTGCTTGCCTGGAGGATACCCCTGCCTTGATGGCACATGGTATTTCAGTACTTTGTTTTCCTATTTTTAAATGGCCAGTGTCAAAGTATGTTAACCAAATTTCTCTGTTTTCTGTACATGCTCACTCAGCCTCATGCTTTGTGCCCTACACTGCTACCTTCTCCCCTAAAATACAGCTGCAACAAGTTTCTTTCTGTAATTTTTCTTTCCAGCCTCCGGACATTTAAGAACAGACTTGTTTGCTGTTAAGAACGCTTAACATATACACTGACATTTTTTTATACTGTACCCAGTCACAAGTACGGGTGTGCGAGTGACTGCACAGGGAAAATCTTCCTCAAAAGGCAAAGCCAGTATCAAAGATTGAAAAGTACAAAAAGAAAACTGCCACTTTCTTCATGACCAACAAAAAAAGGTTTACACTTATACAGTCATACCTCAATGGAGTATTTTCTAGCTTAAAATCTTAGAAGTGTCTGCAAACTTTTGTGACTATGTGATAAGCAAGACTATCAAAATATTGAGAAAATTAGCACAGCGACATTTCAATACAAAGGCAGTAGGAAAAATCTGAACACAGATGTGAAATTCAAGTTGCACAGTTTTAAGATGAATCTACAATGAACTAAATAGAAGTGGGGAATAACAGCTATTAGATGACTCAGGTACAGTCAAATGCATCAAAATAGATTTTACTGACAACCCTGTACAAAAGAAATCCATTTTTAAAACACTGGAAATGAGGAAATTAGACTAGTCGTATTTTCATCTGACAACATTAGAGGGTGTTACCTGGAGAGCAGTCAGTAATCCATTAGCTTCTATAGGTTCACATTCTAACCCATTCATTTAAAAAGCACTTTGCTTCACCCATCTAAATAATCACATAAGTTTTTTGAGTTCTTAAGCAATGTGATAAAAGGCTAGGCCATGTACAGTGTTTTTCAATCCAGTTACAACACTCCCTTTCTAAAATGAATTGATGCCCTACTTTTCTTGCTTGAAAGATAGATGATGCAAATGAATCAAACAAAAAAGAGCAAATGAACAAAAGCCTCCAAGCTAAATTCATGCTCTAGGAATCCTTAAGCCCTCCACAGATAAATAAAAGGGACTAGTTAATAACTTCACCCTTGGTTAATACACACTTCAGTTAATCGTGCTACTTAGTCAGGCTTCAAGTTCCATGTGATTCATTAACAGATATTAAAAATGGTTCAAGATGTATAGAAGTGGCTAAATGGGCACATACATAATGTAATGACTGTTCTCATAAAAAATACTCATGTTGTAAATGTTCCACTATTAGACTTTTTAAATACCTGAAATTTGAAAAAATTCAGATCACGTGTACACAGGGGAACATACTTGATGTGGCACAGAGCACCTCAAGTCTGAATTCATCACAGACAGTGGGGCAAAGATAGGCAATGGCTGTTCATTTTGTTTTCTGCAAACAGCATCCATAAACATTTTCTACATTTCTCTAATAAAATTCCAAATTCTCCTGAGCTTTAGAATCTGATGATCCTTCTCATCTCCTGTATTCTTTGATACATTTATTACATTACAAAAGAATATGTTAAATCCAAAGTTTATTCTCATTTGCGAAAGAATATGAATAAATTAAATTAGGAACTGCCAGTCATCCACAACAGAGCACAGGAATGGATTTGGGCCACAGAATAATGAATAAAAAGCATTGCCTGAAATTTCAGACAGTTGCCATATAGTTTTCCAATTAAATGATCCTTCAAATAAAAAAACAAAAAACAAAAAAACCCCAAACCCAAACAACCAAATAAAAACAAACCTCAAACCCTGCTATACCAATAAAGTACTTTTCAGCAGTTTAGAATAATATTTTTATGCTACATTTCAGCATGTTTGTCAGAACATGAAAAAATGACATCATAAACAAAGCATTATTTGAACCACTACTGAAAATGTCAGCAACAGACCACAGGAATCTGAGTGAAGATCAAGTCTTTTAAAAGCTTCACAGCTGAAACGTTTGATTATATATACCACAGTTCACCCAGAACTCATCAACTATTCCCAAGTAGAGAAGACCAATCCAGGCAGAAACAAGAGTCTCAAAAGTGTGTAAGCAAGAGAACCAAAATGTCTTGGACTGTAATCAAATACACTGTTCTCAACAAAAGAATACCAAGTTAAACAACCCACTTTTTTCTAAGTCTATTAATTCAAATACAACATCTGGCTATCTCAGCTGAGATATATTTTCTTTCAGATTCTTGTAACCCGTACTCCATGAAAAGTGCTTTTTAAAACGGCCTTAAACAAAGAACTATAATGTAGCCATTCCACACAGACGCTCAAAAATAGGTTTCTGTTGATTCCTATAAATAATTTGAGGAACTCTCCGATTTGCTTAGATAAATTGGCACAGACAGGCTGGACATGTTTTTCCTAAGGCTGCATTTGAATACCTGACCTTAATACCACTAAAATCCCACAACAAACCCCAACATGCATGCAAGGGATATAATACCATGTAAATGACAGGATCCCTGAAGACAGAAGGTCAACTAGCAAATAGCTGTTAAACTCTGCTTTTTAAGCTGGATCAAAATTTTTCTTTTCTATTGAAACAAGTATGTATCAAATTAAACTAGCAGCTGTTTCAAAAGAACCGAGCAAAGCAAGGGCCATTCTCCACTCCCAACAAAACATGAAAACATAATCATACAGAGTCCTCTATTGATGGATTCACTGGACAACCTGAGTTTCTTCCTTAACTCTAGGAACCAAGTAAAAGACTGCAGAGATGCTTCATTTTCACTACCAGACACTAGTATTATGGCTTCCATTTCTGCAACTCTGCAAATTTATGACTGAGTAACCCAATTCCTTGGTATCTCTTCTTTTACATAGAAATGAATCCAAAGATCTCCATGGCTCTTAAACAGTTTCAGTCTAACACAATATCCCAATCTCGTGCTTGCTTGTGGAGATTTCTTTTTTTATTCCTAGTTTCTTTGTGCAAGTTAAAAAGCAAGGGAGAGCGTATCTTCTTGTGGCAATTTAACCTCTCTCTGATGATGTAAACATCTGTGACTTTTACAATTCTGAAAGTGAGAGGAAAACCTTTTGTAGCAATTTAAGATCTTGCATTCAGTGAAATGTCTTCCCTATTTGCATCTGCTTTGCTGTGGAGTTCTGTGTCTATTAATCTTAATGTCGTCACAAGGAAGAGCAAGAGTCACAAGCAGATTAAACACCACGCTGCTGCTCTGTTATCTAACCACTGAAGTCCTGCCAGCTGTGCTTATCTCTGTCAGGAAGCCACTGACATTACTAAGAAGGAGTGCAGAGTTATAAACACAGAGTTTATTTGTACCAGGGATTTCAATCCTCATCCCATGAGTGACTTTACTTGTGCGAACAGTTCCCAACAGCGACCCTCCATGCAAAGCTGCTCACATACTTAAGTACTTACTTAAGCTTAAATCCACTCAAAAAAAAAAAAAAAAAAAAGTAAATTAAAGCCACAATTCAACCAGTATTTCTGTTTAAATGCATAGAACATCCAGGCTCTTGGGCAAGGCAAGAGTAATGACTGATCTTGTATGCTTGTTTTCTTCTTTTCTGTAACATATTTTGAAGTTCTATGGATGTAAAAAAATTAATATATGAATTTGAGAATAATAATAATACCACCATAGAAAGAAACCTAACCACATCAGAAAAATGGACAAAACCATGAAGTTCGTCTAAGGCAAAAACTAATTCAAAAAGCATCTTTACTCACTGAAAACTGAAATAGTTCTATTGACAATACTTGACAAAAACGATAAAAAGCAACAAAGATTTACAGAGTTAAACTGCCTCCTCAACTGCCACCTCTCTTATTTCCGACTTCTCTTCAAACATCCTCCTCCAGTAATAAGATCATATTTCTTCTAGGCCATTTCATGAGAGAAATACCTTGAATCCCAACAGGCATACATCTTCCATTTCATTGACAGATATTCTATATAGCTCAGTATCAGGGCCTGCTTGCATACACAGAAGTATGGCTGTAAAAGGACATATGGGAGCAATTCTCTGCTCATGTTGGTTTGGGGACAGCTGTCATCACATCTGCATTTATTTCCAGTGTCACAGCAAAAATGTTCACTAAGCATCACCACCAGACTGGGGCACACACTATAGGAATGGGACTGATTTATTATCAACCCTTCAGAACTGAATGGGGACGAGGTCTGAGGAAAACGAGAGGGAAAGCAACCTGGCATGCCAGAATTTCAGCATATCTTCTAGATGAATTTTTAAGTCGAGCACAAATAGCAACATCAAAAACAGAACCCTCATTCTGCAGCAAGCAAAGGCAGTGAGGTGGAATGGGCTCAGCTCCAAGCCAGCAATGTTGTGCCAGCCCTAACCCTGACAACCTCCAACATCCCGGGCAAATTTCTTAAGGCTCTTTGGATTTATGGATTCACTGAGATTACAAATGATAGTAACTGCTCCCAAGACGGATATACAGACAACCTCTTAGCCTTTTCTGCTCCACCTTTGTAAGCAGTGATAAGAACATCCTTCTGCAGATGTTTCACAAGAACTGGATATTGCATAACGCCTTCAAAATACAAAGAACAGTTAAAAACATGTCTGTTTCATTCCTCAACTAAAACGCTATAGCCCTTCAAAAGGATTTCCTTCCCACTCATAATCAGCACCCTCTGGTATTTTAAACTACTTGAAGTACACTGGAGGTCTATTATACAGCATTTAACTGGAAAATTTTCTCAATTGTAAGAAGGGCCAGCTGCAATTTACTTTGTTGTTGTTGTTCAAGTTTCAAAATGAAAAAAAAAGACAAAAAACTTTTGCTCATAAAAACCCAACTTGGAACTGATTTTAGAATCAAAGTATTCATGGCAGACTATTTGTTTGTTTATGATGAGAAATTACCTGTATTTTTACAAACCTGGAAAAAGGGGGAGAAAAAAGCAGTGCTAATAATTTTTCATGGAAAGAACAAAAAATGACACTGCAATAAAGCAGCTGGCATTTACTTAATTACAAGAGTCCTCTTCCATACATTTTTTTTGCATGAATTACCTCTTGTAAATTGTATCCCTTATTCCATATAGGCAATTACCTAACCATAATTTGTATCAACATCTAATTCTAGAATGTAGGGGAGGATGGATTTTTTTAATCTGTCTCTTAATACATTTTGTTATGTGTAAATTCACTTATTTCACTACACAACGTTACAAAACTAGCTTTTGTAAACGGCTTTGACCTGTTTACCTACCAGATCTTTTTCATCCAATCAGGCAGAAATAGATTAAAGAATGTGCTCTCAGTAGCAAAGTTTTCATTATCTTCATTTAACTGAAGGGAAAAAGTGGCACCCTACTACACTGTTGGAAATCCAGCCCCAACACCATCCACAAGGAGCTGACTAATAAGACGCACGCTCAATAAATGGGAAGAATGAAGGGATGTACGGGAAAATCCTCTAGGGAGGAGAGTAACAACCCAACACTGTAATGCACAAAGCAAATATACACTATATGATACAAAAACATACTCAGAGAAGAACTGTACTTGCTCTTATTTATCTACTCACTTTCTGAATAAAGCCCATGAAAGATGCATCTCTTCCTAATAAGCCGCCTAATAAGACAAGCAACCAGAATACATTTCCCTTAGTCACCGGGCTTCCACAACATCATTTCAGCAGAGCTTCCCAGACATGTATGCTGTAGAAATGCACAGTGATGCAACACCAACTTACTCAAAAGTAACAGAAGTAAAACTTCAGATTTGAATTACCATCTTATTTAACAATTTAAAATGGGAAAGACTTTCAGACTAAAAAAAGAAAAGGATGTGAATACATGAGTGAAAGCATTAGAGAATTAATGCCCATTTTATTTCATAGGGAATTTAGCAGTTAACCTTTGATAACCTTTGCCCACAAGAACACTTCATGCCCGAGACACAAACTGCCTGCACTCCTCTGGTCAAGACCATAACTTTTACAAAGGTATTAGCCTTGAAACTCAAACTTCCGAGCCCTCAATTATCAGTAGAAACTCTGCAGCACCTCAGTGTCCCTCTTGCAGGGAGGGGCCCAAACCTGAACACAGCGTTCGAGGTGCGGCCTCACCAGTGCCCAGGACAGGGGGACCATCGCTGCCCTGGTCCTGCTGGCCACACTGTGTCTGGTACCAGCCAGGGTGCTGCTGGCCGCCTTGGCCACCTGGGCACACTGCTGGCTCACGCTCAGCCGGCTGTGGACCAGCACCCCCAGGCCCTTTCCCACCAGGCCCTTTCCAGCCGCTCTGCCCCAGCCTGTAGCGCCGTGTGGGGCTGCTGTGACCCAAGGGCAGGACCCGGCACTGAGCCCTGTTGAACCTCATACAATTGGCCTCAGCCCATCGGTGCAGCCTGTCCAGATCCCTCTGCAGAGCCTGCCTGCCCCTCCAGCAGGTCAACACCCCCCCCAGTTTGGTGCCATCTGCAAACCTACTGAGGGTGCACTCAATCCCCTTGTCCAGATCATTGATAAAGATATTAAACAGAACTGGCCCAAATACTCATTAATGGAACTAAATATAAAAAAAACCAAACCCAAAACCCAAACAACTACAAACCTGTGGTTGTTTCATTTGGGCAACAAATAAACAAATATATCTTCAAACATAAAGGAGAAAGCAAAGAAAGAGGAAGAATGGCTATGCTGAGAAGAAAAGAAGTGCAAACCAATTTCAAGGCTGTATGGGTGAATGCAGGTGTGGAAGTTCTATTAATCTTAAATGAAACTGCATGGCTAAATATACACAGCATTGAAAATTTACCCAGAAATGTCTGCTGTAGTGAGGTCAGAAACATATTTGTGAAAGACGATACTTCTTGTGTGCTACCTTGGTTGGGAAATGAAGAGGGTTATTCAAGGTTACTTTAGTTTTGCACTATTCATTTGCAGCAGATGGACAGTTTTGTCCACAAAACAGCACATTTTTGCCCTCTCTTGAATTAGAGGTTATTGTAGGATGACAGTGGTCAAATAATAAAAGATGAAGGGGAAAAAGAACAATTACACCATAGAAAAATTAGTAATGCCAGTCCCATGCAATGGAAACAACTATAAAAGCAAAATCATTAAGTAAATGAAAATTGTATTCTACTACACAGTAAAACTTGGACAGCAGGAGTGAGCACAGATAACAGCTTTCACACAATCAGCTCTCAACCTCAGTGCTGTTCTGCAAGGAAATTACTCTGACCTATGAGTAAATTATAAATGACAAAAAGATGTATTTATAGTTCACATACTGCCGTTCTCATAAGTCACCACCAGCCAGGCAGGAAGGCAACTGAAGAAACCACAAATGCAATATTCATTTACATGGCTCATCATCATTATTTGTCCCTCTGCACACAGGCAACACTTGACCATTTAGGTTTTATGTCCCTGAAGTGACAGCTTCACAGAAGGCTTGTAGCATTAACTGTTCACTTCTCATAACAGCTTCCATTAGTGCAGCATTCATGATGCTATCTGAGGCACTATTGATTTCTTAAAAGGAACTGAGTGCTTCTGTCAACAAATCTATCATTTTATTCAATATCCAGAATTGTTCAGCACAGCTAACTCTGCTTTCTCTCTTGCATCCCTGACATCAAAACTAACTTGGAAGATACAGCTAAGACACATCACCATACCACACTAGCAAAGCAGATGAGAGATTTCAAGTATGAGTTCTCAGCCCTCACCGACAAAGCAACCCAAAAGCCAAATCAGGATTTTGACCAAATTACCTAATGTCCGCCAGTACAGGTGATGGTCAACAACCCTCCCTTGGCCCCATGCAATACTGAATCTTCTCAGTGGGTTCAGCAGACCCAGAAAATGAGGCCTCCTCTGTGTTCTCCTTCAAGTACCATTCTTTAAATATGCCTTTTCTAACAGATACACAGCAGTGTGCCCATTTTTGTACAAAAATAAGTATTCTAAAAAAGAAAACCAACAAAAAATACTTCTAGCCAAACAAGACACTTCCCCAAGCACACGCAGAAGAATCAGCATGGTGTCACACAGCTTAGTTAAGCTGCTTGAAGAAAACCAACCAACTGGTAAGGGGCAAGAATGCCACTTCACAGCTGCATTTCAGGGCTCAGCTGAATGTACTGAACCCCAACCACAGTGACGGTCATGCAGGAACAGCCACACTGTTGTTTCCGCACCAAGTGGGAAAGTATGACCACAGCAGAGAAGGGTGAGTTGGAAGAAGAGACGAGCAGAGCAGGGGAGCTACTGTAAACACTGGTAGTGGCTCAGATGATGTCCCTCAGCCCCCCAGCTTGGGGTTAACGCCCATGTTCCTCCCCTCTCACAGGGAAATACAGCATGAGTGCCTGCAAGCACAACATGGGGTGTGCATGCACTGGGCAGGAGGGAAATCGAAAGAAAAGTAAGATCATGGAACATAATCCCTAGAGGGGGAGATTTCCTGACTGCTGAATTAATGCCCATTTGAAAGGCTATTAGTGATGTGTGAGGCCAAGACCTTACATAAAAAACAGAATATATGACTAGATACTACAGGAATTTGATCCATCATTATGTGGATTACTCCAGAATCACAAGCCCAGCTGTGCAGCCAGTAGTCTGGCAATATCAATTCTGCAGCACACTGAATCACTGCAAGTGCTGCAAATCACAGTTAATGTCTCCTGGCAGACAAGACCCACAGCCACAGCGATGTAGTCAACAGCTCCCAGTGAACCAGCTGAAAGTATAACTCACACTCTAATCTGATGTGATAACGGCCTAGATGAAAAAAACTTTTGGCTAACTGCAGAATCCTCAACATGCTATGCACTTGAGCTGTGTGATAGTTGTACCATATAATCGTATCATTAAAACCTCACAGGACATTTGTCATAGTACCTGCTCAGGATATGTGAAAAGGTTTTTATAGCTTGTAAGAGGGTGAGGATGCCAAGAAGCTCTCCCACCTATTACTAATTTAGAATCCATAAACACATTTTTTTCTTTCAAATACTCATGTTCCTTACCTGCCCAAGGTAACTCACTCTTTTCTGAGAAAACTATTTGGTCTTTATTAATGCTGCACTATGCTCTCTCACTTTCCCCAGGTGTTTTGACTGCAGAAATGTTCTAACTTGAGGGACCATGTTGGGTCATTTCCCATTTGCCAAAGTGTTCTATTCCTTTACTCTCTTTGGGGTGAACTGAAAGAATTATTTCACCATGAAAAACTATTTCCAAACCACTCAATTAGTAATTTATGGACACACATGCATAAATATATTTTCCTGTTAGAAATAATTACACAGAAAAGAACCTTTCATCAATACCCACCCCACCCCCAATAATCCCTGCTGTTAAATGCTTGTTGTGAAGGAAAACAAACATTAAATTTTTAAGATTAGCTATCCAATCTTCAGAAAAGCAAATTTATGGAATATTGAAAACACTAGAAAAAGAAACCCTCCAGAAGCATTCCTTGGACATAGAGCCTACCCTACACCAATAACCCCAACAATATTTAATAAAAGCCAGCTATTGGCATCAGGAACTCATTCTCTTGTGTCATATAAACTTCTGTCTCTATGCCAAAAAAAAGTTTCCAGTTCACAAATTTTTGATAGTATGAGAAACTGGATTGATTTTTTTCTTTCTTTCTCACTTTCTGGGGGTCATTCAGTCCTTGAAAGCCACATCAATTGTCTCATTAGCACTACCTAAAATAAAACTTCCACTTGATAGCACAGCTGGAGCTCCCCTTGCATTTGTAATCACCTTACAAAATTACAACTATACTAAGTTGTTGGGTTTTTTTTACTCTTTTAAGTACAATTAAATATAATCCAGACTTAAACCAAAAATTCTTTCTGAATTTCTTTTAAATGTCACCACAAGAGACACAACACATTTTAAATAATGGTTGGTAAAAATACAGACCGTGTGTTGTACAGTCTTGCTCCATTAACCACAGCTGCAAAAAAGAAGATAATATAGCAATATAATTTACAGGTCCCTTACCAAATAAACTGTTTTTCCCTTACTAGACTCCACTTTTCTCCCTTGCTCTGCCACATTCATCTTCACCTTCCTGTTCTGTGCCCAGGCTCCCTGCTCCCACGTGCTCAGCAGAGATAAAAGGCAAACTGTCCCAGCTTTTCACTGTTTCAGTAATTGGTCTGTTTTCCACACCTCTGAGTCATGGTACATATCTACACACTGTTAAAATGCATCCTTTTTGACTAAGTTGGGAACTTATCACACTTGATTCTTCTCAACAGTACTTGCTCTCCTATCTCTTTTAAGATCCCCATCCCTGGAATAAATCCTAGGACACCACAAATTATTTCTTACACCCAGTAACCAGAAAGCAAAGCCCTGAATTACATACCAAATGACAATGCAATTGCTCAATGCAAACCCTGACCTCACAGAAACACAGAAACACTATTCAGGACACAATTTGCTGCTTTTGGTATTTATAACATTTCAGCTCCCTGCTGAAAGTGAAGAAAAAAAGGGAAAAAAAATTAAAATACTTCTGAATATGTGTTTAAACACTGGGAGTAGACTAGGCTGTTCCACATAGCTGGCATTTAAGAAAAGTATTGTAAAGTCACTCAGTTTATTGCACATTATGTGGATGATGTTTATGCACGTTGACTACCAGTTATCAGCACATTCCCTCAGCTATCCACATTGCCTATTGCAACTGAACAAAAAAACTCATTAAAACAAGTAAAGACCAGAAGAAGATACTGAATGGGATGACCTGTATCCATTTTACTATAGGTAGTGGTGGGTAAGAAAACCATACAGTGAAAACTACATTCTGTGTGCAACTAAGCAATGCATAGCTGTCCTAAGCAAGTCTCTCCAGAGAAGTCAGTCAGGGGCGGGGGGACGACAACAAGACAAGATGACACAAAAAAACCCCAACCAACAAACACAAAAGTACCTTGTTTACAGGTATTTAAGGACCAAAGCAAATTTTTGTACATAAAGTCCTGTTCTCTCACGGTGGTTGGGGGGGGGGGGGGGGGGGGAGCCATAAAAAATTACAACATACCGTTACATTCATAAATATATTGTGCAGCTGGTTCCTAGGTCACCAGTTGCATCAGAAGCTCTCTTTAATGCCTGTCATATTTCGAGTAAAAGCAGAACCACAGCAAATGTCAGGATGAAAACCGAGCAACTTGCTAAGGCACTGAACAGGTCTGAATATTACCTCAAGATAGAAAGTTAACTAAGGTTTCTTTTTCTCCCCTCTCAGTGTCGAAAGATCTGTGCTAAACCTTTTGTAATTTGGCAGCAGACTTAGGCTACATTTTCTCTTCTCTTCACCCAGATCATCTATGGCTGCTACTGGCTTATGGGGGGGAGGGGACGGGGGGTGGGAATCCTCTTTAAAAAAAGTCTCTTAAGAAAGAGCTAGACCCAGCACAAGGCTGACATGCAGATGATAACAAGCAAAGCTCTGACAGCTTCATACCTGCTGTGCCAGAACTGACTGCAAAACCTCAGGATGCAATTATTTTATAATGATCCTCTTTTTCCAAACTGGAGAAGTTGCACAAATGAGCAAATGACACCAAAGAAGAAAAGGTAACTTTGTCTTACAGCACAAGGCAACTTTTTTGATTTTTCTTTCTGCCTGACACAGTGAAGCCAAAAGAACTTTTGGGAAATAAAGTGAGAAAAAAGCCAGCATGGGAACTGGCAAGAGAGCAAGCAGACATATCAGCACCCTTACACCCTTCCTGTGGGATGCAGCAATCATCCCTAGCTATGTGCCCTAAGTACAAGCATGAGCAGCAAGTAGAAGGGAGGCAGAGATGGAGAGGAGGACTTCACCGCCAAGTGCACTTCTGTCTGTCACCCAGACCCACCCATCTTCATGTGCTCTCCAAAGAGCCTTAAGGAAAGCATGGGACTCCCACATCAGCTGAGAAAGTACCAGAGTTAAGCGTAACCATTATCAAAGACATGTGAGACCCAGTAAATCAGGATGTATTCTTCTAGGTAAGGTGGAAGATCCCCTTTCATCCAATGCATTTAAAGCTTATTGCAGAGTGACATCTGCTCTTGTACTCCCCCGTCCCACCACCACCTGGTCTTCTCTAGCCCTTCCCAGTCCAGCCCATCTCCCTCTTTGCCACCCAATAGCGGGCAGCCAGCCTCAGACCATGTGGGTAGGAAAAGCACGTTGAGACACCCAACAGCTAGTATGCTCAGAAGCGTTGTCTTTGCCACTTTCTCTCAACAGAAAACAGAAACCCAGAAGTAAATTAATGACAGCTTGCAAGCTCTGAGCATTTGACTGAATGCACAACTGTCAGAAAGAAATGACTACTGAAGGACGCTGCTTCACACTGTGGTTGGAAAGGTCTTTCAATAACCAAATGCCAATACTGATTTCTACATATGACTACCTATTTAAACAGTGACGCCACTGAGTCCCTGTAGTACATACTCATACGTAGCCATCTTGGAGAGCAGCAGATATTAATCTTGAAATACTAATTTAAGATTCTATAACAGCAATGGTGAATAGATAAAAAAATATGATCATCATGTATTCAGCTCATTAAAGGCACTTCCTCTTCTAGCTTATAATGCATCTTTGACACATCTCACACATACACACACCATAATTTTGATGCATATGTGTCTATAGGCACACATGCACAGTTTATATACAAATATATAAGAAAGATGTCAAGAAAAAGTACTAAATTTAGAGAAGGCCATTAGATCATTTGGCTGTCTGTATAATTTGGAAAATTTTGTCCAATTTACGTCTCATACTACCCAGCTTTATCTTTTGTCAAGCTCAATAATTGCATTTTTTTCTACAGTGTGTCTGCAGCTGAGGCAGTCAATCTTGATTTAGAGCTTTAACAAAAAAAAAAAAAAAAGGTTGAAAATCTGCAGATTCTGTTCCTGGTTTATTCTACTGCCATTACAAGCTTTACAAAACTTAAACTAATGCTTCAGTTAAACTGTCAGCATAGCACCATGGAGCACCATAATTCCCTATGAACATTGTTACTAAAATAAATATACTGAAAAAAAGAGCTATCTACAACAATCTCCTTTGAACAAAAGGATTTAATGAAGGACCATAATCTATTTGACGGCACTCAAAAACTGTTATTTTAAAAAATATATATGCTGTCATATTTAATAATATCCACTTTCTCACAAACCAGAACATATTACAAAGTTTTATGCACCACTTTTCCCCAAGTTGTACAATATAGTCTCATCCTTATTTTATTGAGTCCCTAAGACAGCTATAAGCAGCCAACTTGAAGCCCCATATTGGGCAAAATGTTTTACAGACCAACCAAACAATACACATACACAGGAATCTATTTCAAATATCTACTTTGGCTTTCAGCATCAACCTTTAAAATGATGTAAAGCTTCACCATCCCAACAGCTTCTGATATTTTGAACAGCTGTGAAGTTTAGATATCCTTTCTCCAAAAAGTATGAAAGGAAGAACAAAGCATTCAAACATTAGGGGAATCCCATATGATAGTCAGTTCAGCTTCCTAATTTATACTGAAAGCAGTTAATTTTCTGTATATGTCATTTTAGGTGAGAATTACAGGCTTGCAGTTTCTTCTGATTGTTCGGCAAAGCCATTACCTGATGTGAGAACAGCTCTCCCAAGCCCAGTGAGTTTTCAGCCCCTTGCTCAAACACAGATCTTGTCCCCGTGCATTTTGGGCACTCTCCCCATCCCCAAAAGCACCTCTGCACTGACTCGTGCAGACTGCCCACATGCCACGGACCTCAAGCAACAACACACATAGAGTTGCACTCAAGCTCCCAAAGCCAGCAATTTTCCTGCACTGGCGCTTACTGCCCTGTCCTCCAGTAGCTGATGGCAGAGCTGGCACCAAAGAAAGAATAAGGTGTATGGATAACCCTTTTGTATTGGCACTGGAAACACCCATTTCCAGTAAGTTCATGACAGATTAGTGAAACAGAAGGCAGCCAGGCAGCTTACCCTGGGACAGAATTGCACACTCCACCCCCAAAATCACCTGCCATCAATCCTGCCTGTGCGATAGTCACAGTTTCCATCTCACTGTGGCACAACTTTGTAATGTTACCCTGCACTGGGGGAAAAGGAAGTGTGGTTCCGCCCTCCTGGCAAAAACAAGGGAAATCCTCAAAGCCACACACCGAATGCTTGAGCTGAACTTTATATTTGTCAAGTTCTCTAAAAAAAAGCTCAGCTGAGAAGAAAACAGACACAGAAAACAGAGCCTGCCTACAGCGGGTGGCAGTTCCACCCACTTCAGAACCCATGTAGCTGTTTCAGATTCTCCTCTGTTTTAATTAGAACATTTCCTAGTTTACTCACTCTTCCTCATCTGCTGCTCTGAACTATGGACTGTGCCGGAAAGCTTTGAAATTACCAGAAAGCTAAAACATATTCTTCTACTTGTGAAAATATTACCAGATAACTACATTGTGCACAGGAAAAAAGACGCTCACAGATTAACTTCAAAATTCACATACTTTTTTTTGGTTTCTTTCTTTGATCACCAAAAGGAAAATCATGATATTCCAAAACAAGGGGTACAACAGGAGGAGGTCTCAGCCTCTCAACTGCACAATCAGGTAGCAGCCATCCTACTCTTCTCTTATCACAACATCCATCTCCTATTGCACATCACCCAGTGTTAAGGGTGCTACTAGGGGACTGACAACGACAACTCCCGTTATTGGATCAAAATCATTGTGATACTCGAGTTACTGAAAGCTCCAGCTGCCATAAAACTGGACAAGAATCTCTGGTTGAACTTAAAAAAAACAAGGAAAACCTGCACCCCAAACTAAGGAAAACCCACCAACCCCTCAAAACACCAGGAAGTGAAAAAAAAAGAGGCAAACTGCATTGTGTAAATGCAGTTTGTTTTTCTTGTGAGCCAATGTTGCAATTTTGGGGATGATTTTTATATGCTTGCTATTAGCAGTACTGGAAAAGACTAGCAAATACACTGTATGGCATGCAGTAAATTA
This sequence comes from Falco rusticolus, assembly GCF_015220075.1. Taxonomy (NCBI): domain Eukaryota; kingdom Metazoa; phylum Chordata; class Aves; order Falconiformes; family Falconidae; genus Falco; species Falco rusticolus. The sequence continues at coordinate 42,054,528 of NC_051210.1, read as the reverse complement.
ACTAGTGCAACCAAAACAGTATCAATATACAATTAGCCTTCAACAGCATTCTGCCAGGACTACATAAATTAGATTCAACTCAGCTTTTCTCCTGAACAGAGATATTAATCTATGTCAAGGACAAAGTTTCATCTTTCCTAATGCAATACCCTTCTGCCCAGACTGTGAAAAAGCAAAGATCTAAAGGTCATCTGCATCACTGATTTAAAATTTTAAATGCAAAAATGAGTATATTCATTACAGCATTATATGTGATGTAGGAATGAGTACACCTACATTTTATTGAAATAGCTTAATGGGTCCAAACACTACACTGCCCAAAAACTGTTTTGTTGTGAATATCAACCTTGCTTTCAAATGCAACAGCAAGACAATACAGAAAAGTATCTCCTGTCTGAATGCTATGCCGACTGTATAAATAACCTTTATTCTGATAATTTATGATAAATACCTGATAATCTTTTCCGTTTCATAAATTCTAATGCTTGGTAATAAAAACGTCCAGTGACAAATTGCCTAGACTTAATTAATTATGTTTCGACAGTTTTCAGCTTTACTGTTTGCTTTGCTATCAATTTCATTCTTCATGTGCAAAAAAAAGCTGTATTCCACTTCTTCACATTTTGATGCCTATTTGGGTATAGTGAGGAATCTTCCAGACCCTTCTCTGTTATGTTCTTCTAGCACTGAACACCCTAAAATACAGCAACAAAAACATCTGGGGGCTTAGTTGTATTATGCTGCTTGATGATCTAATCACCCATCCATTCCACCCACTTAATGCCAGTCAAGAACACAGTCTTGCTCCAGACTAGTCTGAACAATGAACTATCCCCTCTGCAGAGGGTAAATCCTTATTAACTTTTCATCTTAATAAGGGGCCTTATGATTGTCTCCTGGTGGTGCAAAATAACATAGGTGTTACATAACCTAACTCCTCCAGAAAGGAGCTGCATTAAGGATGGACCAGGGAATTTGTCTGCTTACAAAAACATCGCATGGTTGCCTAGTACATTCATGGAAAACACCTAAGTAATAAAGTTATGTACTTGTTTTCTTTTCAAGAGCAAATTTACTTATTCATAAAGAGAATAAAGTGCCCAAGAGCAGCAGCACTGAATATCAGAGCATGTCTCCCCTCAGCAACATAACTAGAAGTACTCTAGCTCTCCCCTACATGCACCCTAAGTGAAGAAAAACCCTAATCTCCCCTGCCCAAAGCACAGAGCAAATAAAAAAAAGGCAGACTGCAAACTTTCTTGCCTATACTGGCTTCTCGGAGAAGATCACAGAAAATTCAAGTTCTTATTCTGACCATTAGTCACAGTCTAACGTTATCATGAAGATCACATAAATGAAATATGGACAACATTTGTATCCCCCAGCCAGTAATTTGGGTTACAGCCCAGGCCAGGCAGATGACTTCTCTGCCAGGACACCGTTGTACCAAGCAGAGGAAAGCAGAAACTTCCCAGGTAATGGAGGAGGGAAAGATTACAAGGGCCCTATGGGATGCATACAGCAGCACACCTGGCTTTGCCTTGACAGTTTATTGAGGCCGGTACACCAGCTTTACCAGTGATATGATGAAACCAAGGATAACCTTCAGCCATTCAACACTAACCCACTTCAGGGTGTTCCATGTCTAAAGCACGTAACAGTGACAGTATCAGCAGCATCAGCATAAAACACCGTACTGCTAACACTTCAGCAATGCCAGCTTCTGGGCTAGCAACACAGACTTCCAAGCTACCATGACAAATTTTTCATTGCTTTCAAAAACATGTGTGAGAAGAATTTTGAGAAGTTTATTAACCCCTTCTAACTGAACAAATTATATAGTTCAAAACACTTTCAAATAGCATTCTTAAAATACTATCTCAAAGGCTGATTTTAGGGGATCCCTCCTGCAAAAGACTGTATTTTTAAGTTATTTATTACACATCCCGAACCCTACTCTGCAAATCTTACTAGTTTTTCTTTTAAAACAATTCAGAGCTTATTTCTGCAAGGGTCAAATGCCCCACTAACTTCATATTTGATAGAGGCTGAATAAGTTAACAGCTAGCAGGAGGGAAAAAGACAAAGAAGCAGGCACCACACAGCGTTTTGCAGTCACAGGTTAGTATCCCAGCCTGCAATGGAACGTCCTCCTCCCACATCAGAAAAGGACCTCGTCATGTTAGTTTATGCAGCTCTAACTTGTACACAACTCCTAAGATAGAATAAAGAGTTCGGTGCTTAAAGTTCTCATCTTGGTCTCAATCACATTCAAAGGTATCTGTAACATCAGCAAGCCACAGTCACTCTTTCTTATATTCCCCTTTGCATTGACATGTTTACCTATATTCTTTACCCTCTACTTAAATTTTTTCTGGTTTCAATGTGTTCACATTGCAAGATGGCATCACACGTTCTCAGGAAAAAGTATAAGGAGGGCCAGCCACACATTCGGCAGAGGGAAGGATGTGGGCCTGGATGCCTAGATCACTCTGTCCACTTGCATGTCCTCTGTGCAGGGCAGGGAACACCGGAAAAAACATGAGCAGGCACAAGATTCAGCAATAGCCCAGAGGCATCCACTTAGGCAGAGATAGGGCAAATGCGCACAGCTTTTCACCAGTGGCTAAGAGGAGTGCTATAATGCAGGAGTGTGAAGGTGCAGCACTCATAGCATCCCAAGATACATGTGGAAACTACCAAGGATGAAACAGCTACTGACTTGAGATTGCTGGATCCTTCCAACCTACTTGCAGCAGGAGCCTTTGGAAAGTGTATTGTACTCCCAAAGGGAATCCAGAAAAAGGAGTTTTGCTCCCAGTGTCAATTGGTGCAGTCATGGGAAATTACATCAGAGCATTGTTCAGCAAAGGTATGAACTGGAACCAGCAGAACAAGAGGAACGGCATCTTCAAGGCAAATGAATTCAGTAAATTATGCAATGATACAGAAAGTTGTAGCCTCAGTTCTTCACTCTCCTTTCATGTAAACCAAAGACATCTGTGTATTAATTTCATTAATTATGATTAAGTTTAATTCTAAAGTTTTTTAGAGATGAAAAAGCTAATTAATTAGTTCTGCTTTTATGTTCATTAGTTCAAAAGTAAGCTGACCAATAAGTTGCGTAAATCTTAAATTCAAAGCAGCAGGGCTTGACATCTTCTTTGAAATTCCCTAGGAAACAGTAACACAACTGATCTTTATAATGCACAACCCTTATGCTCTTTGATCTTTCCTTCCAGGAAGTGCCAGTCTTACTCCTTTATGTTTTAGCACACCTAATGCTACCAAAGGCTCTTCAAATCAGAAAGTGCACATTCTAAAAAACTCAGCCTACAGGAACTTGATACTGATTTTCTTTATTTAAAAAAAAAAAAGGGGGCGGGGGGAAGCTTTTTGTAGTTAGCACTTCAATAAATTTAACTAACATATCACTGAGTATTGAACAATTGTTGATTAAAGCCAAAAAATAAAGTCATTTAAATAAAATAAGAGAAACAGAAAATGCAGCATTTAGAATCATCTAACAGCAAATTCAGCATTTAGAGTCATCTTTTCCTCTGGTACACAAAGAGGAAGCAAATGGAAAACCCAAATATGATTTATGCAGTAAATGGGGAAATTCAATGCTTTCCCAGTTCAAAGTAACACCTGCCCAGTACTGTAGTCATGCCTCCTGTGTGCTGCCTCTAACAGTAATTGCACCGTGGCTCCATACAGTTCAGTGATCCACTTACCACTTTTTCTTTCTCAATTCTCCTCTGCATGTCATTGCACAAAAAGCTAACATGGAACAACATATGCTCCACAGCTCATGACAATTACAGACCTGCTCTTATCTCCAGAGCAGATCCCCATTTCTTTCACAGGAGACCTGGCACTTCCAAATACCTTTAAAAAAACAAGCAGAAAAAAAAACCCCAAATGTCAAAACCCAACAAAAACTAGACCTTGATATGAAAAAGATGCCAGGAAAATTAAAACAAATCAGCAATCACATTAAAAACCACACAAGTACACAGTGGATACTAGAATTTTACTTGGGACATATTCTACTTCAAAAGATCTCTTTTTATAGCAGAAGTGACCATTATGGACAGGCAAGAGAGTTGAGCCTGCTGCTAACATCAGGCACATTCCTCCCATGTTTGCTGAACTGTAACTGATTTTCTTCTCTGTTGTTCTAGATAAAACTTGTAATGGCCAGCATGGCCACCTTACACATTTTCATTTCATCCACATTTCATTCTATTGTTATTAATACTGATGACTTGACAGCACTTAAAAAAATATAGGGAAATCTAATTACAATATATATTTACAAGAGCAGATTGGGAATTCTTGTTCCTTTCATATGTACTGACAGTTCTGACCATTTTTATAGATGACATCAGTACTGAAGGGAAGCTATCAAAATTTTGTAAATCAGGTCTAAAGAATATGATGCTAAACTATACAAGCAAACAATCATAGGTATTTTTAAATTTTTTAAAACTTCATATTGAATACATATTGAAAATTAACGCAAAAAAGCAAAATGCATTACTGGGAGTACTAGAAAGGAAGTTTATCGTGACCCTTCCCTTGAATCATTCAGTCATCACAGGGATGAACCTTTTCAGTGCAAGGCTGTTACTTACCTTCCCAAAGAAAGGGCAATTTTCTTCCTCAGAGAAAGGATCAATTTTCTTTAGAGCTACAAAAAATACTCCCTTCCTGATTAAATGCTTATCTCTTCTTTTCCACCCTCACCCAGAGAAGAGTTAAATGGAACCTAGCATTCAATCCAGTGCACAACACTAGGTCGTGAATTTCGAAAGTTACCTTGAAGAGTAAATGCTGAAGCCAACAGGAGATGCTTCTCACTTCACGTGGGCTCTACAAAATACAGGAATCTGTTCCTGAAGAATCTGCTTGGGAATCCCACGGGCTCTTCAGTGATCATCAGTTTCAAATCAAAAATTGACCTTTTCTACATAATACACTACAAGCATATGGGAAGTTTAGAATGATTTCTCAATGTGTTCAATCCAACTGCATTTGAAGTCAGTTGGAAATGGATTAGAGCCAAAAACCTGATTATTAGCACTGAAAAGTGCTGACAAAATGTGTGATCACACCTTGTGGACCACACTATTTATATTTTGGTTTCGTATTTACCTAAACAAATCCCCTCTTTGCTTTTAATCCTGGCTGCTTTTGTGTCTCACATGGTGATGCCTAAATCCTGATGCTTCCTCTTGGTCAGCATCTGCCTAAAGCTGAATAAAAAATGGGCTCTGACACCTGGGAAAGCAACAAGATGACAAAATCTGAGGGAAAGCAGAAGATTAAACATTCCCCCTCCTACCCCGCATTTATCCTTTAATGGGCACAGAAGTGATAAAGCTTGACCTAAAGGAGTGTATGACAACATGTTACTGTGCTTCAGCCTCTCCTCCTGGGGACCAGTGGAACGTAGCCCAGGCCCAGGACAAGGTTCAGCCCCCTACCACAACCCAGGAGCAACTCCACAGCTTCTGTCCCTACACTGTGCTGGTTAGCAGCATAAAGGCCCCAAACTAAGATCTGGGTAGGGGCAGCTGACTAGAATGAACATCAAAAACATGCTTCTGCAGTGCAAAACAAATGGCTAAAAGAAATAATTAATAAAAAACCCAGCAGATTGCCTTCTGCCCACGACTTCAAGCAGTCACCTGTTCTGCACTCCATGGCCATTCAGCAGCAAGTACAGCATGGATCATGGCCACCTGGGGCCTCCTGTTACAAAAATGCAGGCTTCTGCCTCAAGACTAACAAAGCTACCTCTGTCTCAAAGGAAGACACATCAGTTACCAGCCATAAACCATTACTTGCACAGATGGATGTACACATGCTCACACACTGGTTAGTTTTGATTTATTTGTAGTGCTACAACTACATATACTACCAGGTTTCTTGCCACTCTCTTCCTTTTGGTTCTGGTTAAGACATAAGAGCTACAACAAGTATATACACTAGCCAATAACCTCAGTTTATTTTTCATCTTTTTGTAATGTAAAATATTGCCTTCTGAAAATACCTACAATAATTACGCTCACAAATAGCCAGCAGTTTAAAATATTCAGACCATTAAACATCAAAACAGTCTGGAAGACTTGAGTCACGGCTTAAATCTTCGTTACTACATCTGAAGTAAGTTTCTTTTCCTATATATAAAAAGGCCTGTATGCAAATATTCCACACAACAAGAGGGGAGAACTACATATTACCAGGTTCACTTGTTTGCCTAACATACCCATAAAAGACCTGTCTCTTGGGTACACATGTCATTCTTCCCCAGTCAGTTTGTCTCTGCATCAGGATTTTTAGCCCTGTGATAAGCACTGTACCAGTGGCAATACTGCAGGACAGAATATGATGAAAATACCATCATGGGTTACTGTGCTCTGGGCCAGTTTTCAAAAAACTGCAGTCACCATGGGAATGGAGTGAAAGCCTAAAGTGACAGGAAATGAAAGGGGAAAAAATTCTCAGTGCCTGCTCCATTAAGGAAATAAGATGAACAAGACAGAAAAAACCCTCTGAATTAAACACTCTTTTGGCTCATCAGAGAAACTCGGGTTGTCGGGGCGAGACTGTTCCTCCCTCCTCATGTTCCCTCCTCCTCTCTGCTTGTATATTCACCATACTAAGCTTTTCTACCCAGAGAGATTGTTCAGTATTTTCTGCAAAAAAAACCACCAAACCCCAAAACCATAAAGTTTTGTAATCTTCTGACTTACAAGCCATGCACTAGACTCTCTTCAGTCTGTCCTACAGCTCACAGATTTGCAAGTAAGGAGGTGAAGTCACTGTTACTGATAAATATGTCTTTAGTAAAAACATAAACAGAAATAAAATATCACAGGAAACAGGTTTGTCCTTTTTTATTATTATTACTTAATACATGGAGATATGAAATGAATGGACAAATACTAAAAAATTGAATGTGAGAAGAGTAAACGGTTGAAACAGTTCTTGCACAACCCATTGAAAAGTCACCTCTTAAACATAAAAGTGGTTTCCTCAGAGATTAAAAGTTCAGTATGTGCTTTCAGTTTCAGCAAACTGAGAAGCATGAAATTCCCAGGTAAAAGCAATCTGCATGACAGAATTCCTTGGCAGGACCTGCATGCATCACAGCTGCAGAAGCCAGGTTAACCAAGGTCTCCACCTCATTACCAAATCAACAATGTATCACAATATTGCAAAAATGTATGCAGAAAGCTCTGCTGTCCTTCATTTTAGAGCACAATACAAGCCCCCACCATTGTCACATAACAGTTCCAATAAATCTTTCTAAACTTATTTCTCTTGTGGCATCTTTGTGATGGAAACTATCATCATGCTTCTTATTTCAGCCAGGAAACCAAGGCACTTCAAAGCTAGTTTGAGAAACCAAGATTACGACAGTTTGAGAAGCTGAGCTTGAGAGGCTAGGACTGAGAATTTCACTTGCACCTGGTGAATGCAAGTTCAGTATTTTGCCAGCAACTCACCAGTGTGCATTTATACTCTGAGAATTTGGGGGTCTCCAGCTTTGAAAACCATAGCCACAGTACCTCGGGGTTTGGGAATTTCTTCCCCTCTGAGGCACTTCCTTAAACTCATGTAAGTGAATTAGCAGAGATCCTCTTTACTCACCAATCTTTCCTTCTCTTCTGCTCCAACAGGATGCCAAGACAGACAAGTGTCTGCTGCTTGGCAGTATATGTTTGTATCTGCCACTCACCTCCTCAATCTCATCCTTCTCCATACAAGTTTTGGACCTTACCAGCTCAGTGCCCCAAGGCTGTTCAGACTATTTAAAACAAGCCCCAACAGAATAACATTTTGCAGAAATGCCAGTTTGTGTTCCCAGCTGACAATCCTCCCAGTTTGCAGGTATGTGATGTAGCATCAGTCTGTGACTTTTATTTATATGCATGTCGCTTTTCTTCAGAAACATGCATGAACAAGGAATCTAATCCCTGTTAGAGATACCACAGAGGCTGCATTTAACAGGAACATAACAGAAGCCCACTGTGCTTTAACAGGATGATAGAGGCATGTGCCTGTTGCTCTCATACAAGCTCTGCCAAACTGTTTTGGGGAGAAGGGATAAAAGCTCCCACCACTCATTCAACTTCCCACTTGCATACCAATTTTCATGCGTCAGCATGAAAAATTAGCCCCTGCGACCCTGTAATACAGTGATGCCATTCAATTCATGGAGATAAACAACTTTGTTCCAGATAAATGCAAACTTCACAACCACTTCAAGTTTTGCAGTCTCTTAAAACAAAAGGTAACTTATTATTATAACTAAATACTCTACATACTGTAACATAGGACCTTAGCACAAAGGAAACTTGTATAAATGTTGATATAAAAAGGCAAACTGATTGCATTCCTAAAATTTGCCTTAAATAACCCTATGGTAAACATATATTAGTGCTTAATGAGGGTAAATTCAGTGATATCATTATGACATCAGTATATCAGAACTCAGAGAAAGCTCTACAGATTTTGAAATATTTTTCTTTCACTCCACATAAATAGTCTTTTTTCAAAGAATGGAATTTAAAGACTGCTCTCAAGAGCAGGATTACTGTACATTTTGCAAAAGCACACACTTCTAAAATTACTCCAGTGGGAGCCAATGTGAAGCATGGGGTAGAACTGGGGTGTGCAGCACCACGTGAGGAAACACACAAAGTGCCTTCAAGGTGATACCAGAGGAATTTTATCAGTGTGCTTAACTGTAAATGTTGCAACTAATGTTTCCATGACATTGCTGAGCTGCACAACGCTGTATTATGTACTTTAGCTAGTAGTAGAACGCTGCATTTTATAGTTTAGCTACTAAGTAGGTAAGAACTGGTCCAAAACCCAGACATGAGCCAAGAGTGCTGAAACAGGGCCAGAAGAAGAGAAGGTCATGAAAAGGATGAGAAGAAGAAGAGGAAGAGGATGAAAAAGACGATGATGAAAAGATGAAGATGTCCCAAACGACCACAAGAGGATCCCCGACCCATTACGCCACACATGCATAGTAAGAGTGTAGATATGATACATAGTTCTTGGAACCGTAACACATACGCTAATAGTTTCTCAGAAATGTCATTAGTATGCATAGATCGGCCATATAAAGATAAACAGTGAACAAAGACAGTATGCACATTGGGGGGAACTTATCCCCCATGCATCTGTCACCAAGAATAAAGAAGGCCTGCTTTCTAAAACTCCAAACCAAGTATTAGAGAGTTTTGCCTCTGATTTTTCTGTATCAAAGGAATCCATCTTCCTTTAACCTCACAGCAGCTAGAAGCTTCATTCTGAGAGGTACAAATTTCTCAAAATATCACAAACCCAAATGTGCTACTTTGCATGTTGTGATTTATCTTACACATCTAAAGTTCACCAGAATAAGCTCATTGAAAATAATGTAACCCTTCCAGAGGCTTCATAGACTTGCAAAAATGGAAGACTCCCTGACACTCAAATTATTTTGTAAGCAGACACTACTGCAGGACACCACTTACAAATCTGAGTCACTGTGGATAGGATCTGTATACTCATGTTAGCAATGTATGAAAAAGGTACACGTACACAGTGCTGCTGAAGTCTTTCATCCATTTTCACTTCACTTGCAAGTCACTTGCAAATGGACCTGTGTAAACCTTACCAAAAGCTGCACCAGAACTGTCAAAGTCTGTGTGGGTCTTCAAACTGTGAGTTGCTCTCACCATACGGAAATACAGGGGTCTGAGCTTCCCACTACCAAACAAAGCTTCTGTAGTCCTACATTTACCCTGCCTGTGAGAATGTGGACAAATCTCTGACATATTATGAGTCTTTCTTCTCCTGTCAAATGGGTCTAGACTACCTGCTTTTCTCTCAGAAAAATTAATATCCGTTGGAGTCTGTAAAAAGCTCCTTAAAGTTTTTACATGTATTTGTAAATCTGTTGTTCTAGCCATCAAAATTTCTAAAGGGAGATAAGAAGCTTAGCCGTTTCAAATCTTTAAGATGGTTACTACAGAAAAGCAGCCACATCAATTTTTGCAAGGGTGGGTAGAAAGAAGTGTAAACCAGGAGCAAAGACAAGGTGGCACAGCCACAACTTCGGCTTTTGCTGCTTGAGTGTTTTCCTTTTGGTCAGCTGCTAGAGAAAATGCACATTTATGCTTTCATGCAAAACTGCAGGGGCAAAGATACTCACCTATAGACAGATACCCAAGTTCTAAGCAGGGCATTGGTATGCTTTAACATCAGGCAACTGTTTAAAGGATTATTACAAGTGTCTGCCAGGTACTTTCTTTAGCTGTAGACCCACTGCTGTCAAAGTTTTCATACTTTTTTTCTGCCTGCAACATCAAATTCTGAATACAGTTGAAAGTTCATCTATTTGCAACACACACAAGTAAGAAAGGAGAGAAATGCACATGGAAATAAGATATACAGTATTAACACTAATCTCTCAGTCAGCAGTACTGTGATGGATTGCATCAGTAACTACCTAATAAAAAGAGACAGTACTTCTTCCTCCTCATAAACAAGGGTCTACATGTTCTAGAGAAGCTAAGTGGTTATATGCAGACTTCTACAGGAAGAGCAAGTTCAAAAATGCATGCATGGTAGATACAGCTAGTATGAAAATGTAAGCTCACTGCATTGAGGGATTCATTAAAGGACTTTCCTTCGTGGCTTCGCTTCCTTGAAAACACAACATAGTCTTTGCCAGGTAAACTATGTGTAATGACATAAGAGACAAGCTGCAAAATCCCATCTTTACATTTTGATGATTCCTTGCAACCAGATGACTTCTTACTTTTGTTTGCTTGTTTTTAAAAGGAAGCAAAAGGCTGCAAGATTCATGGAAACGCACGTAAGAAATCAGCTGCAAAGGCAAATAAAACCAGAGCTCTTCCAGGCCTCTGCTGTAGCTGTACCGTCTTTCCTCTTTGCTCATTGCAGTTTCCCAATTTCTATGGCCTTGACAAGAAAAGAAATGCATTTAAATCAGAACACAGGCTAAAAAGAACAACTTCAGAAATGGAAGTTTGTCCAAATTGTTATTCAAAGAAGAATTGTTCACAGGTTTTAGGAACTCCTATGCAAAAGTTTTACTATAGTTGTTTTACCTCTGCAGGGAGGGCAGACCTCCCCATCCCAGCCACCAGAGGATGAGAGGGTGGTGTGCACTAATTCTAGCACACCTGATTTCATCTCCGTTCTAATTTCAGGTGTTATGTAGGTAACAACACCTACAGAAAAGCAGAAGAAAACACAGGGAATAACAGTGAAATGGTGGACAGTTAATCTGATCATATCACTGGTTAATAAATTACAGGTGTACAATTAATACCACACAGTAGCAGGCAGTTTCAGATTCATTATCAATTAAAAAGGAAGCATGGGAAACAAAATGAAGACCTGCACAGAAGAGCTGCTACTGTGAAGCGCTGTAAATCAAAAGATGACTAAATATGCACCTTCTGCAGCAACACAAGTATCTATGGCACCTACCTTTACTGCCAAGGTAAACGCTACGTAAACTACAGAAACATCTCAGTGTATTAGCTCAATTACTTCTTCCTTCAATTTCTTTTATATTTTATGGGTTTAGTTCAAGATGCTATACTGCTTACCATCCTCAGATCACCTCTTAAAATGAAAGCAAATGCAGCTGCAAATCTGCTCCTTTGCTGTGTATCAGTACAGGTCAAAACTGCACAACAAGCTGGACAGACTTTAATTGCAATCTCCTGGATGTGATGATTCACCTCAGTACAACCTACTTATGAAACGAGAGAGTAAGACTGACACTGAGGTTACTGTTCAACTGTAAAAATAAATGAAAACTTACTTTCCTTAAAAACTTACTATAGTGTTAATAAAAAAAACAAAGTTTCATCCTTTGTTGTTGTTTGTTTTGGGGGGTTTTTTCCCAGAATGCAATTGCAATTTTGCTGCCAAAAAATCCTCCACATTAAGTCTAGTTAACTAGACTAAAGCTGACTACCACTAAACTAACAAGACCCTAGATGTTGCCCTCCATTTAATTCCCAGTTCTACTGTATTCTTGCAGCAACTTTTTGGCTTAAAAGCCACTCCAGACTCCACAACAGCAAGGTGATAGCTCATTTTCAAACTACTGTATTTGGCAAACAAGAATTCTTAAACAAGGTAGTAAATTCTGAGTTTCACTTTAAGGCCCAGTTGTGTTTTATAAGAACGTATTTTATGTTTAGTTGCTTACTGTGTCTATATTGATCAAAACATCTCATTCTAACTCAAAGTTTTATTATACCCAAACCAATTCCTGTGCACTAGCAACTCACTGCAAACAGCTGTTCAGCTTCTCAGTCAACCTGTGAAATATCTTTGAAGACAGATACTGCATCAAAACCACTAATCTACATCAACCAATAACAAGATTAAAAATACATCAAAACAGAAACTTGAAATATAATTAGGCTGAAGAGGCATATCTTCTCCCCCCACCCTCCCACTTACATTCTCAGGAGTTGTCACAAATGACTATATGCAAAAAAGCTCCTTCTAAGTATGGATGCAGGAAATATTTATCCTTTGCAAACATGTGATGAAGCCCCTTAAGGCATAAACAAATCCTCTGAGAAGCATGTCCACATCAGAGTTCCCCTTAATTACACATCTACCAACTGACAGAGGCAAAAGGATGAATGATTGTAGCACACTCACCCTACAAATGCTAAAATATTTGATGAGGTCTAGCCATGGAAAGATAAAAATGAGTATCTATTTAAAGACAGAAGAACTTTGCTTCTGTCAATGGTGATTTTCAGAACAAAATTAGCATGCAGGAGAACAGCTTCTTCAATTTTGAGACAGTGTTACTGGTTAACAAAAGGTACATCCAAATCACATACCAATTTTGGTTACAGGATGAATGAAATCAACCATATTAAAAGAACTTCATACGCAGCATCTCCAGCAACTACTATTCAATACCACCACTAATATTATTATAGAAAAACAGAATACGCAGTATCTGTACTGCACTTCCAAGGACAAGCAGTACATGATACCACTACAGCCATTTTCACAATCAACCTCTATTATGTTTGGTTTTCCTCTCCTTCCTCATTCTCTGACTTTTCCTTTCTAATAGAAGCCACTAGAAGTTAAATATTTCACTTAGTTTCCTAAGAACAGCAGTTACAGGATACACAGCAAAGCCAACAGAAAAATCTCACCAGTTCAACCCAGTATTACCATAGTATCAGTGTTAACAGACATCAGTGTCCTCAAATCGTTAAACAGTGGGATCTTATCCTTGGAAGTTGAGATCCTTAGGGTAAAATACATAGAGTTCTAATCACCCAAGATTAAACAGCTGAGTACATACTTAAAACACAGAAGAAACACAACTGCTTACTGTTCAGCTTCAATTTTGTTGTTACATTCATATGTCTACATTTAAAGCCTTAGGAAGCTTTCTCTACTTTCCCCTGAAAAGCATTTACCTAGGAAAAGTGAGTATCACCAGTTAAGATTCTTGCTTTTATAAAGTAATACCACAGACAGAGCTTTGCTCATAGTACTATTTAAGCCTCCTAGCAGCCTGAAGTAGTTGGGTCTTTGCTTCAGAGTTTTATTCAGGGAACTTGTTACTTGTTTAGCATGTAGCATGACCAGAAAATCTCAAAATAGGGTTGATGTTCTCTTTACTAGAGACCCACTACGTTGCCTCTGCTTAGAAGAGTTACAGACAACCAAGTAAGAAATGGAGGCTAAAATTAATTATCAGGTAGTAATGACAATGCCTGAACATACAAAACAAGTGACATTTCCTTTTTATTTGTGAAGTTACATTAACCTGCAAATGTCCTTTCTGTCTCTGAAGAGATCCTGTTCAGCAATTGAGGACTCCTGCTGTCTCTAACACCCCAAACATTTGTAAAGTCATCTACCACAGGAGTGCAATGACCTCCTCTGAGGATGCTTCTGAGGGATACAACAGATACTACACACAAGAACTGCACTAAAGCAAGCCTAGCCACTTCATTAAACCATCATTATTAGTTGACTTCACTGCAGAGTTGACATTTGTAAACAAACCCATAAATTCACAACACACCTTACCAAAGCGCCTTGTTAAAGTATTTTTCAGAACAGGACCTCAGGTCTATACTTGCTGAACCTGGAACCAGAGCAAAGCCCTGAGGCTGGATGGTCCTGTGCACCTGCTGCATCTGAGCTTTCCGGATTAAAAGCAATGTAGAGACCACAGCACCACAAGCCAGGTGTGACAGACATCCACAAAAGGTGCATGTAGGTATGCATTTAATTTTCCACAAGTCATTGTAAGAGATATTTCTCTGTGGTTATCAGGTGTAGAGGCTGGTGCTTAGAAGCTCAACAGTCCACTTGCATTCAGGCAGGACAAGGGCAATAAATGCAGACACATTTTCATATTGTATTATGAGCTTCTGAATTTCACAACCTGATCCTAACAGCTAATGCTTATTATTTGAAATGTATGGTCCTAGACAGACTTGGATTTAAAAGTCCACCATTAGAGTTGCTTTAGGTATCTATAATTAGGTCTAGGAACATACTGATGTCATAAAACGTTATCACTTGGTCTGGACTGTCATTACTCCTCCCTTCCCTTTTTTTACCCCATCCTAGCACTGTCCACTAGAAAAAATACTTTTTGCAAGTTTTTTAATGAGAGCCTACTTTTTGCTAGAGGACACTTTTCTTAGTAGGCAAAGAACAGACAAAAGTTTTGTTCCCAGTTAGACCCCATGGCAGACAGTCTTCATGGGACCCCTCCAGCTGTGATGGCCTACTGCAGCTACAAGAGTATTGCCATGTTCATGCATAATTTTCTACTTGTGCGTGACCTGCATACGTTAGCATGTCATCTGGCTATGCAAGGCCCACAGCTTCCCTCAGAAATGGAGACTGTGCCTCTCTGCAGAAGCAGCTCCTCAGGAGGCATGCCTTTGCTGCACCACCGCTGCTGCCAGCGACCACACTCAATGCTCTTGAACAGAATTCCTTGAAGGGCTTCAGATGAGATGGTCTGACATGTCCTTGCCTGAGGATATTATTGCCTAAACTCTCAAACTACCAAACTGATTTAGCGTTTCACTATGTGTTAAACAATCTGCGCACAAGGTTTGGGCCAAGCTGACTCTCTGAAGTTGTTAAAAGTGAGGAATGCAGGGACTTCTGATTGAAGGAGTCAGCCTTGGGAAGGACAGGAAACAATGGATGTGACAACAACACAGTTATCCAAGTTACAGAAAGAAGCCTCCAAGTGAGGAAGTTTGGGCTGCAAGAGGAGACAAGGATAAAGTGTTGCAATTCACAGAAACTTGGTCTAAAGTAGGACAAAGGTTATTGTGGTAGTGGGAGATGGCGACCTCCGACTCAAATAGCCCCCCAGAGAGGGTAAACCCTGCCTGGGGAGCATGGGCAGTTGGTGAAGAACTTCATCAGCGCTGTCTGAGGCTGCGCACTGATTTGCATTAGAAGCGAGACACTTGTAACCACTCCTGTGTGCATGAATGGCAATGAATATGTAATACACTATGAATGTGCAAGTGCTCTGCTGTATATAATGTGTACCCTTGAGCTGTTGGGGTCTGCAGCGGGTCTGCAGACAAGTTAGTTGACTTCAAAGACTTAGCCGTGTACCTTTAAGACAGCCACAAATTGTCAGGTATGTAAACAGGGTGTGAAGAATCGGAACTTAGAACCGCAGCATACGGGCACCTACAGCAACAGCAAATAGCAAGCAAGAAGAAGGACACAAAAACTTATCAGGGTATGACACACGGACTGTCTAAGATATATAAATAGTTTGTATAAACAATAAAGGCCATTTTTGTCCCAACCCAGCCACGCAGACATAGTGTTTTTTTCAGTCCGCCTCAACTTGCTTTCACCACATTGAGCAACTTGGTGTGCACGCTGGGCGGAGCGATCCCACATGCATCCATCATGTGGACCCGTAATTAAAGAGAATGTCTGCTTCTTAATGCTACATTGGTGTTAACAGGTTTACTCATGACTTTGATAACAAGGACAGCTTCGCCTCGTAGGGCTGAACCATCAGTATCTCAAAGAAATCACACAGACCAGGAGCTCAATCCAGCTGCTATGGTATAAATATTTTTTAGCAGAGAATAAGGCTTCTCCCAGGGCTTAGTTGTTAGTATTGCTTCTCCAAGCAGCTTGGAGTGACCTTTTGGAGTAAACAGAGATGTCTGTGCCTGGAAATTGTTTCCAGATTTAAAACTGTTATCTGCTCCTCCTCCCTACATACACACATGCACATCACACACATATATGCACACTCTCTCTCATGTTCATCTTGAGTTTTCTTTGGCATGTAACTAACTATGGCCAAGCAATCAAAGAAAATGGAAAACAGTTTGAAATATGAAATCAGCAGCATTATATAAATTTGAGTGCAATACATTAGAGTTACAAAGAAGAAAAATTCCCTAGCAGCAACAACATTTTAGAGTCCAACAATCTTTTAGAGTAAATTATCACTTTATAAAAGACTTTTGGCACAATCACTCCACTCAGCACCCAAATTCATCTTTACTTGTGTTTCTTCCACAGAAAAGCAGCAAATTGACTATTCTTAGGATGAGCATAAGAAGCACCAATACAGGGCATTCAGAAAGCTTAGCTGTCCTCCTGCAGTTCTCTCTCAGAACTCAAGCTTGACTGCCTGGAGGAGCAATCTCCCTTTGGCTCTTACTTCGCCATAAACACTTAATGCATCATGATAGTTAATTTTACCTTGAAACCTCACCCTCCTCAATACATCTCTCTGATAATCTCTAAAAGATGCTCAGGTGGTTGGAGCCCTGGGAAGTGCCAGCACAGTGACCACTTCTAAGGAAAGGATTAGAGGGAAAGCTCCAACTGAAGTTACTGAGAGTGTGGCTTGTAAACTGACTGAACAAAATCCAAAATAAGAATGTAAGGCTTCCTATCCAGGACTGTTTTAAAAGGTGTTGGGCTGTTTGGTGTCAGCATTGTTATCTTCAGCATGGGCATGAGGATTCTAAGTACAGAAACCAAACTGGAACCTCTGTAATTCCTAAAAATTTTAATAGTTTCAGAATTCTAAGTTGACAATTAGCCTTGGCAATATCTGCTAGCCAGTGGGCTTTACAACAAACGATTTCTTATTTTGAGTTCTATTTTCTTTTCCTCCTACCCTCACATTATTCCATGAGGCTGTTCTTGCAGAATTGATGGAACTAAAGGAAACATGCATTCCAGCTGGAAGCTTGCAATCACAACTTTTAAATGACATGCAGTGTTAATCTCCAGTCACTCTAGATGTAGATAATACACTAGCTGAAGTATGTTGAAATTACAATGGCAAAAACATGAGGTAGTAGTCATACTACCAGTTTTGAAAGGAGCATTTTCCAATGTGTTTATAAGTGATTGTCTTATGTTTTGTTTATTAAATTCTTTTCACAGATCTTCTCAGCTGCTTTTAGGAACACTGGAAGTCACATGTGCAATGCCATTTCTCAGAAAGTACGCAACAACCACATGAGATCATCATACTTCATCAGCAACATTTCCTGTTTCTCCAGTCAGGAGCAGGCATAAAGGGGAATTACTGGAGCTAAGAAGGAAGGTAATGAAATTTGGGTTTTGCTAACATCTCGTGTTAGCAGCTGCAGCTTCTCCTTCTCTGAGATGCAGAAAAGGGAAAGCACATGCTATTTTAGCAGTAGCAGCAATGAATTCAACATTTGGCATACATTAAAGTAGCACAATGCAGTGCCAGGTAAAGCCAGCCCAGCAACTCTGAATGGAACTCTTCTGGCAGAAATCAAAGGACTGCCTGGACCAAATCCAAGTTTGTACCACTGGCTTAAAATTAGCTATACTGCTTATCTGTGTAAGGAGAATCAAGTACTAGCAAATACTGAACGAAACAGGGTGCCATTTTTGCAGTATACAGACTTCAAGTGTGAGGTGAGGTTAGCCACTAGAAAAGCTAAACTCACTTCACCTTGTCATTTTAGTTTTTATCACATTTCTGTATCTTTATGACACATGTTCAACTGACATCCAATATCCAAATTAGTTTCTTCCCCTTATGACATTTTATGATAAATCATTCAACTGATTGGGGCTACAGTACTTCAATTAAAATGCCTTGAATAGTGAGTTTATGCACCGCTGTGTTACATCTCCATAGCTAACCTGTACCATCTTGTCCACAGATTTAACTGGTCACCACACCAAGGCCCTTCAGTCAATTCTAGCAGTACATATCTTGCCTAGCAAACAGTATTAAACACACTAAGGAAAAGGAGAAAATTATCTTATGACAAATAACAATTCAATGAGACCGGTGTTGTGCTTTGACAAGAATTACACAGCAGATGCTGTCTTTTGGTAACATGCAATTTGGCCACAGTTCAGGTGGTCATGTCTATGGTTCCCCATATGCTGTATTTTATTTTCATGAAAGAGAGAGGCTGACTAACAGAGAGACTTGACCTGCACGACAACAGATCTGACCCTTCCCATGGTTCTTTTTATCATCCATTTCTCCCCACTGCGACAAAGAGATGCCCCATTTGCCTAACAGAGAGGAGTCAGGTTGACTCTGGGAAAATGGACTTCTGAAAGTTGCCCTGAAGGTAGTAGCTGAACTGCAGCCAGGTATTCTTACAGCTCACCCCACTTGCAGCTGCAACTCTTAATCATGTACTACTATGGTAGATCAGATCACACCGAGGGGAACAGGTATGCACAAAACTAAGTGAATTACATCTTCAAAACAAAGTTGAGGACTAACATCGCAAAATCATTGACCTTCCCCCCATACTTGCTATGTAATGCTACACACTTCAACTCAAGAGATCACAAAAGAAAACAGTGCAATAAATTGCAGCAATTGAATCCACTCTTCCATGAAACCACTTAAAGAAAACACGTGATACCACACCATTTTGTAAGAACTCATCCTAAAAGGTGATGGAAGTTTCATGCACTTAGCACATCAGGGTGAGCTGGTATCTCAGTTTCAAGCCCCTCCTTGTTCAGACGTTTGACTTGTCTATAAGGCCACTGCCCATTCAAAAAATCCAAAACAATTTCAAGACTTTCTAGTCTTGAAATGCCCATGAAGCAGCAAGATAACAGCATTTTCACAACTGTGCATCATTCCAGGCAAGTCTTGCATACAGACTCCAAAGCCTCTGAAGCACATCAACAAAATACTTAAAGGCTAATTGACCACATTTTAGTACGTTTTGTAGTACACGTTGTAGTTCTGTAGTACTTTTTGACATTTTGACACCTACACTAACAGCTAATTAAAACTTAACAGGTGAAGCAAGAAAAATCCATCCCAAGGAGGATGCAGCTCTTGCAAATTAGCAAATGAGCATCAGTGTGTCCCTTTTGAATCTCACACTCAATGGCTTGAGGTGGCACAGAGAGAAACATTGCCAACAGAAAACTAATTAAAAGGAACAGTAGAAGATGATGCCAGAAATAATTTTTTTTTTATTGTGAAAAGAAGCAAGAAACTTTTTTACGAGTCATCTGACCAACATCTAGTTTAGACTAGATATTAGGAAAAATTTCTTCACTGAAAGGGTTGTCACGCATTAAACAGGCTGTCCAGGGAAGTGGATCAGTCACCATCCATGGAGGTATTTAAAACATACATAGATAATGCACTTAGGGACATGGTTTAGTGGTGGACTTGGCAGTGTTAGGTTTATTGTTAGACTCAATGATCTTAAAGGTCTTTTCCAACCTAAATGATTCTATGATTCTATGATCAAATGCAGAAAATGCCACTAACGCTGTCCTCTCACAACTGTTCATTCAATACAATTCATAGTGTACAAAGCACCTACTATCCAACAAGTTAAAACTTCAACAGTCTAGCTATTTTAAAAAATACCTTTAGAAAATCCAAATCAGTAAAAAATTTACCATAATATCTATCTGCATTTTTATGAACATGCCACATAAATGTAGGAAATTGGTTAAATGTAACATTTCCTAATAGAAAAAGCTGGTCTGGTTTTTTCTTAATTGCACACACCAAGTAAGTTGTACAAAGTTTTCATTAAAAATGTCAGTTCATCCGATATGAAGCTTTGAGGAAAGTGTTACTGACACCAGGTCTCTGTCAAAAAGAGTGAGAAAATCTCATCACATCAGGATATCCACTGAGAACACGGAAGACCTAGGGAAGTCCACATTTACCTGAATCAGACTGTTTCCCAAGAAAGGAAGACCCTAATTCTCTACTTATTTGCTCATCTAGGATACATCTGATTATGAAGATGAGATTTATTTCACCTCTGCTGAAGTTCTACCTAGTTTTTAAAATAAATTTGTATATATATAAACATGCATGTGTGTGCATGCATGTGTGCAAGTGACAGATATGAAAGATAACAAAAGGAATAGTATTAATATATCCATGCATGTCAATATATCAAAATTTATGACAAACAATTAGGAAATGGTAAGAGACATCATCTGAATTTGGGAGAGTGGGAAATTCAACCTAACGCAAACCCCAGTCCTGAGTCAAAGCACCAGGAAAACATGTTGGTGCTATTAAGGCCAAGGCTGAAACATGCTTTCCTCCACATTTCTAAAAAAAAAAAAACAACCAAAAAACCAACCACCAAAAAAGGTAGGTAATTCACTCATGTTTACCATGCAATTTGCATATTTGTAAAGCTGTCTTTAGCTAGCAGACTTAATTAGGACCCTTTGAAAAGATCCTACATAAGTTGACAGAAATTAAGAGGAAAACAATAAAAAGTTGCAAATACTGATCTGCTATGCTTATTTAAAGCTTTAAATTTAGTTAATTTTTTTAAAATGCAGTTTCTGACCACAGCATTATATTCTTCTTTGTTTCTTACTTTTTTTGCTTTATCTCATCATCTTGCCCTTTTCTTCTTTCCATCTTCTCCAAAAGAGATTTATCAGTAAGCATCATTACAAATTTCTAAAAGGAGGCACTACAAAGGAACCAGGAAAAATATAGAAGTAAAGAAAAAAGAAGTGAAGGTGACTGGCAGCAAAAGTGGATTATAGTTTACTTCTTAATTACAATGCTGTAATACATTGCAAAATGACAGCAGTGTCTGCCAAGCAGTGCAAACACAAATCTAAACCTGCTAGATGGACAAGATTCTACATATATTTTGAGTTTTTTTCAAAATAATACCTCAGTGTTTTGAAAGCAGCATCTGATGTTGAACAGTTCTATTTGCTTACTAGCTGCCACTGCTTCTGGGTTTCTAACATGTTAAACCAGGCATAAAATGATTTTAAATGGCAGATTCTGGTCCACAGCCAGCTCTGTACTTTGTCAAGGCTCCACCAATGGCCCAGATATGCAATGCCTCTCACATGCTGGCCAGAAATCCTTCCCTTGCTCTCCCAGGGCTTGGAAAGTAGTTGCAATGTGCTGCTCCAGTTACTGATTGCTTAGAAAACACACAGTGCCTTTTGGCGTTGCAGAGCTAGAGCCAGTACACAGCAACTACTCCCTGATGCCTGAGCTCATGGAGAGTGAATTAACCAAGGTCTACTTTCAGTAGACTCTAATTAATTATACAGTCCTTCGGTAACTATGATATTCACAGAGTAAACATCTCAATGACCAAGTGAGTGTAATTTATAAAATAATCACAGATCATCACAAGGACACCAAATTTTCATCAAAAGCCTATGAATGGAGCTTGTTTGGGAAGTTGGTCCTTGCAAGCAACTCAGGTGCTGCATTCAGCCCTCAAGAAAGAAACCTTTGTCATCTCTCTGCAAATCACCTATTGGAAAAACCTGCAGCAAAATAAATAAACTGTCTTCAGTATTCTAGGGAAGCTTTACAAGTAAGTTTGCAGGAAGGAGGAGAGATGGGTTTGAGGAAGAGCAAGAGTGGGACAGCTTAAAAAAGCTCAGCTAATGACAGTACACTCAGTGGCTTCAACTTGAAAAACCACAATAACATGCTGAATGAGGCAGCAGCAATTGAAAGAAGACATATTTGCAATTTCAAAAGCAAAATCAGGATCAGACCAGGCTCTGAAACTGAGCCAGATGTGTCATTACTTTCTACAACTCCATCAGGTATTATATCACCCCATGCAACTCCTTTGAAAAGCAGGTGCTGTGGAGAGGTGTGTGCTGAAGGGCAATGCAGAATACAGGAAACACAAATTTAAGTGAAAATACCACAGGCACCATTTAGCAGATGTCATAAGGGAAGAATAAAGTAGCACAGGTTACAGAACTGTCCATGGGGGATTCTAATATATTGACACTGCATATGGAACCAGAATTATGTAAGCATGGAAAACATTATTTCAATTAGATAAACAAGAAGAAAGAAGAAATAACATTAACATTACCCATTCTGACCTAAAATCCACAAGCTGTGCAAAATGCACGGCACACATCAAACTTAGCACCCAATAGCTCCACATTTCTATTTAACTCCATGTTACATCTAAGTCCATGTATCTGCAACCTGTCCTGGTATACCTAAATCAATAATCATCCTGGTATGCCAAAATCAATAAAAACCCAATACCATACACATACATATAATGATAAACTAATAATATACTATCCTATATAGAAAGGCCAGTTATCATGCAGCTGTTGCAACTTAGTATTTTGACATAACTTTATTACGGAAGAAAATATATTTAAAAGAAAGTTCTCACATTTCAAAAATCCAGAGACCAAATGGTTTCTGTAAGCACCTATATATATATATCCTATGAACTGTAAGAACTTTGGAATGTGAGCTACCAATGAAAAAATCTGTTACAGAATAAACTAACTGCACCAAGATTAATATCAAAGATGTTTAAGTATAAAACATCATTCAGTCTTTCATTCAGACATACTTTTTTCTCACAATAAATGTATACCTGGATTCCTAATCATTTCTCTCTGACACAGCTCACAGAAAAGAGGGGAACTCTGGATAAATTTTAAATAGAAGCAACTACATAAATCTTTAATTATTACATTTTTTAATCAGAAACATTTGTCATAACAGATTATTACTTATTACCTTCAACATTAGCCTACCTTCAAGTACAGCAAAATCAGCATTTTGGTCATTTATTCAAATTCTATTTTAATTAATAAATACTGCATGCTACAAATAAAATGGTCTTACAGAAGAACGTAACAAGCTTTTGAGCTTGGTTCTAGACAAGCAGTTAAATGTATCATTCACCCACAGCTGGGCCAGCAGAAGAAGGCCACTGCAGTTTGCCTCCAGTCTCTCAATATACTATAAACGTGCATACTTAAGATCCCTTCAATTTCTGATGGAAAACAGCAAAAATCTGTTAAGGAAAGAGACCACAACAGATTTTCTCTGTCCTTTTTGTTATACTGTGGAACACTACTTACCTACTCATTTGCAGATTTTCAGAAACATTGGAGCTAGAGTATTAGGCTTAATCATGTTTAAGGCTACAAAGGTATGCAAGGTCTCCATGGCTCTTTGAAACTAAATCACAGGCAAAAGAAAAAAACAAAAAAAACCCCAACAAACCAACCACCAAATCAAACAAGTCAAACCTGAACAACCACAAACCAAAGCATCCCAGGAAGGTTCTGGAAGACTTGATTCTTTATCCACAGATTGACCATAATGGAAGATACAGATCTTGCAATATTACATATGAATGGGAATATTTTGCCTTTTGTGAAGATACATTCAGCATGCAATTAAAATAAAAGACCAACAGCTGAGAGTATCCACAAAACAGAAAAGCCTAGAAGAAGCAAATGCCTCTTAATACAAGTTAGGAATAGATTTGAGAACTGAGATTAGTATAACAAAAGCCCATATGGGCTAGCCCAAGAATTATCCATGAAGCAAGGAAGTGAAGGCCTAATTCAGACTTTCTGAATTTTACCTGTATCATGTTACTGAATTTTCAAGCATTCACTATGGCTTAAACCAATGGGCCTGTCCCATTCCTAAAGACCCATTCATACTCTAAATATATCCCCCAGACACAGTACTGATACTGGAGCGGAAAACTTCCAAGATACACCGTTTGACTGAAATGAGAAGAATAATATGAATCTCACATTGAAAAAAATGTTATATGGATTTCTTTTTTGGCAGAACTTGCTGACTACTGTACAATAAAAATGTAAACAACTCTTAATAGTCAAGCTACAACTATACCTTGAGACACACTCTTGTGATGAGAATGGAAACACATCAAGTTTGTAACTGGACTGCTGCCAGCTTGAAATGTCAGAAATGCCATAAACAGAACTAAAACCTTTATGCACAACATTCTGTAGTCCCAAAGAATTAATACCCATACAATGAAGCTGATAAGGAAATGCATAAAGAGGAAGGAGTCAGAGACAGCTCAAAGGTTTCTACACAAAAAATACAGTCTTGTCCTTGTCCCCTGCATGTGCAGCAGCAACAAGCAAGTCCTTGGGGTCCTAGCTGCTTAACCCATGGACCCAGCCACACAGGAACGACTCCCCATAGACACTGCTTACTACAGGCATGCTGCCGATTATCCCCATCCCATGTACTCCCTCAAAACCATTCCTAATCAACCCCATCCTTCTAGCTACAGATGAAGCAGCTTCCCCTGCCTCAACGCAAGGAAGCAGCCATAGCCAAGGCCACCCAGAGGAGGCCTATACTCCTAGTAGCACAGTCACAGGCTGCCACTGTCACCCCTCCAGCAGAAGATGCCACTCCTCATCCTCTTTCCACTTGCACCAGCAGAGGGCTGTGCACGCAGAACAACCCCTGCTAGTCCGCTACTTAATGCCTGTCCAAACAGAAGCATCTCTCAAATAGCAGCTTTTAGACACCCCAATGAGCTGGGGCACAAAGCAAGATGTGAAGCACTTGTAGCAATGCCAAGGCTCCCGTTCTTAACACTATGCCACTAAAACTTCTGCCAGGGCAGAAGCTGGGTCCTGCCTCCCATCTCACGAGGCAAGAAATCCATGTAAAGACTGGGGGTGTGGGTGTGTATAAAGAGACGAAAATACTCTCTGAAACACTGGCCAACAATAAACAGATAGGTAGAACTGATTCAAAACCAGAGATGTCAAATGTTTGAGACTTCAGTCACACATCCAAAGATAATGGGCAGGGAAGGCTTCCTTTTTAAACTACCATCTGGAGTCAAATAACTGAGCTGAAAATTTATGATGATGACGATAGTAGCTCCTAGCCTTCAGGGATTTTCAGGACAATCTGAATATACTACCCCTAAACTAAAAGAAAACCTAAAAGCATGGTCTTTCAAAAAAAAAAAAAAAAAAAGCTAAAAGATTTAAAAAAAAAATACAGCACAACACAGGTCCTTCCCAAATATGGCCAAGGCAGACCTCAACACAGAACTGCCATACACCTCGGGTGTGGGTAATGCTGTCTAACACTGCTAGATGAAGGATTTATTCCCCAAAGCAAGGTGAGTTCCATTAAAAATAAAAAAATTCTCCACAAGCGTTGCAGGTGTTACTTCTGCTTT